>NC_048893.1:15260572-15560572 GCF_011077185.1 Oxyura jamaicensis
TTTCTTTTGTTCCTTCTTTCCTTCTTTCCTTCTTTCTTTCCTCCTTTCTTTCTTTCTCTCTCTCTCTCTCTCTTTCTTTCTTTCTTTTTCTCTCTCTCTTTCTCACTCTTTCTCTTTTTCTCTCTTTCTTTCTCTTTCTTTCTCCTTTTCTCCCTTTCTCTCTCCTTTTCCCTAACTTTAAGTCCAGGACTTTATTTGCCAATAAAAATGTCTAGACAAATCTAACATAAAATACATATATATATATTATGTTTGTTTCTAGGAAATGATAGGACACTAAATTAAATGAACTAATATAGAAAGGATTTTCTATTTTGAATGTTTACTTTGAGACAATATTAATAATAAAATAAAAGCAAATTATGTTTTTGGAAAACTAGAAACACCTGAAACAAACTGTTTTGGGGATCATATAGATTTTAGTTGTTTACTTTGGCCACTGAGTAAAACTTTCCATTATTCATAGTTTTGGAGCAGTGTTTTCACATGGCCCAGACCACAGTAATAATTGTTTCAAGGATAACACCGTCCAAGATAAAGCTGTGCAGGAAAGCTCAGTCTTATCGTATGACTCCTTTGTTTACAACTCCTATTTTTAATGATCTTGTTGCAATTTTTTGCAGTGCTGCCCAGCAGGCAACTGGTAAGCGGGCATTTGTCCTGAGTCGGTCTACCTTCGTCGGCAGTGGGAAGCACGGGGGTCACTGGCTGGGCGACAACTTCTCCCAGTGGAAGGACATGCACTACTCTATCATTGGCATGCTGGAATTCAACCTCTTTGGCATCCCCTATGTGAGTCTGAAGTCCTTCAGGCAATTGCTGGCTCATACCCGATATCACTTTAAATTAAGTCAAATGTTTTCTGCAATAAGCTGCTTGAGATGGCTAGCAGTAATGGCCTGTAAGGAGTAGGGAACTGCAGATTAAAAACAAAACAAAACAAAACAAAACAAAAAAAACTAAATGTCATCAATCTTGTCTGGCTGAAGAGAAACAAAAATAGCACTGCCAACTTCAGATTAAATCACTGCGTGCCACCCCAAACAGTTCTCTTTATATTACGTGTTTTATGATTTGAGGTTCCTCTGTAAGTTTCAGATTTTGCAAGCTGGGATGCAGGATATGTGTAATTATTGAAATATTTTCAGATCTTCCACACTGATTTTAATGCTCCAGGAGCCAATAAAATCTCCACCCCAGCAAAATTAGTATCACTGTATCCTGGAACATTCTTATAAAGTTATCAGAAACTGGTATCTCTTTCCAAAATTTATATTTATTAACAATCTTCTGTGGTTTCTCATTTTTGGGCCCCAGCAACAATTGCAAACACTTATGCTATGATATTTTCTCTCCAGATTGGTGCTGACATCTGTGGGTTTAACTACAACACTACCTACGAACTCTGCTTGCGCTGGATGCAGCTTGGCTCTTTCTACCCATTTTCCAGAAACCACAATGCAGAGGGAAACATGGTAAGTAAATGAAGTTATGCAGAGCTGTACTCTATGATTACTGTACTGACGGCAGTGATTTGTATTACTTCCTCATAAATTAACCTGCCATTCTCAGGAAAGCTTGAGCAGGTCATAGGGAGTGATGCACTGAGATCAGGAATTACATTGTGAAGTGTAAACTTTTCCCATCCATAAGGGAAAAATGGCTTAGAAACTGAAAAATATATAGTATCTAACATCTGGAAGTCCTGTAGAGTTAAGACTTATCCTCTCTGTCTTTTACCTATTGAAGCCCAGGTTTTATATAAGAGCCAGTGAGTGCCAGTACATCTTCTTGCTCACTTGCTATTTTCAATTTTCATTTCGGTACCTCTGCAACTTTAATAGTTATTACACAGAAGGAGAGAGAGGGCATTATACACCACACTTGCTATCTAAAAGTGAGTTTCAGACAAACGCCACAGTTAGAAACTCCAGACAAGCATGTGAGGACTCCAAGGACAGCCAGCAACAGCAACAGCGCTGTCAGCCAAGGAGAAACAGAGCCAATGAGCCCATGAGCAAGATGAAAAAGCGCGGCCTCAGATCAGAGACGTGCGTTGGCTTCAACTTATCATATAGTCCTTTCAAGACATAACCCAGATAGAAGGATCACATTGTTCCTAACTACAATCAATGTGAAGGTCTTGCAGCCTTTGTAAGCACACTGTTATCTGCAGCAATGATGAAAAGGTTCTTCCAGTTCAATAACTGCATTTTTTTTTGTTTCTCTTTGCTTCGTTTTGTTTCTTCTCTAAAGTGATCTGTGCAATGCTTGAGATCAGGTTGTTAGCTAACCTTCACTTTTCTTTACGGTTATGTCATCAAAATGTTGCAACATTTACATTCCTCAAAGAGACCTCTTCCTGTGCATGAAAGTTTAATGGATATCCAGAAACAGGGCAAAAGCAGTAATAACAAGCTATTGTGCTGACATTAAGAAAGTCAGGATTTACCCTAAAGTCTATAATATTACCTGAGATATTCTGGTATTTCTGTTGAGGAGAGCAAATGGCTGTGGGCTTTTAGGTGCTGCTGTTATAAATATTTTCTATTTACATCTGTTCAGTAAAATTAGAGATCCCTTATTTATACAGGTTCACTCAGTCCTTTGGGCATGCAAATGGGTCTGATCTGGGTGAATGGGTACTATTAATGTACACACAATTTAATAGGCAGGAAAAGTGACAGGAGCTGCAACTCAGCCGTGACTGAATGACAGAAGTATCAGAAGACACCTTGGGTTTTATTGGACCACTTAAACCCATTTAAAACATTGTGTTCCCTGACAGAAATGAACAAGGCATTTTGGGTGACTCAGCATCACCTAGCAAGTCCTTTTTTTTTTTTTTTTTTCCTGAACTTAGGCAATATTTGTACAGTGTCAGATTCATACTGATAAAAATACAGTGCAATTTTTGAAATAACAGATGGATACTTCAGACCTTAGAGCCAGCGGGAAAGATTACTCTGATGTAAACATAATAGTGAAGAAACTTTACTTAAATATTGAGTTTAATTAATATTAAATTTAATGTTAAAATGAAATCTTAAGTAGCCACTTTGCATAATCCAGTGGGGATTTCAAAGGGTTTAATTAATACATTTTTTCACTGGAAAGCACCAGATAGTATAAAAAGCTTTGTTACTTCCATTCCTTTTATGTTTCATTTTCCTCGGAATTCATCATAGATTCCTTGATTTTAATGAGAAAACGTAGTTTTATGGGAGAATTTTGTGCTGGTGGAAGGCAGCCAGGTGCTTTGTTGGTGGGCTCAGTTTAGTGCTGGAGAAGTTGAGCTGGGAGGGGGATCAAAGGATACACTTAGTTGGAGTGGGAGACACTCCCACTTTACACTCTTGGCCAAAAACAAGTATAAAATAACTATGTTTTTGCCTTTGTTTGGAGGTTGTTGGTCTTCCCTTTTTCCTCTATTATACCTTCTCTGTCCCAGAGGGCAGATGTGGTTCTTAACGCATCTTCTAGTTCACAAATCAGTACTTTTTCTACATAAACATTCACTTTCATGGGATTATGCTAGCAACAGCTTTCCTTAGGTTGTACACAGGTCTCTGTTGAATATGTATCCATCATTATAACACTCAGTGCAAAGCTTTTATTCAACAGGAGCAAGACCCCGCGTTTTTTGGAGCAGAGTTTGCCAAGATATCTCGAGCTACGCTCCGGATCAGATACTCCCTTCTGCCATACCTCTACACCTTGTTCTTTGAGTCTCATGTTCATGGCAACACAGTGGTACGATCGCTGATGCATGAGTAAGTTCAGAGACTCTCTTTATTTTTATTATTTTACTCAAAGAAGTAGATGAGCTTCTGTGTATAAACTAGTTGACATCTGCCTGAAAATAGTGATAATAGTATAATTGCATGCTTGCTCTTAAAAAGAACAGTTTTACAAGCAAGTATAATCAAAATATATAAAACAAAAATGCCTTTATATATATGATAGTGATATACATTAAATTGTAGCCTGTATTTATTTCTACTGAAAAAGGAGATAAGTAAGGAGAATTCGCAACATTTCTTAGTTTATGCAAATATGCAGTCCTTTCTTTTAAAAGTAGGAGTCACATACCTGTATTTTCTGTATTTGAATTAAATCTATGAAATCTGTATATCTGGCCCAGAATATCAAGAAGGCCTCATACAGAGAAGGCTCCATTTTCCAATCATCCATGGCATTTGCATTTTCCAATTTAGAACTTGCATCTGCATGCTATGTATGAAACCTACATCTGTGCCACAAATTGCTAGAGAAAATGGGGAAAGAGATGTTTGAGTGTAGAAGCAGGTGCAAAGAGAAGATTAATAAACACAGACTGAGAAAACCCTCGGAAAATGTGACCTCAGGTTTTTTGAAGAGCTTTTTTTTCTTTTCTTTTTTTTTTTTTTTTTTTCTTCCCTGTTTCGAAGAAGTAGGAATCAAAGCAAAGTCTAGTTTCCCTTTCAGCACATTTAATTAGCTTTTTATCTGCTTTTGGTAAATTTTCTATTTCAGAATACTTTATACAAAGGCGTGAGCAAAAGGAGAGCCAATAATGCACATGAAAGTCTATTGCCCAAAGCTCTGGCACAATTTAGTCTCATTGGTGTAGGTTACGTCCTGGACTGTTTAATGTTCTTTTTCCCTTTAGGTTAAAAACATTTTGGTTAAAGGGTAAGGCATTTTTGCAAATTAAACTGAGATTACACTAAAGTGCAGAACATGCTGATACAAAATGGTTATGCACAAAATCTATTTTGCCTACTCCGTGTAATGGCTAACTGATTAATTTTAAAGGTGATATCCTTCCTCTTCCTACTCTGCTACTTTATTTGACAGGGTAGCATTTAGGAGAAGTTTTATAGGTATAGGTTTTAGAGGTTTTATAGGTCTTACAAGGGGTTTTATGCTATTTTAAGGATTTATTTTAGCAGTATTTTTGGTTAATCAGATTTATGTGAATATTGGAAATGACCAAGTTACTTTGGGCATTAATGTTTGCTAATCTCTCCTAATATCAAATGATTTCGGTGATGTTAAGGCTGTCTGTCTGTCCACTCACAATATATTTTATCTGTACTATTTTGTGGCACATCTACATTAGCAAATTTCCAAATTTGCTTTGATTTCAATTCTAGAGTAGTCTCAGATGCACCAGCTGAGACTCCTGTTGGGTGAAACTAAGTCAAAAGGTGCACTCCTGCCATTAATAGGAAGTTAGCTGGTGGGACTGGAGTGAGATTACTGGAAATAAAACCTCTAAAATGCAGGTAGGTAGTGTAGATATCAGGAGAACAGGACAAACTGTCTTCCTACCCAGGTCCCATCCTAGTGGGCACGTCACTTGCTAATGTTGCCATACCTAGATGCTAAAATTGCTTACAAATATTTCTCAATATTATTACTCATTTCTGGTTACTATTGTTAGTTAATGAGTATTTCTTACTCTAATGAATGCTCCTTTATTTAGTGTGCCTGCTCAAGCAACTAATGTCACCTAGATGCTAACAAAGGGAGAGATGTGGGGTTTAGAGAAAGAGAACTGAAACAGAATTTTTGAGGTCCAGGTGATGGAATTGTACTGCAGATCTTTCTCTTCCTTGTAACAAATACAAAGCTAAAAAACTGCACTAGCTTTTCAGGTGAAGCTGTTATGAGTTCACAAACCTCACCACGAAAACAACCGTAGCTGGGCAGGGAGTCTCCAAGCAATACCTCCTTCATGTGGTCATTTCAGATTTCTCATTTCATTTCAAATGTTTAGGTGCTCATTTCAAACAACAAACAAGAACGGCATCCCAGGAGATGCCTATATGTCTTTTAAGTGTCTCACGCAGAGGTTTTCACTCAGTGAAACAGACGCTGGTAGCTTGGCTGTCCAAAAAGACCTGGGGGTGGTAATCCATTACTGCACTCCTGGGGGAAAAAGCTCTGCTTAATAGCCTACCAGGGGAAAATCAGACAGCAGAGAGGCTACTGCCTAACCATAGGAAGCATGTAGATGGAGTGAGGCGTATTTCATAGATCACAACTATGCTGTGCTTAATGGCTTATGTTTTCAAAATGGGAAAATTCATTTGTTTGCTGAATGTGTACTCATGGTTGCTGTAATTGAAAAAGGAAATAGTGCTTAGTTAGATGGTGAGAAGCTCATTTCCAAATGCAAGTAAGATGATCAGCTTCTCTGCTGTCATCATTTCTTAATCAGTTTTTTCTCCTGAAATCTCCCACAACACAGTGTGTTGAAATAATAATCTAATTTTATTACAGTGAAATTAAAAATAGAGAGAAGTTGTTGAGAAGGCAAAAACTTAACACATTCTATTTCAAAAACCTGAAAACAAGGTAATTCATCAAAAAACCCACCACACTGAAAATATTTACAAAGCATTATGTTGAAATGCAATAATGCCCGAGATGAGGACGTACAAAGGAGCTGCTATTTTTGATAGAAAAATAAACACAGAATAACTAGTGTCTTCACGTACTGAGGTTTCCATAGATGAGATGCTGAAGCATGCCTTCAAGGAGAATTTTTCCTTGAAATTTGTAGAGTTCCATGTACTGTCCTAAATTTGCAATATTTTAGAAATCTGAATACTGAAAATATGTCTTTTAACTGCCAATGTATTTTTGCTATTTTGGGTACCCCTACCGAGCATGTAGGGTGTGAGAGCAGGCAGTGGCACTGAGCCACTCTGCTCCATAAAACAAAAACCTGCCTTTAGGCAGGGGCAGCACCAAGGTGTTGAACAGCCTCAGTTAAACAGAACACGGAAAATAAACTTTGGAACAGATTATTCTCTGAGGACACAGGAATTCTATATTAATGTGCAACAGTCAGTGTGAATTTGTCAAAAGCAAATTCAGATTGCCTTTTTTTGATGAGGCAACAGGGCTATTGAGTGGGAAAGGGAGGAAAGCAGGAGGTACAACGTAGCTTGATTTTAGGAGGGTTGAGCCACTGCTCTGTGTGGCACTCTTATAAGCCAGCCTGGAAATGATGATCTGCATGGATGTCCTAGGACATCCATGCAGATCATGCTTACAAATGACTGGAAGCCTATTTAGATTCTCTGAGATTTTATGTTGTATGAGTTGAGGTTCCTAAGAGGGGGGAGGATGTCTCCTTTTTGCCTGGGGCTTGTCAGTATTTTCATTAGCTGATGCATGATGCAATAGGGAGCTCATCCCAGGCTGGCAGATGACCCTGGGTGAACAGGATTGTAAATGCATGTCTGGAGGATATGATCAGAATCAGAATGATCTTAATGCATTGAATAAAATGGCCTGAAATCTGTAAGGTTCCATTCAGGCAAGGCAGCAACAAAGTGCAACACGTGTGAAGGTTGCTTTCTGTCTGTCCTGCAAAAGATTTCTAATGCAAATCTGTGAAGGGTGTAGGAAGCCATATCACAGAATCACAGAATCTGCCAGAGCACGGCAGTATTACTATAATTTCTGTATCTCTGTCCAGCTTTTGGCACTACCTCAGCCAGGAGAAATATGTGGTGGTGGTGAAGGATGCATTAAGGAAGCAGATTTCTTGTGGCAGGGAGTAATGTCGAAATATTCTGCAAGTTCTATAAAAATGTGAATTAACGTTGTGTACCTTGCTTTCCATGCTAGATTTACCTCTGATCAGCAGACTCATGGAGTAGATACTGCCTTCCTTTGGGGACCTGCATTTATGGTTGCTCCTGTTCTCGAAGAGGCAAGTACTGCAATTAAAAAAACGCCATCATACTGGAATAAAATAAATTAACTCTGCTTAGGGCACTAGATGACATTCAGGGCTTGTTTGCTCATATCCACCCGTTTCCTCCTTCCCCTGTCAAAGCCTGCAGAGGGCATTTCAAAACAAGCCTGAGCAGCGCAGGGCTGCCCGGTGCTGGAAGTGGGAGGGTGAAGCCGAGGGCACGGCATTTCCCTGCCACTGCGAGCGCTGAACAGATGTCAGCAGGCTGGATGCTGCCCCTCGAGCGCTCCTATGCCTGTGCTAAGAGATCCCTCCAAGGACACACACGGTAATAATTGCCAGGCTAGGAAGAAACATGGAGGGACCGAAACAAACTGGTCTCCTTATTTACTGCTTGCCCATAGCATTTTGGTGCTGCAGCATCTCAAGGCTTGTGCTAGGCATTTACCAGCATCACGTGCACACACCATCCTAACAAAAATGATGACAATGATAGCTGATAATATGGCAGGCTTTAAAAGCCATCATTTCCTATTTCTGTGCTGGCCACAGGTTGGGTCAGGGGAGCAGCTGCTGTCGTGGGCCCCAGAATACAGCTGCAGGGTGGGTTTGTTTTTGCTGCTCAGCTGGAGCAAGGGTGGGTTTCTGTCCTCACCCTGCTGCTGACTGTTAGCAGGGTGCAGCCTGAAAGGAGCACCAGAAAGGTGTAGTTGTGCATAGGCAAACATCTCCAGGTGAAGTATCCTGGAGCTGTTTGTGATCAGCATGCTGCCGGAATATCTGAGACATTTCCTGCATGATGCTGATGATCAAACACGTAAGCAGGCTTTTTTTTTATTATTTTTTTTAATTTTTTTTATGCAACCCTTGAGCCTCTGTGAATTTAAAATGAAATTCTTATTCCTTCACATAAAACCATTCCGACTCTTCTGTGGCACTTCATTCGTCAGTCCTTCATCTTCAGACTCCCCCAGGTTTCTAATAGCTGGTGACTAATGTGGAGAATTCAAAGGGCCTCAGACCAGTAAGATGACAAAAAGATGTGGGAGAAACCTTCCCATAAAGAGAGGGTGACAAGCCAGGGGTTGCTTCCTGCAATGAAATGAATGAAAATGATGATGATGATGATGACTGCCTCGAACTGCAGCATGGCACCTGCTCCCCTGGAGAAGATGGGGCAGGACAGGTTTCCCTCTGCTCCTCAGGTTCTAGGGTGTGAGTGAGGGAGATCCATCAAAATGAAAACGGGAAATGTTCTTACACTGGCAGTTACTTAGGGACTCCTTAAGGCAAGGCTCATCAAGAGTCAGGCAGTGATTGCACACTTCTCTGCACACCAGTATATCCAGAGTTCTTGTATTAATGCTGAGAAAATCTAGGGAGAGGGACATCTTGACTTCATAGGGTTTTCTTTCAAGCTTTGAAGGTGTTTTACAAATTTAGCCAACCTTTAGTTGCTAAACAGACAGGGCACAGCACCCCAGCCTTACTTGCTGTAGAATTAGGACACCTTCCCTGAGCCATGCAGCACTGCCTGTTGTGGGAGACAGGCCGCAGGACAGGACAGATTTCCAGGTGAGCAATTGCTGTATTCTAATATGAGATTTGCATGCATTAAAAACAGCTATTTCTTAGTTCTTCTCTTGGTTATTATGGAAAAAAATCCCTAAAATGTCAAGTGGTAACTATGCCTTTGCTCTTCTCCACCTTGACATTTCATGCTCCATCTCCTCCCAGGGGATAACCATAACTCTGCAAAGGGGCAGACATCTACTTTGAGAATCAAAACTAATCTGTTTGTGAGAATAAGAATAAGCAACACATGACCAAAAAAAAAAAAAAGGAAATATGTTTTGATTCTAACTTTTCCTATAGTGATTAATCCAAAGTGCCTTTAGTGTGATTTTATCCCTGCAATAATATGATACAAGGCATGCTGTAAAATAAAGTGCAGCAATTGTGCAATTAGCAGTGCGTTAGAGAATATAATTTATCCAAACTTTAAATGATTGCAAATAAGGCAAATATCTGCGTGTCTTGCAGATGTTGCTCTCTGCCTGTTTCGGCAGGAGGGACATAGCAGTGGTGGCCCTCACAGCCCGCTCTGTTGCCTGACGTGAAGTCCTGCCTTGCAGAGCCCGCTGTAGCCCTCGCTGGCATCACTCAGCTGTTATGTTTGAAGGCATGGAGCAGTGTGCCAGGCTGAACTAACAACTTAACGCTGACTCATCCCACAGACCTGTAGTAAAGCTCCCCAGATCGGGTAGGGTCATCTATTTTGCATCATAGATTGGCCAGCATGAGTCCATTGCTGTGACAATAACTCAGCCTTAATATCCAAGATTTGATGCTGATAGAGGATTGAGTGTACATCTATCCATGCACAAATATAATAAAGATAATGTAATATCAGAAATGTAAAAAGAGGACTTTAATCATTTTATAACAATTACAGGGAGCGAGATCTGTGGATGTGTATTTCCCTGAAGCAACGTGGTTTGACTACTACACTGTAAGTATTTTTAAAATTCAGTTTCTTACAGTTTTACAGAACTTAAATATTACAATTCCAGCAAAATGACTTTTTAGCAATGTTCAGCAGTATTTTTACCTCAGCATCTGTGTTTAAGAAAACTAGAGCACAAAAAGTCAACACCAGGCTAGCTGGGAGAGTAAATTGCACAGCTTTCAGTAGCATTTTCTTTGCTATTTTTGGTTTGTAAAGCTCTAAAGACACAGAGAACACAATTTTAAAGAGCAGCATAGAAATTCACAAAATTGTGAAGATTTCTATTCTTTTTCTCTTCACCCTTAGTGCATGCTTAAGTTATTATACCTATACCCTTACCTGTGTAGAAACAGAGACCTGCACTGCGCTCCTGAGAACAGGCTGCAAATGTTTTGTGCACAGAGTTTTGCACACACATCATTTTGGACAGAAGGCATATTTACAGAGCAGCATGAGGCTCCCCTCCTGAAGATGCTTCAGGAGATGCAGAGCAAGCTGCTTTGTGGAAGAAAGCCAGACTCCTCAGACTCCTCTAGTTTCAGGGACTGCAGGGTTCAACCTCTCCAACGCCATTCCCAGCACTGCAGTTCCCAAAGTGCTTGGGTTTTGAACTAAAGCTGCTCTGCTGAAATCTGTAGGATGAAACCAGCGCTGGCTTCAGGGGTAGGTAGGCTGATGTTAAAAGCTTTCAGAAACCTGAGCCCAGGAGCATCAGGCTGCTGCTAACTACCCTGAGCAGCACTTCCCAGACAAGCGGGAAGGACAGAGATGCTCTCGGAGGAAATTCGGGCTTATTCTTCAACAGGCACTGCTCTGGGCATCTGCGGCATTTTGCTGGTGTCCTCAGAGGGATGTTCAACCAGATCTTTCCCTTTCTCCTTTCATAACACCTTGGTTCAGTGGGGTCAGCCCTCCTTGCTGCGGTTCTCCCCAGGTCCCTGTGAAGGGGCGGGCATGGAAACATTGTCCTGGTGTCCCCTGCCTGTGGAGCATGTCCCACACATCAGCAAAGAGCAGCTCCCAGCACTTGGCATGTGTTTGCTGGTGCTCGTCCAGAAGCAAGGCTGGATATTTACCATAAATTATAATTACCCTTCACAGAGGGCAAGAGCCAAGCCCTCCTGTTACCTCCTCTGCACATAAACCTTGCCTACACCTGGTTTTGAGGGATTAAGGCAGAAAGAAATGATGCAGAGAATTTATGCTAGTTGTCTACACATACATGAATTTCACTCATTGAATCCTGTAATTACTTTTTGAAAGGGGAAGACTTGTCCTTAAAAGAGAAGAAAATCTACAGTTTACATTCCCCAATGATTATGAATCACTCACCTTACATTGAAATGCGACAGTTTCCATATGCGTAAAAAAATGAAGTGAAAGTTTCTTTTTCTTTTTGCTTCATGTCTTGATGAGTTTTTTTTCCCCAGCATACAGAGTAATGATACCATTTTAAAAGACGATTTACTGTCTTTCATTCATGATGGCTGTATCTTCATGCATATGCATCACTGCAGGGGCTAGATTCTCCTTCATGTTCAAAAAAGAAACTGGAATAATACCCCTTAAATCTGCTTTTTTTTTGGTGCATATTTAAACTGGTGTCATTAAGATGAATATATACCCCTTGGTCTCCTTTCCAGTGATATATGGTGAAAATGTTTAGTGCCTGCATTTGCATATTTTTTAACTGTATTAATTTTTGCGGTAGGGTTACAAAGTGCCAAGTGCCTGGCGCGGGACGTATGCTACCGTTGATGCCCCGTTGAACAAGATCCCTCTGTTCATCCGTGGAGGCTACATTCTGCCAGAACAGGCTCCAGCCACCACAACTACCAAGAGGTAATATTACGAGCTGTGTCTGTCCCCGAAAAACAGTGGTGCAGGTCAGACCCTTCGCCACCAAAAAGCAATCAAAGAAAAGAGCAGAAGAGAAGCTATCTGCAGCTCCCAGCTGCCATCCCAGCTGATAAGCACGGTATTTTTATCCCACTACTTGCTTGGCTGCATTAGAAGTCACCCTGGAGATGACCCACGTCATCTCTCACATGGTCGAAGCCCACACCTGTCTCTGCAGCTTTGCTAGGAGAAGCTTTTGCACCTCTCATGGCCACGCTGACCAGCTGCCAGCCGCTTGCAGTGAACATATGCTAGGGGAAGATGCAAACCTCTTGTCCTTGGGTGAATTTATCAAATGCCATGGGCAAGGTGGAGAGGCTCAAAGTTCTCTCGACGAAGATTGTTTCCCCACACCAACGGGTAAGGGGCTGGCCTCGGGTCTGAACCATGCTCAGACACTAACATGAGCTGGGAAGGGAGGCAGCAGCACCATGCAGCAAACAGAACGAAGCACAGTGAAATAACCACAGTGACCATCTGCTTCCCCAGCTGCCCAGTGGTCACACGTAAGGCCACTAAAGAAGGGGGAACTTGTCCACACAGGATCCTGAAAGGTGGGAACAGAGCAGGGTAAGGTTCTCATCGTAATTTCAGGAGCCATTTTTGAGTAGTCATTTGTCTGTGTGACCTTTCCTGTAACCTTAAAATTAGAGCCAATCGTGTTCAGAAGTTTTAGTTAAATACCATTGAAGGGACAGTGGCCAGACGTTTGTACTGACATCTCCTGATGTATTTTTCAACAGCCGCCTGAACCCATTTGGGCTCATTATTGCCCTGAATGAACAAGGAGAAGCTTCTGGGTCTCTCTTTTGGGATGACGGTGATTCAATCGGTGAGTCTGGGCCCCCTTTATGAAGCAGGGTCTACACGCAGGCCTGTCCTCAGGCCACCTTTTCAGCAGTGTTAACAGCACTGACTGCTATTACAAAGAGCTGGAGAGCTTTGAGGTTGAACATTAGAGGTGGAAAGCAGAGTGCTCTTGAAGGTGGCGTTTCAGCACGAGAAAGGTGTGACACCGGGGACGGCTGCTCTGCTCCAGAGGGCAGTAACTCACTTCGTGAGGCCACACCAAAGGAATGGAAGAGGAGATTAAAGTCTCCTCCTCCCACAGTCCTCTGAGAGTGACGTTAGCTGCTTGCCACAATTAGTGTGAACTGCTCATGGATTTTGCTGTTTTGATACCAATTCTCTCTCTCTCTCTCTCTTTTTTTTTTTTTTTTAACAGATACTATTGAAAATGAGAACTACTTCTTGGCTAAATACACATACAGCGCAGTAAGTAGCAATGTACCAGGTACCCACATCCTTACAGGTAGCTCTACTGTAGTGTAGCTGTTGTAAGGTGCCGATGTCTAACTTTCATCCAAATAACATTTTTTCATGCAGCTCAGCCTTTGAAACTGGTAAGCTACCTAATGCTTTCATTTGCAAGCAGCTACAAATTAATCCAACCATGAGCCTGCAGTTTTGTGTTTGCTTCATTGACTATCACAGTGACGCACCATTATCACCCGTGGTGTGATGTGAACCTGCAAATCCACTTTTTTAGCTCAGATATTTTTCCTGAGTTGCAGGTCCTGGGGGTGAGGGACATTTTCCTTGCCTTTCTCCTGCAAGAACTTTTAGTCTGATGGGTAGGAGAGGGCTGCGTTCTCGCCTGCAGGATATCCTCGCAACTTTTTAGCTGTGCTCACCCGAAGCTTGTATTTTGTGGCCCAGAGAATTACATACTCTCTCTTCTTTAGCTTGCATCTCCTTGTCAGATGGCACAGAGATTGCTTCCACGGTCAGCATCCCGTGGAGTGATTCAGCAAGCCACCGGCAACCTGCTGTGCTGTGCTGAGTGATGCTTCATATGGCACCAAGATGAGCCCAGAGTCAGGGCTCCAATGCCTTTCACACGTGGCTCACTTCTCAGGCATGCCCTGAGAAAGCTGAACAGAAAAACTCAGCAGTCGCAGCTTCAGCTGAGAAAAACACTATAAAATAAACCTACTGGAAGCTCATTAAGTGTATGATAGTAAGCTGTGGGAGTTACTCAAAAAAAGCTGAACCTACTTCAGCAATCTATACAGATTATATTTCATCTGCATTTGCAGTGTTCACATATACTGTAGCACAGTTCTCACACTGTGTGTTCCTGAAAGCAACAAAGTAGTCTATAGAAAATCTTCAGAAGAATAAAAAATTATATTAATGCTTATTGTGATATTTCTCTTAGAATGTGTGTCCTCCAGGAGTGAGAGCAAGTAAGAGTAAGCTGATGGGTTTTATTATGTAGTCTTCTATATTTGTGAGGTATTTTTCTGGAAGTAACACTGCATATCTAGATTTAAATTTATTTTTTAATTTATTTTCCTCTTGATTTATCATGAAAAAATCTTCTAAAAATAATATTTCAACTGAAAAAAGGAAGAAAAATCACTTTGACTTTCTGTAGTCTGTGTATAGCAATTTATTGCAGGGAGGCTACAGAAAAACAATATCCAGTTATATATTAAATTCTGATCTGTGCAAATTAGATTGTTGATTCACTGGCTCTTCCATTTCTCATTGCTCATATTTGACTTCTGCCTGTAAATCCATAACTGAAGTCCCTATCTGCATTCCAATAATCTCTAATGTCAGTTTTTTATTATGTGTTTATAAAGAAAAAAATCCATCTCAAACAGCAAATTGCAGAAATATGAGAAATGTTTGAGAATCTCAGTGTATGTTGCACATTTCTATATTCTTAAAAAATTATGGATGAACAGTTTAATCATACTCACTTTTAGAAAAGCACACAAATTTTGGTCCCTAGGGGATTTACTGCTAAGGTCTGACATCACAGCATTTACTCTGAATCCAGTGCAGAGTTCTGCAAAGGTAACAGCTGCAGGATTAGACCTTCTCTTTCATGCTTTCATTTGAACAACCCAGAAGTACAAAGGAATTCAGGACCAGTGCAGGCACTTAAACCTTAGGGAGTGATTCGTGCTGCCTGCTCTTGGGCACTGCCTCACCACGGTAGGTGTTTTAATTACACTTGACACCTCCATTTTGACACGCGTGATGGCCAAGGGACCTAAGTCAAGGTGCCCCATAAATTAAACCTACTGGTTTAGAAAAATGTGAGCCACATTTTTAGGCTGCACTCTACTTCAGGGACAAGCAGGGAGAGCCAGAATCTCTGCCTCCGTGCCCAGAGGAGACCAGGTAGAGATGCTCAGACCGTCCCGAGTGCCTTCAACTACGCCAAAGGAATGGTGATGGATGTCTTGCTTTTTGCTGAAACGGGTTACCAAGGAGGGCTCCTGCCAAAGGAGATGGCAGCTTCTGAAAGAATATGCTAACCATTAGGTAACTGAATAGCCTGGGAGTGAGTTCTTTTTAAAACTGGTCCAATTTTCAGGGGGAAAATGTTTGGGGAGAAAAAAAAAAAAAAAAAAAAAAAAAAGAAAAACAACAACAACAAACAAAAACACAGAAAAATTACATAGGACCAGAGCAACATAGTAAGAAGGAAAAGTCATGACATTGCTAATAAATGCAGGAGGAACTCCTGGCTTCTGGCCTTGGGTCCAGGACTTGCTTGTACTTTACATTTATGGGGCTTTGAGTGACATCCATAAGATTCCTTGCTGGGCGATTGAACCCAGAACCTTGCTGGGCGATTGCTGTAATAACACTAGGTGCTTGGGGAGGAGAGGGTTACTCATTCCCCTGGATCACCACCTCTCCTTCTCCCCAGGGCTCTGAAGGAGGGCAGATTGGGACCCGTCAGATGTGGGACAGTGGTGTCTGCTGCAGAGTCCTCAGAGCTTGAGTGCAACCTCAGTTATTAACACGGTTGTAATCATTGGGCTGAGCATCACACTGAGCTTGCTGAGTCCATGAGATCACCTTGAACTAGCTCTCCTGCCTGGCCACACTTGAGGCAGAAATAAATCACTGCTGGGAGGTGGTCTCTATTGAATCTTCCCCTGTGCTGGAGCTCTGCTGAATGGGAGGAGGTACCATGTATAAGTACCCCAAAGCATTCTCCAGAAGCTTTAGGGGGTCTCTGCCCATTTGCTCCCCAGTAGCCAACACTCCTTATTTCAGATTAAATCAGCATGCTGGGGATTAGCACTGCTTTTTAGTGGGGATGCCTGAGGTAAGCAGTCTGAGCACAGCCCTAAGTTACAGATACTGTGATCTAGCTTCTGCTCCTCCTCCTGCCGTGCAATATTGAAATAACACAACCTAATTTATGCAGAAGGTTCCGTCATGGGCTTCTCCTTGGCATATTTTTTAAAAGTCATGATTGCATAGCAATTCATCATTTCCTGAGCAGTATAATTCATCTTTATTTCCTTAACAACTTTGATCACATAACAAATGCAATGATTCCTCTTCATTGCTTATATGGGAAATTACTGTTGCTGGTGATCCAAATGAATTTGTTTAATGACTTTGTATGTCCTCTTGGCTCACCCCTAAATACGAGGTATATAGTAAATAGGAAGAGTAACAACCAAAGCCCTGTGGACACGCTCTGTTCCTTCAGTGTCCTTAAAGCTGGAGTATGTATATCAGAGACGATTATTAGCAGGAGTTTTGGAGATGTGGGATGTAAAATAGGGGCAACATATCTAGCAGCTGTCATCTGAGGAAGATGCTACCCATTTAAAGCAGTTAGTTGCAGATGTTAATCAAATCTGCCCCAAGGTCACTAACTGAATCTCTGTATCTGGATTTTGGCTTTGCATATGCCACTGTACCCTGCAAATGGGTACAAGAACCGAATTTGCATTGATTTAGAGTAGAAAAACTGGCCCAAGAAGATGCCAAATGAATGTTGTAGAAGCAATTGTGTTTCTTATTTTGTTAGTTTATGATAATACACAAAACCTTTCTTATGTGAAAATTAATGTGAGCGTTGTTTTTACTTTATGTTCTCACATTGTACTGTCTACATCGGAAGGCTTTCTGTACATTGGCTGGCTAAACTGAGACTACAACAGTCACAGTGCCAGTAAGTCAACTCCAAAGAGATGTGATGGTGCTAACATTTCCTCTGTGGCTTTTTGCAGAGCAACCTGAAGACAGAAATACTTAAAAACGGCTACCGGGGGGCTGACTCTCTGAGGTACAACAAAATAACAATTCTGGGCCTGAAACTGAAACCTCACACTGTCACTCTGAATGGAAGAGCCATCCACAGAGATGCCTTCTCCTATGAGCTGAATGGGGTAAGAGCTGCGCTGAGGGATTATGAAAAATCTGGGGGGCATGGGAAGAGTCAGTGGGTAGCAGTTTTTCATTCAGACCCTTTATGTTTCCAAGTATAAGCAGACATTTATTCTTGGTACAACAGTCTGGGTTTTAGGAAAAAGAAATAAAGAGAAAGGGCAGTTACAGGAAACTTTAATCTTTGCTATTGCACACACAGTCTCTCTTTCTCTCTGTCACTCAATGTCTGCCACTCGCACAAGTTTTTTAAGCTAAAGAAATAATGGAAAGAAGACACATTTCCACAAACTGAGAGAAGTTAGCTGTTTTATGGACATAGTTATCATTCTGATAAATGAGAAGACCTGACAAAGATATTTATCAGCTACTGAAAATAAATGGTAGAGGTATTTTTGTACAAGTACTTAGTGTACAAAAATGAATGCGGTGTAGCTGGCTCTAATGAGCATCTCCCTGTTGTCAGAGGAAAGAAAGGCAAATCTCTGCCATATGTTTGAATTCCTAAGGAAACTATTAAAGCAGCGAGACACCAGTCACAGTTTCACTGTCTGAAAGTGGGAAGCCACCTGTCCAACCTCGGTGTCCCAGGTCCGAACGCATGACTTGCTTGTACCGTGCTGCTCCTTTAGCACCTGCAAGGAGACACCCCAGAGGGGACGGACTGGACATCCCTAATACACAGCAGTCACAGACTCAGTGGTCACAATTTTGTTTTCCACATAAGAATAGACAAAAAGGGCAACACTGACCCTTGTTACTTGTCCCTTATGTGCCGCCAAACTGAAGTGGGTCTTGCACCACGTGTGTGCATGTGGTACTCACATCTGAGCTCTGGTCTGCACCCGGGGAACTCCCTACACTAACCCTCTATAACACTAACACTAGCTCATCATTCAGTCAAAGGCACGTAGCTGAGGCAACAAGCAGTGGATATCACGTCTTTTGTTACTCTGACTCCTCGGCCTAACGATTTAAGTTTATTTGCAACCAAAGTGGGATCCCCATTATATGCACCTGGTTCTAACATTCACTTTATTGAAGAAATCTGTAAGGGAAGAAAATTGCTGAGAATAAATTTCTGCCATGGAGAATCATAAAAAAATAAACTCACTTTCAGAGACGATGTCATAAATAAGAGTAATCAGTGTTGCCTCAGGGGAAGAAATTGTTTAACAGCCAAACTGCCTCTAAGCAAGCTGAAAGCAACATAAATGTGGCAGGGTAAAGAAAACACTCCGTTGAGATGTGCTTGAAGGCACCAATCTCAGAAATCCAGAAAATAACTGCATACTAACAGCAGAACATAAAAAGATGATCAAGAAAGAGTAAAAAGCTTGTCACAAAAGTATCATTTAATCTAGATCAAAGCACAAAAGATGATCTCTGTGGCTTAAGAACTACTTCAGATACAAGGAAAAAAAGCCACCAGACTGCTCTAGTAGGTGCAAACTGCACAAAATTTACTTAATTTAAGTCAGACAGTAACCTAAACCAGCTAAATATATTCCTCTCACAAATGTAAAAGATTCAGCCAAACCTCTCCCACCATTCCTTTACAGCTGTTTTAATGCCATTACCTATAATCCTCTCTTGTGTTAGACATTCTATTAAAAAAAAAAATGAAAAAAAGTGTTAGCAGCCAGGGTTTAGATCTTGAAAACTTATAACCCATGTAATTAAAAAAATAACGAATTCTAAAGGGCAAATTTGCCACTTTCTCACAGGCTTAATGAGATTACATACCGCATAATAGTTTAACAAGCACAAAGACTACAGTCTGTTGGAAGGGATACAGCAGAAAGTAACTTCTACTATATTGCTTTTGCTTTACAGAAAGCAAATTTGCCTAAAAGCAGTGCTTAAGTGCATAATTGAGCCATAGTTATTTGTATATAAATAGAAGCAGTTTGCTTATTACTAAGCCACTTCTTTCTCTCCAGTTCATGCAGTGCTACCCTGACATGTGTAATAGCCCAGAATCTTCCTATTATTAGGACTGTTCATCTTTTTTTCCTGCTGGAGCACTGTACCCTAAGAGCCTTAGACACTCCCCTGCAACTGCAGCAGGGATGCTGGAGGAGAGCTTCTGTGGACCAGGCTCATGTTGAAAACAAAACGATCTGTGCATAGGAGGATTCTCCTTTTTTCTCTGCTGGGAAGCAGAAGCACAGGCTGGGGCAGCCTTTCTGTCTGCTCTGTGCTTTTGGGTTAATGTTTGGATGCAGTGGCAGTACTTCTGTCTGGATCTGGCTCTGGATTTGAGTAAAAGGAAAATCACTCAAGAAGTGGATTTCCTGCTTACCAAGTATGGGTGGAGGACTGTTCTTGAGGAAAGATGAAAATATTACACACTGAAGAAGTGATCTAAGCATCAATTGTTGGAGTCCTATTAACATGAATATGTGAAAGGGCAAAGAAATAATAGTTAAGAGATTCAAATGGATATCATGCATTTTAAGAGATTATTGGTTGTGAAACATAAAGATAAAACTGAAGTACTAAAAATGGAAATTGCATAGCATAAAATACAACAAATTTAACTGAATAGACAGAGCAGAAGAGTTACTGTATCTATAATTTCATATCTAATTCATGTTATTAATTAATTTTAAGATGTTGAATTTCTCAAAGGAATGTTGAATTGGATACTGCAGTAGAAAGATGCATGTTGCCATCAAGTCAGTCTTGTCTACCAGATGTTTTTAAGGGAATCATAAAGGTCTACGCTCCTTTCTTGTTCTCTGTTTTGAAGCTGGTCTTTATTAAGTTCACACATTTTTTTGACTATATTTGTGTCTTCTTTTTTTTCACAGAAA
Organism: Oxyura jamaicensis; assembly: GCF_011077185.1. Classification (NCBI taxonomy): domain Eukaryota; kingdom Metazoa; phylum Chordata; class Aves; order Anseriformes; family Anatidae; genus Oxyura; species Oxyura jamaicensis. Next base: position 15,280,713 of record NC_048893.1, read on the forward strand.
CTCACTCTAAGGATTTCTGCCCCACTTACTCAACCTCTCAACATCGCAGTTTACTAAAATGTTCAGAAAATACTGATATCCTTGGCCCTCAGACATTGATCTTTGGTTTTATGTAAAAAAGCATTTAGTCATTAAAGTGTTGCTTACACACCTGATGACTGCTCTTTTCCTATGTAATATTTGCAATTCAGTATTCATCAAATAAAAGTCTCAATAGTAGTTAATGGGTATTACCATAAACAAACGATGCAGTGAACATCTGGACAGCCAGCCCAATTCACATAGCCCTGTTCTAGGGGAAGAATGTGCTCTGTCAAGAACGTCTATGGGAAACACAGCTTGCCACGGGCTGGGGTCACACAGGCCTGCTTTGCACTTCAGCTATTTCTGGCTGCAGAATGATCTCCCAAGACCATCTCATCTCACGGTACCTACAGAGCTATTGTTATGTCCATGGATAATAGTATAAAATGGAATCAGCCATTTACTGGTTCCCCTTCAACATATGCCATGATGTCTGCCAGGAGGGATACACATTATGGCAAGTTTGGAGCTTTGTGAACTCAATGGTTTTAGCCCTGAGCTAAAGCACTATTTTTACTTTTGTTTATATTTATCTATAAGAAATCTGAGTCACAATTTGCAGCTGTAAGAGCTTTAACAGTAAACAGGTACTCTAGCGAGGAGTTTGAGAAGGGACTGGCATCCATTGTAGGCTGCTAGGACCAGCTCTCCCTCTCCCAGCAGTTAAGCTCCTCTCAGAGCATTGTAGGCATGGTTATCCTTCATTGCAGGCTTCTTAAGATGACTCTTCCTGTTCCTATCTCCCACTATTGCAAAAAGTATAGAAAATGCCACTGCTGGTAGAAATACCTGGTCTATTCCCAAGTCCGGCTTCCAAAATTCTGCAGTGGAAGGTCTCAGCCACAGTTTGCTATCCCATAAAATATCAGCCACTGTTTTCCTTTTCCGTGGAAAACTGTTCACCAGTCTACTACATTTATTACACTCCCAGACACATGATCTGATTATTTATTTATTTGTTTCTATGGATGGTCCTTTGGAGACCCAGGAGCTGGACTTGATGATCCTCATGGGTTCCTTCCAACTTAGATATTCTCTGATTCTACTAACACTTAGTAAAAGTCTTTTAACAGGAATTTCTGATTTTCTTGATTGTCATTCCTAGACCACTCCATGTCAAAGATTTCACCCAGGTCAGGTGTTTTTACATGAACGCATTTCTTCTGAATTAGCCAGGCCTGCCATACAGAAGTAAATTCCTCTGGCTTATGCTAGCTGCAGGAAGACAAACACAATTGTGTCTGACTGGTAAAAGGTTGCTTTCTCAAAGAGAGCTGGGTCCTGCAGAGAAACTTTAAAGCCAGGGTCTCACCAGAGCTTTTGTTGGCTGCAGCAAGGTCTGTTGTGAAACGTGTCTGTTCTGCACAGCGCAGAGAAAGCAGCTCGCTCATCAGCTCTTGTGGGAAGGAGCTGGAGAAGACACCACACAAAGGCATAGCTGAATTGGAAGGGCAGAATACGGGTAGTGGAGTGAAAGCCGATCTGAGGCGATGGATTTGACAGCCATTCTGCTTGCACAGGGCTATAAAACTTAGTTCAAGTAGTACTTGCTGCATAATCTGCAGACCCAGAGGACCTTGTCTGTGCTGTGTGACACAGCTCTGCACCGGAGCACTCAGAGCAGCTTGATGTGGATGGCTTGACAGTGTAGGATAGATGGGGAAAACTAAAGCAGACCCATCCTGTGCAGAATCCAACCCCTCATGTGTGGTCTGTGAAGACTGCATCAGAGAAACACCCACTTCTGTTCCCAGTTTTACCCCCAAACTGAAAAAAAAAGCCACCAGGCTGAGGATGTTAGCTCCTTACCATGGCAAAATGCAGAGACAGAGCTAATGCTGAACACTACAGAAAGCAGACTTGTCAGCAGCCTGCCTGGGGGTAGTGGTGGTGTTTTGGGTTGTTTTGGTGTGTATGTGTTTTAGCAAGGAGGATTTCTCTCTAATCTGCCTTACAGTGTGGGGAAAAGGTGACAAATGGTAAGAGAGGAGCCTGGTGTGGGAGCTTGAGCACTGATGTGGCTGAACAGGAGAGATGTCAACTCCACAGAGAGCCCTTGCTGGATCACCATATGAAGGCAGCTGATGCTCACTGGTTTTCTGTGAAATCAGTGACTAACCCTGCAATTTCATAAACTTCTTAATGAAATAAGAACAGAAAAATGCACTCCTACCAGCATCAATATGCTGTTCAGACTTGTATTACAACCTGGATCTTATTTCTTTTTTTCCTCGCTCCTTGTAGCGTCAGTGAACACAACAGGAAATCACCAGTCTGTAATACATCTACCCTGGGCTCTGATTTCACACATTTATTTCATAAAAGTAAGCAAGACAGCCCTTGGTTGGCATTTGTATATAAGACATCAAAGAAAAATGGTGTTTCTGTGTGTGTGCATGCGTTTATCTCACTATTTATCCTCTCTGAGCATCGTTCTGCAGGTGTAATTATAGATCTTTTACCTTTTTTTTCAAAAAAAAAAAAAAAAAAAAGTTCTGGTTATATTTCATGTTCTTTCCCATCCTGACAATTAATTTCATTTTTGTCTTTGAGGAAAGGATAAACACTTTGACAAAAAATACGGAGCAGGTGCTACAAGAGATATGAACTGGATCCAAGAATATACAGCCAAATATTTTATCATCTTTTTAGATTAGATCAGATTAAACATGAACTTTCTCAAATGTTGGTCTAGGTGGAGTAAATTTATTACAGATATAGATCTTCAATGGAGAAGAAGATCTATATCAGCTTCTCTGGCTGGGATTTAAAAGTGTCTGTAGTCAGCTTCTTTCTCCAGCCTGCCTTTGTTAGCTATAAGACACACCAGCCAAGTCCTTCAGAACCTGAAGGAGTTGAAATGTAAAGGGAAAACCTTAATTTGTATTTCAAAACCCAGTTAATTGCAGGCTCCTTCCTTATGAAACTGTAAAGTGAACCCAGAAAATCAATAGCCAGTGTACACTGACAACAAGAGTATGCCATTAGGCTTCACTTCTGTACAGAAAGAAGAGGCAAACATCCTCCATACTACTTCATGTATATTTACGATTTTTTATATACCGTGAGCAATTTTAGACTTCATCTCAAAGCATCCTGCTGCCAATTTTTGCTAAACCTTCCTACTAATTTTGTTTAACATGAAAAAAAAAATGGCTGTAATCTGAACCAGTTACACCGAGAAAAGCAGCACAAAATAAAAGAAGGAGACATGCACAGAGGGCTCTGCTCAGAGACAAAATAAAAACAAACAAACAAACAAACAAAACATACTTTTTGATGTATTCAAATGTAGTACTGTATGTCTTGGAATAAAGAAAATAAAAAAGAATATGGGACATTGCTAGAGCAAAGAGATATTGAAAAAGATTTGGAATTCTGTTGGAAGACCACCTGAGAATGAGTTCCCAATGCGACCTCTCTTTTAGAGATTGCTCTACCTCTTTTTTTTTTTTTTTCTTTTTTTTTTTTTTTTTAATCAGAAAAGAGGTAGAGCAATCTCAGCTATATAGATAAGTAAAGGCAGAGATGTCATAGTTCATTTGTGTGTTGTACTGCTACCATCTTGCTGGAACGCTGTGTCCCATCCTGGTGTTAGAAATTCATGGAATATACTGAAAAAAAAAAAAAATGAAAGAAAAGATGATGCAGATCAAACCCACAAACATATCTGAAGGACTAGTGAATGTGTCTTCCAAAGAGAGGACAAAGGAGCTCTACTTTAGGGCCAAAAGAAAGCTGCTGCCCATGAGAGTCTCCCTGTAACCACAGGGGCAGAAATCTGGTGACAGAAGCTCTTTAAACTAGCAAAGGTAAGATTCAACGTCTGTTAATGAAACCAGACAAATTTCAAGGCTGACATTTAACTGTTGGAACAGCTTGTCATAAGCTGTGGTGAATTTTCCTGTGGCAGAGGTTTTAAATGAGAAGCAAATGCTTTTCTGAAAGAAATACTCTTGCTCAATAATTCAGGATTTTTTTAACTGTATCCTTAGCCCGTGTCATACCAACTGATCACAGCAATCACTCTTGGCTTTGCAATTATGAATAATGAAAGGGGTGTTTTGTAGGTTTTCGCAAAACATTAAAATTTCTGTGGCAAGTCAGTGCTTTTGGAGGTCTCCACACAGTTAGAAAGATCACAAAATGCCAGTGATACAATCAGCTCATTGGTAAGTTTTGATGTGTAATGTATTTGGACTGTTTGACTCATTCTGTGGGTTCTGTTCCTTATTTTCTCCTGTCTCCAGGTGTTCCCAGAATTTCCTATGAAGTTAAAGCAGTTCAGAGCCATCTTATACAGGGATTGCTTGCCACTCGGCCTGGGGCAGGCTGGCAAACCCGGCTGACCACTGGTGTGACAGAGGAAGGTGAGCGTGAGGCCCAGGTATGCCAGGCCTGAGGTGTGGTGGCAGGGTGGATATGGGGATGGTCATACAGCAGTGCTCAGCACCATGACCCAAGTGAGAATGCAGCCTCCTGGGGATGTCCCCAGGCACAAGATCCCACCAGGATGGAAGGCCTGGACCTGAGGCGGCACCTCGGCTTCCCCGCTGCCAGACCTGTGGGTGCAGGGGGATGGAGATTTGGGTTCAGGACCTGTCACTGTGCTCACACCAAAATGCAAATGGGTTAAAAATTATTGGGGTTAAACCTTGTTGCAGATGCAAAATGCTGCTTCTGAAAGCCGTAGCAATACTCCTGGGTCATGCCTTGGCTGTGTCAGCCACTGTCCCTATCAGCATCTCAAGGGAAAAAATGTACAGCCGAGTTATCTGGTATTCTCCCGTTTGAGATCACCTCATAAATGGTGGAAGTCCTGTGAAACCTGGGCAGATACTCCTGCTTAAACAGTAAAGCTGGGGTTCACCAGCTGCTCCTGTGCCCTGCCCTGGCTCCTGCGCTCGGGGCTGGGTGAGAGCCATGAGGAGGGCAGGAAGGCGGCCTTCCTTCCCTCAGGGCAACCAAACATGGTCGGCTGGAGCAGCGCTGGGAGCGTGGGAGGGGACCCGGCCAGCAGGACCACGGCCTGGGAGCTACTCTGAGCAGCACCAAGCCTGGGACAGATGGGAAGGCTTCTCCTAGTGACCCAGAAGGGATTAGGTAGATCTTATAGCAGTAACTGAGTCTCCAGAGGTTGTCACAGCACTACAGGGAAGGGCTCACAGAAATGGCCAAGCAGAACCCTGTGATCACCTGGAGCATACCACTGACCTTGTACAAACTCCTGCCGATCCAGGGATTGTTTGGTGTGTGAAGGAGCTCCCTGTCAAATGGAAAAGTGCTGTGAAATGCAACTCTTCTTCCCGTTTATGTTACAACTGCAACTCTTATTCTCGTTTATGCTTGGTGACAAAGCAAGGACTGCCAAGCACCGGGTGTTCTGGGACACTATCAAATGCTCCCCTGATTGCAGCAGAAAGGCTGCTCAATATTTTACTCCTATTTTTTGGCCATACTTTTTCTCCTTGGCATCCCTTTGGTTCCCTTCATCTTCAGGAGTGATTAGACTACAAGATGTCCATCAAGTCAGACATTTATTTCAAGGGGCACCTGTGATCTCTGAATAACCAATAACAAAACCATCATGAGAAGTATCCTGTCAATTGCTAGCTGCCTTCTCCAGAGCCTCTCTTCATCCCCAGGTGATCACAGGGATCTGCTCAGCCTTCCCATGTTTTCCTGCTCTGAGTCTATCTGAGCCTCTTCCTTTAAATGTTGGCCCTGATGACCATCCTGTCCAAGCAGCAATAATATCATTTTGGGGTATTTTCCTTCTGTAGTCCACATCTCAGATCAGCAATACTTCTTTGGTACACTCTTATGCCATGACAGTATTCCAGTCATCCCTAAAATGTCTCTAAATGTCTAGATTAAAAATCAGTTTTTAAGCCAGGATGAAATATTGGTCTTTTTAAATAGAAATTCAGAAGAAGCAAAAAGGAAAGCAACACAATTCTCTGCCTTTTGAAAAGGTGTTGATTTTTTTTTTCACCACTTCATTGTGCATATTGGAAAATAATTCTGTGAAAGCTGGGATAAAAAGCATGGCAATTACTGGATATATATATGCATATGTAAAATATATAAAACTTAGCATAAAAAAATTAAGATACACGCAATGTTCCTCTCTTTTTTTTTGACTGGATAAGTCTGAAAAGATAACTGTTACGAGCCTTTGCCAAGTTGGTAAAGATAACTGCTGACCTTCTGACTGATAGGTTTTTAGATCAAGGAGCCGGCGGCACTGTACTTTATGGCAGAGAAGAAATAATTTTATTTTCTTATTTTTAGTAATACATAAAAGAAAATAATATAGTGAACAAACTACGCAGCACTTCATTGTTTCTTAACGTTTCATGCGATCATAAAAGTTCAGAGGCTAGAAAAGGAGAAGGCGTTTGAGAAACTCCAACCCACAACATCTAGAATTAATATGTAGATGAAAAGCTAAGGAAGTAAAAACAGTGCTTACTGGTGGAGGCCAGGAGCTGTTTTGCCTATCTGAGACAGATGCTTTCTGTTTTTCAGCTTCTAAGGGGAACTTCAAACCACGAAGCAACAATTGGAAGATGACTGCTATGTCTTCAAGAGCTCCTTCATATGTGGATGAACCTGTTTTTGTGTATACTTCTTAGACAAATGTATTTTTTTTATGTATTATAAGTGCTTATGAATTTCCTTCTTAGTGAATCACCTGCAGCTACACATTTGAGGCTTATTTTGAAAAAGAAGCTATTTATATATTCATAAAATATACTTGCACATTAAATGTTCATGTTAAGCTGGCAATAACATTAGAATAACAGGATGTTTTATTTAGAATTTAAAAGGGGATTATGAAACCAAGGTTATATAAAATATCTGCATGCATTCTTAATTTCAAATTGTCTGAAGGGTTAAATTGGATATTTTGGGACATCTACAGAATTGCTAGTGACTGCTCTGCAGGTGATGTATATGACAAAGGTGCACCTATATCAGCACTGCAGTTCAGATGAGGACCCTGTTAGTGCACGTGGGTCCAGGAACAGGAAAAGGGAATTTCTTTCACCCCAAGCTAAACCAGAAAAGGTCCTCACAAATAACATGCAGTGGATTCTGAACATCAAGGAGCATTCGGGCTACATGGAAATAAATCCACCATAAAGCATATAGGGTAGACATTGGCTCTTCAGTCCCTAGCCTTTCACTCTGCATTGTATTGCTCTCTAAGGCAGGCATCAGCTTCAAGGATAAGTCTAGCCCAGCAGCTCAGAAAGCTTGAAAGTTCAGTTTGAAGTTTTCCCCCAGAATTAATAAAAATGGTGGTGGATGGAGAAGAAGAAAAAATTAGAAAAAAAATATTTACAGAGAAGTTTGGGGTTTTTGTTTTTGTCTGAGCTCACCCTTGCCCACCAGGAAGCACTGGTAAAATGCTCTGCCTTTTTCCCCTCAGAAATCTCATCTATAACAGAAATATGAAAAACTGTCAGCCCAGCTGCTGGAGAGGTGGTGTGAGCCCAGATCCCCCAACGGAGTGTTAAAATACTCCTACTTCACAGTGTTCCTCCGTCTTCTTTATGAGCTTAGCCTGCTAATGCTAATTTCTCTGGGATAGCATATCAACTTTTATGATTCCTAATTTTATGTTTATAAGACTGTTATGGTACTTTGTTTTGAAGTGCAGAGGTCAAACCAGCAACTGCTAAAACTCTGCTTTGTGAAGGATATCCTTTTAAACATTACTTCAATTTTTGCTTTGATGGTGCTCACGGGTTTGTAAAAATTAAGCTGCTGTACACATTACAGGTACTGGTGGCATAGTTTCATTAACCTACTTCAGATATTCTTTAATAGCCTTTTGTTTTGCTGTGTTAGGATTTCAAGCAGAGCAGATTATCTCTCACTTTTGCCTACTTTGCTGTTCCTTCTTTCACTGTTCCAGATCGCACCCTTTAATTGTAAATCCTGTGAGGCAGGAGACTGTTGTTTATTTGGCTCTGTGTTCTTAATAGAGCCATTATTAAACATAATAAGTATATCTCCTGCTGAACCTTAAAAAGCAATAATTATCTTATTATAAGTAGATCTCAAAATCCACTCCTTCAAGCCAAATGCTTTCTCCATGCTTTCTTCTTTTTTCACCTCCAGAAAATAGAAGATGCTAATTTAGAGACAGTAAGAAATTAATCTTCCCTGTAGTTGTTATTATCACTGACATAATTACAATGACTTTTATGTGGTAGTTCCTATGCAACCGATGCTTGCATATGTTTAACAAGTCAAACCTATTACTGTTGCTTTTCTTAATGCTATTTGTTTTGTACCATTTAGGACTAGAAAGTGCTATGGGCTTATTGGTACGTGACAAACTTTCTTTGGTCTTATTGAATACAGGAAATGATGAAAAAGGGAGTGAGATTTTTCCTGCTTAAATGTAGGTATCTGCAGCACAGGCATGGAGATGCCATGGCTAGCTTTTGCTGGGGGTCATTGGTCACAGGAGGCACCTGGCCAGCCTGCCCTGGGTGCACACCTGCTCTGTGGATATCTGAACCCAGAGGGGATGATTTCCATCCCTGGAGTTTCCACTGCTTCTAAGTGGCAGCTGTTCAGATCACTGGGCACCAGACCGCAGGCGGACTGCCAGACTGACTGATTGCTTTTCCCTACTGGAGTGCAGGAAGGTGGGCTCCTTCCAGAGAGGGTCCCGTGCTTTCCAGGATCCAGTCCCTGGAAGTCCCCAGGCAAACTGTCTTTGCAAAGCAGGTAAGCGGGCCACAGTCTTCCATACACAACATTTCACTACAAAATGCATGGAAAGGTAGTGGAGATTGCAACACAGGAAAAGCAATGACAAGGATAAAGTAGCTTACTTTACACTAGCTTTAGAGTCATCTCTGTCTTCTGGACTTCTTTGGAAAAGGAGCTTTTAAATAAAAGTAATCTGAATAAGTGAAGAACAAGGCAAATCGTTAAAGTGCTACGTTTTGGAGAAACTTGCATCCCGTAGGTATGACAGCAATGCCCGTCTGTCTGGTTTGGTTCAGCTAAGTGCTCTCTAAGACTACTGCAGGGTGCAGATTAAAGGTCAGCTGTAATGTTTTGCAGGATAACTGGCTCCTTAATATTGCTCTGACAATCAGCCAAAAATAGGCAAGTGATCAGTCTTACTGATGCAGCCTAACAAGGCTGCTCTTCCCCCGTTGCTTCGGTCCTGCAGTGAATGTTACACGTAGAAAAACCCCGATGCTGTAACTACTTTGGTGATGCTGCTGAAAACCATATCTAGGACTTCTTGCAGAGCTAATACTCCACAGGAGAAGAACCCCACAATCCGAAGCATTATTTAAAGAGATGTAAAGGGATGCTGTTTGTTGTGTTAACTACAAGCAAGGGGAACCATTTGTGTTTTTTCCAGCATTTGGATAAGTGCTTGGATAACCAATTGTGTGTTGTTGGGTTTTTTTCAGTGCTTGGATAAGCCTGAAGCTGTGGAGAGAAGTGTGGCTGTCCTTGGGAGCAGCAGGCTTTTGTGCAGAATGTGCCCACTCTAAGCAGCTGTAGGACAAGAGGAGCTGCTTCCTATAGCAGACAACATGTCACACCTTAACTGACTTGAAATGCATAAGCATTTTGTAATACTTAGAGCATTTTTGTTAAAATCAGCTAAGGTATAGGGTTGAGAAAAGCTTGGGCAATCCTACAAATTTACAGTAAATTGCTAAAGCAGGGGGAGTCGACAGGGAAACCCAAGGAGAGGGACTGAAGGTTTCTCTTGGACAGTACCTGGGGACTGTCCTCGCTGTGGCAATGATTCCACCACATTCCTGCACAGTACCAAGCCTTCTCTAAGAGCCAAGACACTTCAGGGAATGCTCTGTGAAACAATTCAGTGAAACTCCAGAGCAGGCTGCAGCTGAAGGAGCTGAGCAGCCGCTGTGCCTGCCAGTGACGAGGAAGAGCAGCCTGCACAGCCCACACAGCTGGCGGGAGCACAGCTGGAAGAGCCGTGGCCAGATGGTCCTGCGGCGAGGGGGACAAGCAGCCACCTGCTGCTGCGAGGTCCAGGGGACAGAAATCCTTGCTGGCTCCTCCGAAAACAGAGCAGTGACCCCTTGGAGCTGGTGCAGCACCAGCCACACTCTGTCTTTTGGGAGACCAGCTCGACAGCCTGTAATCAGGTGGATTAAAAGGTGAAAAGTGGGGCATGGCTAATGGAGGAGGGCTGCGGCTGGTGGCCTGGAGTAAAGTCAGTATTTTATGTGTTGCAATTTATTTCTCACCAATCCTTTAAGACTTTCTATTATTTAAACTCACGTTTGAGTATTGTTTGTCGAGTGGGAGAAATTTTCCTGTCTTAAGTATCTGGAGAAGGCTGTAGGAGCCGTCTCCTATTGTAGCGCACTGCAGATTCTTTACAGCTGCCGTCCATCCTGTCTCCAGTTCCACACCTGAAATTCTGCTCTCTAAAACAGAGCTCCGCACATTGCGTGCGTGATCTGTACCTTTGCTTCTTAGAGGAATGTTTGCATTTAGTAGCATTTTACTGCTATTCCAGGGAACCTGATTTACCACAAAATCCCAATCACTTGATAGGACTACTTTTTTTCCTTATTAATGGTCTCCATTATGTTTTATCTGTGAAGCTTCCTAGTAAATGATAAATGCATTGAACAGCACTGATCCCCAAACACGCCATTATAAATGCTCTTTAGAATTATTTTCTGAGTCATAATCTTTTTTGCATGTGCTGCATTCATTTTGTATAGTGCTAATTTTTAATCAACACATCATTTGGTGAGAAATTATATCAAATCTTTTAGTGAAATCTAGATATATTACATTACATTGTCCCCATTCACTGATTTTATCAATAGAAGTAATTATCTGGCATTATTTGTTTTCTGTGTGATCTTTGTTGCCCATCCTCTGCAGTTATCTTTAAAATTCACATGTTGAACCTTAGCCTAATTTAATCTCTTTGAGGCAGGAACAATTCCAGTGCTAAGACAGTGCAGAGCACAAAGGGAATTCAGAGAACTACTAATAATAACTGTATGCTGATTATTCTTCAGCACTCTGCTGTGATCTAGTTGTTTCATACTTATTGCATTACGTTGGACAGGAAAGAATTTTAAGTACCAAGTCCAGAAAAGACTTTGGTACCTAAAAGTTAGTTCTTGAAGTGTCTGTATCATAGGATTCTGTCCTTGAAGAGAATTTTGAAACCTCTGTTAGAAGTCCAGACTTCTTAAATGGAGCATACAGACACCTGGAAAAGACAGCTATTTAGACTTGGCTGATAAGAAATACTGAAACCAAGGCTGTGTTTGAGATCCCACCACTCTCCATGGCAGAACAATTTTGTTGTATGTTGCACTACCCCAGAATGTTTGCTATCTCAAGGACAGGATAAGGTTCACATTTCCTGTAAATCATGAAAAGCATCTTTCTCTCCTGTCTTCTGTGTACAAGTGCGGTGATTTGAAACTGAAACATATCCATTATCTTCCTGAGCCTGGAAGCTCAAATCCACATCTTGTGTTGCAGGGCTGTGTTGAGACATCAAGCTGTTTTGAAAGAGGCGCTGGCTGCATGCTGAGAGCAGGAGGTTGGACCAGATGAAACGCAGAGGTCACTTCCAACCTAAATGATCGTATGATTCTGCAATAAAAACAGCACGTTGCCACTTTTTGGACAATGTGAAATGGTGACTTTCCTGCTAAGTTAGCTATCACGCTGAGATGGCCTCATGATGTAAAGCCGTATTTCAGGTTTCTGTTAGATTTAAAGCTGGACAGACAGCTACTGCGGTAAGTAAAATAAAAGTTACTGAGTTTAAAAGGTCAGATTAAGCTTTAGATAAGAATAAAGAATACCTAACTTGTTTCATGTAGATTGTCTCCTAGGAAGGACTATTAATTCATGGCTAAATATAGATTAGGGTCAGCACAGCTGCATATCAGAATGATAGAACGGTTAGGTAAAACGTTTTTGATTTGAAAGGGGTTGATAAAGTACGTTTTGAAGCATGACTCCAAACATTTCCTTGCTGTACTGAGTTTCTGTGGTGAGAGTGCCTTCTCAGCCACTGCTAAGCCGAGGCAAGGGTTAGGATTGTAGAAATTAAATTTAGGATTACTGGCAGAGCTAAGACTTAAGAAAGGAGTGCTGGGTCGCATTTCAACAATAACTGAACGTGACCCTTTCTAATGCACAGATATAGATGCACAGTTCATGGTCCAGTTCTTGGGATCGAGGTGGCACTGAGGATAAGGGCTGTGTTAGGGATCTGATGCTGGGTAATAGAGGAGTTTAATAAGGTATTGAATTCATGGGCTGGTTCTTGGAACAAGGTATGTCGTGAGGCTAAAACTGGACCAAGTGACAGGATCAGCACATCTTCAGAAATTATGTGTAAAGAATTGAGTCTGGTGTTAGGAGCTCAAGCTTGTTCTTTATAAAGATCAGTACTGAAGCATGAATAATGCTCTTCAAAAAGACTTCTAAAAACAACTTTTTAGAAGTACAAACTTTTAAAATGCCTTGACCTTTTGAAGGGTTATGTTTCTTAGCAGACACACAAACTGGACTAACAGTGTATTTTGTAATCTGTCTTCTAAGTGTGCAATATAACTCTGCATAGCTGTGCTAACTGTATCACAATGAAAAGATGTGTGAACAATGTAAATGACTAAGCACCTGAAGTTAATATTCAAAGTAAAATATTAATTTGTACTGAAACTACAGTTAAAATTGAGAGGGTTAATTAGTTCATTGTTCATTTCTGTTCTGTTGAGTTTTTTTAAGGACGAATTTGGCTTAGGATTTTAATTTTCTGCAATGATTTAGACATCCAATACATTTAAGAATCACTCTTTTTTGTGATTTTTTTTTCTCTTAGAAGTAACATTCATTTAGATTTTTAGAGCTTCAGAATTCACAAACATAATTTTTCAGTGTTTATAGTTGATTTCTATATCTAATGCATAAACATGAAATGAAGAACCACTATCCAAATTATTTATTTATTTATTTATTTATTTATTTTATGGAGTTTTGAGTTTAGCTCTGAGGACATTTAAGAACACAATCCATGTGAATATTTTAGAACTGGCCATTTACTTTAGCTTTGCATTTATGTGAGCATTTTTTTCACAAAGTGAAGCATTTGTGGTGTTACTGACTCAGCTTTGACAAATGCTGGTTGTCCTGGCAGCTAGCCAGTATATTTGTGCAGAGTAACTTTAACACAACTGTACTATGGTTACCTAAATAGTACAAAAATGTTCGTGGAATCCTTGCTACTGTGGCTCTGGAATGCACGCTGCTGGTATCTGGCAATTGCCCCAAACTAATTAGTTCTTTATTTATGAGGCTGAATGTTTATTCCACAGTTGGATAAATAATGTGCATGATATCACTTCAGGAAGAACTTACCAGAAGGCAAGTTCTTTTTGAAAGGAAGAGAAACAAAAGGTTCTCATTTATTGCAGATACATACGGAATTAGAAGCCCTGACAGCCACCAGCACAGTTCAGACCATGGTACAGATGCAGTTTACTCTTTCATGTTCTATTAAGTAACAGAATCCAATTTACCTCCCATTTGAAAAATATTGTGCAACTTCAAGTGATACTTTACAATTGAAAATAAGTAATGGATTTGAATCATTTGAATCATTTGTGAATATGAATAAGTATTTTGAGACAAAGCAATGAGAGAAAACAGAAACATCATACTAGTACTTTTCACACAGTTGTGGAAATAGCACAAGAAATCACACAAACTCAGAAAATTTTAAGTGTGGTCTTATACCTCACATTAGTCAGGAAGACTCCCGCTGGCCATCAACACAGTCATGAGTTTAAGCATATGGTTAAATGCATTCCTGCATTAGTGCCATAGTTGTTCTGGAAGGTGGTCAAACTCATTACATTATTTGAGCTACAAATTTTCTGCCTCATTAAAACTCTAATTGCTTGAATGTTGCCATGAAATGAGGAAAATCTGATGGACAGTGTTCACAAAGGCAGTTCACATGTTGTCAACTGTTTTTTTCAGTTATTTTAACTGTCATGGAAAATAATATAAAATTTAAATTAATGGAAGATAGAATAAATAAATGGCTATGGAAAATAAGGAATATTTTTTAAAATTTAAATTTGCCCATTCTATTTCCATGAAAGAAAGAGAAACGACTCCTTGAAGTTCTCATTACTTCCTCTCCAGATATTTCAGGGAGTTGCTAACTGTAATTACTAGAAGTGACACTGTCTTCTTGATTGTTCATTAATAATGCAAAATCAACCCATGCTATAATTAATGTTTGGTAACTGGCACTATAACAGTTATTATGAAATGCAGTCAAAATAAATGCTATAAAGTAAGAAAATTTAGTTCATAAGTATAGGATCATTCAGTTGGAAAAGACCTCTGAGATCATCTAGTCCAACCTTTAACCTAGTACCGACAAGTCTATGACTAAACCATGCTGCTAAGTTCTAAATCTACATGTTTCTTGAAGACCTCCTGGGATGGTGACTCAACCACTTCCCTGGACAGCCTGTTCCAACCAATGCCTCACAACCCTTTCAGTAAAGAAACTTCTCCTAATATTCAACCTAATCCTTCCCTGGTGCAACTTGGGGCCATTTGCCCTCATTTTTTACTTGGTGGTTGGGTGCTATAGTTCTGGAGTGATTAAAAACAGTTTCTCAAACTGTTAGTGAAGCTTGCTTCTGGTAAATGGGCAGAAAAAGAAGACTTTGCTATGCAGTAATTGTAATTTTTCGAGATCTCTGGTGTATCTCAGAAAATTACATTTACTCTAAAATAATAAACTTTCTTGGAGTATCTGAATGTAAAGATCTTACTGCTGGGACTATTCTGTATGTGAAAGCAAATGTGTTTCAACAGGCAAAAGACACCAACCCCTGCTTTGCCAGACTGAGTACCCAACCTTAAAGATCCTATCAAGGAATAACAATTGGTAATTATAGCAGTGAAAGTTTCAACAGTATTCCTGTATTTTTTCTTACTGTTGCTTAAGTCCTTGCAGGTTGACACTTTAAAGTGATTGCAGAAACCAAACTGATATTATCGATGATACTGATAGTCTGTTATCCTCTCAGAAAGTCTTTCAGCTGGGAAATAGAGGATGCTTAATAACCTCTCATGTTTTCACAAAACTTTTTTGACACAATTCCTTCCCTTCCCAGGCTCCAGACGATAGCATCCCATAGTGTGGGAGAGGTGTGAGCTTTCTGGTTACACATCTAACAGTGGGCTACCAAATATGACAAAGAGCCTTAAGGAGCTGTGATTTTTTTCTTCTATGAAAGTAGTAGGTCATGTTCTATTTCAGCAAAAAGTGCATATGTTGGTTTCTTCGACACACACACACACAAAAAAGTGTAATCTTGGGAAGAAAAGACCCAAGAAGTGAATGAAGTAAGAAACGTAAAAATCCAGTACAGCTTTCAAGATGAATTTGGGACAGAACTTCATTGTAAGTCTAACTACATGAAAAACAGGACATGGAGGGACTTGGCAAAGTGCTTAAATTTCATTTATCTTTGAAAGAACAAAAACAAAAAAATGCTACTTTTTTATTTTTATTTTTATTTTTTTTTTTAAGATTCCACTCTGTCGGCTTACACAGAGAAATTCCTGAAAGAAACTGCTAAAAAGCAATTGACATAAAAGTTTAGTTTTGCTTCTTGCTGGCTATTTAGAATATACAGTGTTACCCTGACTGGGACCCCTGTCAGAAGTAGAAATGATATGTGACCTTGATATATGATCCAGATTATATATTTGTGTGTGACTATTGATGGGCAGTGGATACAACACTTATCCAGATTAGACAAGGTTATCACTCTCGTCGTGCACACATTTGTCTGAATATTTGTGAGTAGGTAACAGATCAGCATTCAGTGCTCCCTGACAGAATCTGTGGTGCACTCTACACTCAAAGATGCAGTTTGTGCTGATTTTGGCAGAGAGCGTGTTTTCTGCCATGCTCTAAACAGTGTGAGCTGAAGTCTCTTCAATGATATTAGGAAATATGTGAAGAAGTCATGTGCATAATTAATGAAAGGCACAACCTGATTGATGTTCTGATGTAGCAGAATTACTCTGTTCAGAATTACTATGATTTTATATTTTATTTCTGAAAGAACTGCATTTATCTTTAGTTCCAGTGAAGGAATTAAGTGGAGAATGTAGTAATTAGCTGTAGAGGCTGTGTGTGTTAACTTCTTCTGAATTAGGTAATTCTCAAAGCAAGTTTTATATACAAAGACTTCACCTCCGAAGTTGTGATTCCTAATGCGATTTCATGAATACCCTGGAAGCAAGCAGAGGGAAAAAATGTAGGCAGAGATTAGTCTGAGAAAGAAATTGTTAAGTATATTATTACTAAAAGTAATATTACTCATATTTTATGCAAATCCAGCTGATATTTCTTTGAAATATGAAAGGCCTAGATGTGAGTGGGCATGGCAGGAAGGATGGAATAAAGAATTCCAATCTTTTAAGCGTAGTCCAAGAACACAGGAAATGATGGAAGAGGAAGAAGTAGATTTCCTTTTCTGAAGTTAAGATACAGAATATCTGTATCTAAGATATTCAGGTTGGATATTAGGAAAAAAATCATCTCAGAAGGAGTGCTTAGGCATTGGAGAAAGCTGCCAAGGGATGTGGTGGAGTCCCTGTCCCTAGAAATGTTTAAGGAAAGGATAGATATGGTATTTAGGGATGTGGCTTAGAGGGCAATATTGGTGGTAGGGGGACAATTGCACTGGATAATCGTAGAGGTCTTTTCCAACATTAATGATTCTATGAGTCTGTGATACTGTCCATAAGTGCTCAGCAGATCTTGTGATAAACATACTGAGGTTTTATTTTGGAGCTGTCTGATCTTATACTCATTGAAAGCCCTTGATTATTATTTAGACTTCTCAAGATAAATTGTATGCAATCTTTTTGTCACCATCCTTGCTGCCATACTAAACAGTAGCACCTGAAATTGTCTGCTGCCATAAGCTAGTGATGAGTTGTCTTTCTAGAAAAATGGCTTAAAACACATCCTTACATGTTTCTGGCAACTTGTCCAGAAATGAAATCAGTCTGGCCCGTGGCTCATTCGAAGGTGTATCAATATTTCTTAATTCAAAAAGTACGATTCCTTAAACTGAAATCTAAACTGTAATCTGACTTCATTGGCTGCTAAAAACAGTACTAAAAACACTCCAAGACACGATTAAAACTTGAGATCCATAGTACATGCTTCACTCTGAGATGAGATCCAGAAAATGTGCTTTCTAGATCTAAAATTTCTGTTTATTGATGGAGAGACCTGACTATGCAGTACCAAGTGAAAGATGTGAAATGCATTACATGACTTCTCCTGGATGACTTTGAGATTGCATCAGAGGTCTTTGCTATTTTGAAGAGAGACTGAAAACTGTGACAGGAACTGATGCTACCACCACTTAACCTGGAATGACTATGCTATGGAAGAATGCTTTCCTTAGGATGTGGAAGGAAGTTTTATGGTTTTATTGATGATGACCTGTCTTTTCTGGCCTGTAATGAACTGGAAGCAAGCTTGAAATAATCCAGGAAATTTTACCTGGTGCTAAAGGTGCTGTGATGGATTACGTAGCCATCTCTGTAGATAAGGAGAGTATGGTGCAATGAGAAAAATGGAATCGGTACTGAGGTGTACAAACAAATGGAGTACTAACTGCTGTCGTAAAGAAATGGTGAAATCATCTGATGTCTCTACACTGATGACTCACGAACTTCTTCATGCTTATGCCATGATGACAAGGTGCTCTTTTCTCCTGCAGACATCAAGGATATATTTCAAAAGCTTTGATATACAGGCCTAGATACTTTATACTAATGAATGTATTCTCCTTGACACCTGTGAAGTGCAGATATAAGCCCTTGAAAAAAGAGTGTTTAAAGTGAAAACCTTGAAGGAGTGGAGATTTCTTCTTTATGTCTAACCTCTGAGTCAGACAACTCCTTTAGACTTTACTTTTACAAAACCAGAGCTTCATCAGAATTTGTGTGTTTTGAAAGTGGGCTACAAAATCATGGAATTACAGAAGATAATTCATAATAGACGAATGATCGACACACTGTATCACAGATGGTTTTTAAAGCCTGTGGTCTACATTCAGCCATAGTATTTGCTGATGGTTCTGCTAATAACACTGACCCCAGCAAATGCTAAATGTCTTGTCTTTGGTCACTGGATTAAAATAACCAGCAGCAGCAAAGAAAGAGAAAGTATAAGAATCAAAGACAGGAAAGAAAGATGTAATGATTCTCAAACTACGTTTTATACTGGCATTGTTTCAGTGCTATGTTCAGCTGTTATAAAGGACTTAGTTTTGCCTAAATTCAATCCCTTCTTTCGGCTTTTGAAAGAAACAGTTTGACAGCAACCAGGATTAAAAAAAAATATAATAATAATAATAATAATATATATATATTTTGGAAGTTAATCAATACAATTACTGAAAAAATGCTTGAAGAAGAAGCAGGGAATATATATATGCTCATCACAAATTCAGACTTACTATTTTGGTTGTTATACAAATGATTTTGTCTTAGAATCGTAGTTGTTTTTTCCAGTAAGGCTGAAGCTCACTTCTAATCTCACTCCTATACTCTTCCACATATTCTTTCACATCTACAAAAGAAAAGAAGCCATTCTGAGTTCCTTGGCTTCCTCCAGAATAGTTGGTGTTCTTTTGTTTGTTTGTTTTTAGGAGTATGTTCTTCTTTTGTTTGTTTGTTTTTAGGAGTATGAAGATTGAATTATAAAGTGTTTTTCTTGAGATGTCAAGTTAATGATCTACAAGGCAGAAAGCTGAGGAAGTGGAGGGGAGGAATCAGTGTTTGCATCCTGTGGCATTCGGGTTCAGTTATACTGCTGAAACCTGGAAACAGTGATGTTGTAAAGCAATTATTCAGTGTTACACATTACAGTTATTTTGGCATCTGTAATTTGTTCATAGTTTATGCTGTAATTACTTCAAGTATGTCCTTCATTCCTAAAACTGGGTTGCACTTATTGAAACAAGATATGTAGCTGTCTGATAATTAGCAACAGCTGACAATAATAAAATAACAATCACAAAAGAAAGTGAGGAAAATATATCCTGCTTTCCACTCCAAAATTTTCAGAGCCAATAATCTCATTCAAATGTCTATGTAGCACATATAAAAAACAGCCCCAATGTTTCTTTTGCACTGTCACCTGATGGCTATTTTGTACGCAAATTCCAGATATAGCCCTAATCCTTAGGTACTGTTCAAGTCACCAGACCATACTGGCATTTAAGAATGAGCAAAACCAAGGTGCCTCTTTGGAATGAGAACAATGTATATTTAGCTGCATCAGTGAGTATCTTTCAACCATCTCTTGTTTACTTTTTAGTTTTGATCTTTCCCATTTATATCACTCTTAGTGCCTGAGAACTATGTACTTACTCTAAGCTGAAACATTAGAAGATCAAATAGCTGTGCCTTGGTAAACATGAGGAGAGAACATGGGTATGTCCCCAGCAATACTGGTGACGTGATTTTCTTTAGCTCCTCCATTATTTTCACAGGATGCTCTACTTATGGAATCACCAATAATTGACTATTTTGTAAGCAAAATAAAAGATTAAAATCAGATAAAAGTATAACATCATCGAACAAAACCTTCATCTAACCTCATATCCTGTCTTCAGCAGTGATCTAAAGTGGCTTAGTAGGGAAGGATATAAGATCATATTAGACTCACATGATATCCTTTTAAGTTATACATGCCAGTAGTTATCATACTAGTTATATATAGCAACAAGCTATAGTTATTATACCTATTCATGCTGTTAAAGTTATTCATGACCTTTCCTGTGGGCTCCACTAAGTTTAAATTTTTACAGCAGATTACAAAGAGGGAGTAACAGTAGTATAATGCTGAAAACAACTTTTAAAGTTTTCTTAAGAACTGTTCTTTAGTTTTTAGTCATCTAGCACCCTATTCCTACCTGGCATTAGTCTCTCAAGACATCAACTATCCCTCACCCATCCCTTCACACTGCTGTATTGAAAAAGATAATGGTGAAATAAATTTGCTTATATTAGGATTTTCAGCTTTCAGTTTGCTGGCTTGGCTGACTGCAGACACACCCAGAATACTTGTGAAGCATGTGGTTTTCTGTCTGCACTGAATACTTCAAGGCTGATCTTAGAGGAAATACTTTGCTGATACCTTACGAGAAATGACTTTGTGATCAACAACTAGACGAGAAGGAATAGAAAGAAAATTCAGGTTACACCTACCTGAAAACAAAGAGGCAGAAGATTGAGCAGGGTGTGAAGTTGGAACTTTGTGAACAGAGATATCTGTGTTTATCTTCCTCGAGTTTCTGCCACTGAAACTCTGGCAAGATTTCAGATGTATGCACGGGAAGTATGTGTTCTGTAAATACGACCACGTTACTGTTTTATGTGCTCACACTGTTTAATCTGCTGACTAGAAGTTAAGCAGGTGTCTAAATTCAAGTTCTTTCATCATCATTTTTTGATGTACTACCTGAGATCATGTATGTAACTTGAATTACACTAAGAAGAATTCAGAGATGAAATTCAGAATGAACGTATTCTGACAATGTTTGTGGCTTCAGAATTGCATTTTGTCTTTTGGAAATAAACACATGAAACAGCTTTATTTCTACTTGTATAACCATAAACAGCCAGAGGAGTAGACATTTGTACAGGATTCGGGGTGATATCCTGTGATCTTTGACCTACCCTACATATTGTGCAACTACAGACATTGTAGTTATGTTGCGTAAATACGGTGTATTGTATAACTACAACGTGTGTAGTTATATTGTGTAAATACAGACAACTACAACACAGGTGTTTAGTTTGCTTGTGCCTTACTTTCCTGTCTGTGAAATGGGGATCGTATCACTTCCATCTAGTAAAAGCTCTGGGATGAGAAATTAATATTTGGAGCTACTTGGATGCCATGACAATGGATACAAATTAGACATAAAATTACATAAGAAATAAGATAATGTAACTTTTACAGTAATTGTGAATTACTTTGTACAGATTCAGCATGGCTGAATAAATGGTCTTTAAAGAAAGGCATGACCCTGCAGAAGAACACCTGAGGGTGAAATTCACATTTTCAATGTGTTAGTGTAGAGAACAACCACAGTAAAAACTTTTTTTTTTTTTCCCTCAAGTATATTGTAGTAATTGGTTTTGGACAGAAACGTGACCATAAAATCACAGAACCATTTAGGCTGGAAATGACCTGTGAGATCGTCAAGTCCAACTGCTACCCTAGCACTGCCACCAGTAAAGCACGTCCCTAAGCTCTACATCCACAATATTTTGCAGACCTCCAGGGATGGTGACTCACAGAACAGAATTATAGAATCGTTAGGGTTGGAAAAGACCTTCGAGATCATCTGGTGCAACAACCATCACCCTGCTACCAATGTCACCCGCTAAACCATGTCCCTAAGCGTTTCCCTGGGCAGCCTGCTCAGGGAGTGCTCAGGAATGCCTCGCAACCCTTTCAGTCAAGAAATTTCTCTAAGGATCCAACCCAAACCACCCCGGGCACCACCTGAGGCCGTGAAATCGGCGACGCTGTTGGTGGTTTCTCTCCGAACAGGGCATCGAGCAACCGGGCGCTCGCGGCCGCTGCAGCCGCCCCTGTCCCGCGCCCCCTGGCGGAGAGACGGAGCCGCCACCTCATGGCGGAGCCGCCACCTCGGAGCGGAGCCACCACCTCGGAGCGGAGCCACCTCACGGCGGAGCCACCACCTCACGGCGGAGCCACCGCCCTCCGCTCCCGGCTGAAACATTGCCGTGGCTGCCCCTGAAGTTGCTTCTTGCACCGCGTCCCCTCAGGCGGCGGCTCCCGCTCGCGGTGACGGCGTGGCGCTGTGGGGAGGGCCGCCTGGCGCCGCCTCCCTCCCTCCCTCTCTCTCCTCTCCCTCCTCCATCCTCTCTCCGTGCTGCCCCATCCATGTTCGGGCTGGAGAAGCCGGCCAGGAGCGGGGGGTTCCCCAGCATGGCGTCCGTGGGGGATTTTAACGCGCTCAGCTCCAGCATCCCGGCCACGAAGGTGGAGCTCTCCGTGTCCTGCAGGTGAGGCGGCGGCCGGGGGTGCCCCCCTCAGCGGTGGGGGGACGGGGCGGCGGCCGCTCGGACACCGAGCCTTCGGCGGGGCTGCTGCGGGTCCCCCCGGGGAAAAGCGGCTGCTGTGGCCCCGGTTGTCGCTGCCGGATCCCTCCCGTGTCCCATTCGGGTCCCTCCCGGGCCAGCCGTGTGAGGAGCAGGGCGAGGGGCGCCGCGCCGTGCCCGCGCCTCGCCTCCTCCAGCGGCTCTTTAACTTCTGGAGCTGTCCCAAGTGCCGCGGGTGGGGAAGGAAAAAACTCCCATCCGGAATGATCCCTTAATGTATTTTTATTTTTTGAAGGCTCTCTTGCAAAAGTCTTGCGAAAGCGGGCGTGTTACCTCGTCACGTTTTACCCCAATGCTGCCGCTAGTAAACTAAAAATAAGAAAATGCACGCCCGTAACAGAAATCCCAGTGTGTACAGCTTCGTTCCTCAACATTTATTCGGCCTCTGTGTGTTTTTCGGTATTTAAAAAATAACGGTTTCTCCCTTGAGGGAACAGAGAATTTTCTGTTGGAGGTCTAAAATTATTTTCTGTGGGTTTCTACGTGTGCGTTTCCATTCGCGTTTCGCAGCTCCGCTAATTGGGAAGCAGCCGTTCCTGTCGCCGGCAGAGTTGGCAGCGTCCAGCGGCTGATTTGAAGTGTCAGTGTGGTTTCCTGATGCGAGACGAGGCAAAGTTTGTACTACAGTCCCTCGCTCCATTTTCTGCTGTAGCTGCCCGAGAGTTGCTGCTGCTAACGCTGCTGCTTGTGAGGGCAAAAAAAGCTTAAATTGTCAGACTGCTTCCTCTCTTCCCTTAGCAAATAAAGTATGGCTCGGTGTTTTATCAAGGGTGCACGTCAGAAGAAGGCAGAGACCATGAGAAATGTAATACGATTGAATTTGGTATACTAAATCTGTCCCTAGGCTGACATAGGAACACGCTGATGCTCTGCCTGTCTCCACAAAGTTTACTAGCAGCAACCACAGAAACCTCGCTCCCGGGAAAGGCGTGCTGTTATGTGTAAAAGCAACACAGGACCTTTTATATTGCTTTTATTTTTTTTAAATAACCTGTCACCGTTACAGATGGCAGAATTCTTATGCTAGTTTTGACCCAGTTCATGATAATAGGAGTTTATTTCCTTCCAGGTATTGTTTGCATCAATCACTCTGCAATGTTTGCTTCTTACCTCAGTTTTACAGTTATTTGAGAATCCATCAGATAGTTTAAAAAGGCAGGTGTATCATATAGCATGATCACTGCTGATGTTAGTTACCTTATTTATAGCTAATTTCAGGACACAGTTTACATGTCAATTTCTCTGTACATCTCTTCAAAAGCCAGGTCTGTTTTGTTTAAGCTGGAAAAAAAAAAAGTTTTAAAAACAGTTTTTCACCCTTGTATGTCTCAATATCAAGTGTAGAAGGATGGGAAATACCCAGGTGATTCCCTTCTTCATGTGCTGGAATGACAGCTTTTGATTACAAAATCATGCTTTGAAATTGAGTGTAAAGTGAATGGGACAGAGATTAACCAGTAACATATGGCTGTGATTCATCTGTAAACACATTCATTGGTTAAAGCGCTGGAAAAGCAGTGCAAAACGGAATTGTGAAATACAGCAAGAGTCCACTGTGCAAAGTTCAGGGAATGCTGAAAATTCCTTACTAATTAGCAGTTGTATATACTTAAACATATGGAGAGAAATGCTTTGACAATAGTTTGAGTCATGACATTAATTTTCACTTGATATCTGCAGAGTTGTAGAGCCAATTTGATTACTAGTTTACATCAGTCGTTATCAGCTGATAATTATACCTTTTTCCTATATATTTTTGCCTTATTTATTTGTTTTGATTATAGTAATAATGGGAACTTCTTTCAGTTTACACGTGGTGTAATTGGTGGCCATTGAAGCAGTGCAGTGTGTTTGGTTCTATGTCTGACTCTGCCACAAAACACACTTCTGATTCTAGACAATCCTTTTAACTCTGTGTTTTCTGTTTTGGTTATTTCAGTTCATTATTCAGTAAGGAAACAGCTTCTACTCGCATTTCAGTGTGGTTCATCTGCTGGCATTTCCCAAGTCAGATTGCTCAGCATGCCCATACTGTCAACGTGATCAAACCAGCCAGGTTTCAGTACTATGCAGATGGGGTTACACGACTTCTTATTCTGCAAGCCAGCCTGCTTTAGCTTTGGGGGCCTGCAAGCCAGCTGTTAGGTGAGGTGCATCTCATGGCATTGGAAATCTTTGTCTATGAATGTCAATTGATGTTCTTCCAGGGTTTCTTTATGAATAAGAATCTTTCCTATGATACTCTTTGCTTATTGAACACCAGCATTGGCTGTAGTTTTGCAAATACTAGGAAGGCAAGATAGTCATTTAATTCCTTCTAATTATTACTACCCAGTGTGTATCAGACAAAAAGTTTATTATCTTCTTCCAACTCTTTTAAGATGTAGATTTATGAGCTTCTAAGGCTTTTTTATCATGAATCTATATTCTTTGGCTCAAGAACCAGATCTAATGTGGCAGAACATCTTGAACATCTCATCCCAGGGGATCTTTCGGTGTTGGTAAGAGTCCACTGTTGCCTGGACCAGTTGTTATAGAAGCCATCTCCTTCTGCGCCCTGTAGCTCCCTCCATCACGTGCCCAGGAACGCATCCATGGTCTGATGAAGACTGTCACCTGCCATGCGGTCTCTTTTTGACTGCAGGCTGGCATCACTTTGGATGATGGTCATGTGGTGAAAGAAAGGATGAGGACATTGGCCTTCCAGTCAATAACTGAAAGAGAATATAGGTTGTTCTTTATCTTTACTGTTGTTTTCCAGACAAAAGGTTCCTTTTCCTCCGAAGGTGTATTTGCATAGCATACCGATTTAGGCCTGTGTCTAGACTTGAATCTACACTTAGAAGCTGTGGGTGGAAACTTGTGGTCCCACGTGAGCTGGAGGTAAGCTTCAGGCCGTGTTTCAGGGAAGAAAGTAATGAGAACATTTGAGATTGCTCATCTTGTGCCTGCCATCCTGTATGTCCCTCTCTGGTCGTGTTCTTCGTGAACTGCAGTTAAATGATGGAGGAACTTCATATCCTGGTCCCACCTTCCCTACTGTCAGTGCAGTTACTCAGTGGGCTCTGACCTGTGTGTACTGACCTGGAGTCTCCTGACTGAGCCACAGTCTTTATGAAAAGTTATCTTACAAGGAGAGCCAAGAGTTTCATAATGTCCCATGTTAATTTACTTACTGAGTGAGAAGTTATCAAACAGAAATGTCTTCCTAATTTATTTTTTTTATTATCTATAGGAAAGTGAAGTTGTATTTTGATCATTTTATGACTTCTAGTATTTTATCAAAGATGCCATGGTCATCAGAGAGATGGCAGAAGGCTTATAAAATGTTGACATGGGTCTGCTAGGCTTTCTGCAGGGTCGAGCAGACTGTCCTCATCATTCTGGGTTTGTGCCGGGCGGGCTCTGTGCTGTTGGTGTTCCCGTAGCCGGCACAATATGTGGAAAGGCAGCACAAACTTCTGGTTAATTCAGCAGAAATACATTTGCTTGCCTGTGCCTCATTTGAATGAACTCTCTGCTGCTTCACAATTTGTACAGAAATCTCGTGTTAATGAATGGGCTGAATGGAATTAAGCAAATCCAGTTCTCAGTTATGAAAATAATCTATTTTCAAGTTTCTTGCGTGGAGGAACAAAACTTCCTACCTCAGGACTTTTGCCTTTCTGTTTGTTTGGCTGTCTGGAAGTCTTAACCAGTTGCTTTCTGGTGGTTGTGGTACCCAACAACATGTTTAATTATATTGTTGATTGTCCTAAAGATTGATTCTTAGCAAGATCTCTTCTCTCCGGCCCATATACCTACCTCCTTGGTATTTGGAATATTAATCATTTGATAGAAATTACCATGGCAGAAAGATGCCGTGATAAAAGAGAGACCCCACATAAATTCTTTGAGCTTGTAGCTCTGTGTAATACAAAGTACAGGAACTAAAATTCACCCTGATTGTAAGTCTGGTTTTCATTTACTTGCTCTTTGGGGTACATGTGTCCAGGATGGATTAAAAATCTGTGTAGTGGTTGTGTATGGCTGACAACAGAAGGTTGATCTTACATCTTTGTCTTTGAAATGAAACTTCCTAGACAACCAGCTGCCTTCAGCTGAGGAAAACTGGTGTTTCAGGAAAAAAACAAACAAACAAACAAACAAACAAACAAAAACAAAAACAAAAACAAAAGCATAGACATGGGTGGCAGTGTCCTTCAAAACAGTCACAGAGGTGTATTTCAGATCACCTGCATGGTTTGGTTTTCCCGTACGTGTCCATATTGTTTGAACTTCAACAGGCACACGTGTGAATTGTACAATTTAAGAATTTGAGATCTGTGGCCCTGTAGAGGCAGACTTGCTACTGTTAGGAACAGGTCCCAGGTTTCATGCAAGTTGTGCAAGGTCTCAGGACTTGTCAGCTTCTGTCTGAACTTGTCTCTGCCCAGCTGGAGCTTTGTTTGTGTTTGCTGAGCTCCAGCAGCAGTTTTTCTAATGACTGGGTGGCCGCTGCTGAGATAGTTTCACTTTGGCTTTATAATTGTGTGATATAACCGTAGTTTTTCTATAGATAATTTTAGTAAGTGGTTGTTTTGTGCAGAATGGGGTAGCTGTGACCCGCACAGAAGGGCATAGTGGGGAGCCTCAGAGTTTGGAGGAGGGAACCATCAACATCGTACTCCTCCTGAGATGTCCTGCACCAGCCCTGCCACCACCATGAACTTCATCCTCTTGTGGGATGCTCGCTGGCAGCTCTCTGTGACGCCCTCCCACAGCTGAAGCTGACAGTCTTAGGCCTCAGGAAGGGAATTCAAGCAAAAGCCTGACAGCAGAAAAAGGATCAGGTACTAGGAAGAGTGTGACAGCTTCAACTGTATTAAAACTTCCTGTATTAGTACTATTTTCCTTCTTTTCTTTTTTTTTCTTTCTCTGCCCATCTAAGCAATGCCTCCTCCCCCAGCCCACAGTGGCTGAGAAGGAACGAGGAATCTTACATTGCTGGTTTACATTCACTTTCTAAATGATGTATACCTTTTAAGATGGATGCCTTTGATGAATACCTTTTAAGAACAGTTTCAGAAAAAAACATGCAAAATCTGTTTTCATGCTTTATATATGGTTATACATTAATTAAAACATTCTATTAACTATACATCCTTCAAGAAGCCATATCTAAAATAGAACAGCATCTCCACAGGCTTGGATGGAGTGGGTAAAAGCAGCTGGAGAAGGACTGGTGAGTTGACATTAGCTTGAAGTGACAGATCTTTGGGCTACCAGGGCCCCTTAGTGCCATCACCCAGGATACGTCTCTAGAAGCTCAGAGCTACAGACTGGTTACCTGCCCAGCATTAGGAATATAAATGTAGATGGCTCATTTTGTTGTTTTCAAGTAGTAGTTGGGCTTGTGCTGAAGCAGAGTTCAACCAGTTTGTGTTGTGCTGTTGTGGTTTAACCAGGCAGACAGCTAAACACGGCACAGCCATTCGTTCACCTCCCACTCTGCAGTGGGATGGGGGAGAAAATTGAAAAGAAAAGTGCAAGAACTGGTGGGTTGAGATATTGAGTTCAATAAAAAAGAAAGAGGGAAAAAAAAAAAAAGAAAGAAACAAATGGGGAAAAAAAAGCAAAGCAAGTGATGTACAATGGAACAGCTCACCACCAGCCAAATGATGCCCAGCCAATCCTCGAGCAGCAGCCCCCTAGCCAACTTCCCATTGATTTTATTGTAAAAAGAAACATGGTTTTATTGTTCACCATGACACCACACGGTATGGGACATCCCTTTGGCCAGTTTGGGTCAGCTGTTCTGATTCTGTCCTCTCCTGGCTTCTCGTGCACCCCAAGCATACCCATTGGCAGGGCAGCAGGAGAAGCTGAAAGTCCTTGCCTCTGTATAAGCACTGCTCCGCAACACCTAAAACATCGGTGAGTTATCAGCATTATTTTCTCCTAAAACCCAAACACAGCACCAAACCAGCCACTGTGAAGACAATTAACTCTATCCCAGCCAAACCCAGGGCATGTTCCTAAATGGACTTTAATTTAAAGTGGAACAGCCCAAGTTTCTCTACAGGTCTGCTTCATCTGTAAGAGTATCTTTTCCTAACTAAGTATTTCTAGTCAGTTTCCACAAAACAACAGCTGCAAAACTATTGCTATGTTGAAGTATGCAAATTTTGCAATTTTGTTGTTTTAACCCCCAAGAGCAGTCAGCAGTTTTAGTAGAGGTGTTGACCTAGAACTGCTTTTGTACATCTAGCCAGGGAAGGTTTTCTGTATGTTGCCATAAAAACTTGTGCAAGCCTTGCTTCCCTCTTTCTCTTCAGGGAGTGACCTCTGAACCAATATGTTCGTAACTTGACAAAGAGTGTTACTTGGGAGGCTGACAATTAGTTCTTCATCTTCTTCTGAGCAAGAAGTGTCAGTTACTTCTCCAAAGAGATACTGTGGATGTTTTCTTAAGTTTGCTTATCAGAGATGCATTTGCTTTCTTCCCAGTCCTTCAAGTGCCCTAGGGAGGGGAGGGAGGCAATCTGAACAGAAAGTGAGAGATCATCCTAATTGCCTCTTAGTCAGGAGAACCACCAGTTTCTCACCTCTGGGCCTTCCCTAGAAGAACCAGTCATTCTGAAAAGAAGGTAAAACTCTGAGAAATTGTCTGGTCTACTTTGAGGTCCAGGGCATTTTGAATCTAGAGACGTGGAGGCTATTAGCTTCCTTTTCATTGCATTCTGGCAGAATACAGGAGAAGAGCGGGAGTAGCTATGGAAGGGTGACTACTTAAGCTAGCACTACAGCTGAATGGTTGTTTGTGAAATTACTCTGCAAGAAGTCAAGTGGACTCTTCACTCAAGTAGACTCTCTGGACCATATGTCGTCTTACTTGGGGCTGACTGTTGCAAGTCCAATGGTATCAGTTAAAGTTGAGGGACGGTGACTACTAAGGTGTAATACAATTATGTTACAGTCCGTAGTAAAGTGGATGTTGTTCTGCACAAAAAATAAAGAGGAAATACTTCTGTTTTTCAGGATGTTCCTTAAAAAAAGTGCATGGGCCTGTTAATAAGTGAAGGAAATTTAAATGCATTTGTTTAATGAACTAGGTAAAGCCAAAGCTGCATGGACAAGCAGAGCAGAACAGGGAATTAATTTGCTGCTTCCCGTGTTCAGCCACTCCCAGGAAAGCAGGGTTCATCACGTGTTTCTTGGGAAGACAAACACCATCACTCCAAATGTCCCTGTTTCTTCCTTCTTTCTCACTAGCTCATGTTGCTGAGCATGGCATCAGGTGGCATGGTCCAGCTGTCCTGGTTCTGTCCCCCCCAGCTCCTGGTACACCCACAGCCTGCTCACTGGCAGGGCAGCACAAGCACCAGAAAAGTCCTTGGCTCTGTGTAAACACTGCTCTGCAACAACTAAACACCAGTGTGTTATCAGCACTATTTTCATCACAAATCCAAAACAAAGCATTACACAAACCTCTGAGGAAAATTAACTCTCTTCCAGCCCAAACCAGGATAACTGATTAATGAGCTAGGAACAATTCATTTTCCCATGGAGTGATTCAAGTGTACTTCGAGAAAAGTAGGGTATGCTCATAGAAGAATCTAATACATTGAAAATGTAAGTTTTCTAAAAAATGAAATCAATCTTACATGGGTAACTAAATTTTGTTACCCGTGGGATGGGGAAGTGAATTGCAGAGGTAGAAGTGAGAAAACAGGTGGGTTGATATAAAGACAGTTTAATAGGTGAAGCAAAATACAGAATTTATTCATAGCTTCCTGTTCAGAGACAGGCATTGGGCCATTTCCAGGAAAACGTGGCTCATCACACATAGCAGTCACTTGGGTGGGGAATGAGATTGAGGAAAAAACAGAACAAAACAAACAAAAAAACACCGTGTGGGGTTGAGATAGGAGCAGGTATTTTTGAAACAAGAGAAATAGACTTTAAAATATTCAGCTCTGTATTTCCTGTGGTCTATTCTTCAGTGCCAGATTTCTGCAATTTCTGATGGAGGAATCAAATTTACTTCTAAGTTAAATATAAGAAGGGTTAAATTTATAACAGAAAATTACGGAGCAGGAAGTTAATACATTGATTATTAAAAAAAAAAAAAGTCAAATTAGAAGCAAAGTATTAATGAACTAGGTGAGTAAATGCTAGTTTTTAAGGTAGGTCAGTCTTTGTCAACATATATATGTTATGTATATACAGTATATTCAAATCACACAAAGCAACATAATAATGATTTCTGTTCAGCAACCACTGCTAACTAGATCATTTAATCATAAAAAATCTGGTTTAGAAATATGAGATCTTACAGTTTTACATGAAACATAGTAGAAAATTTTTGAAGCAAAGCACTGGGCAGAAGCTGTATCATATTGACAAATCTTTCTGGAGTTTGTGAAACTGTGAATAACATGATTCTGCAAGGCATAGCTAAATATGTTTTAACTTCTCTTTTTACAGATTTTTTTATTTTTTTTTTTTTATTTTTCACCTGTGGAAATTGCTCTCGTTATACAGATAAAGAAATCTTTATTCGAGCATTTCTAATCTTCTAATCTCCCTTGTATTTTCCAGTGTAGACTAAGTAGGTGTTATTGCCATGGCTCCTATTTTTTTTGTTGTTGTTTGTTTGTTTGTTTGTTTTCCCTTAGTCATCAATGCTACTGCAAGTGTTTTGGAAGGTCCACTCCAGAATACATCCAGAACAGGTGCAAAATGAATTCCTTCAGAATCTGTGATGGTAGAATAATACTTTCTGCACAGATGTTACTGGGCTTCTTTGCTATAGGTATTTGATGTACATGTTCCATTTTCCTCCAGGTAAAAAAAAGAAAGAAAAAAAAAAAAAAAAGGCTCTTTTCTCCTTTTTTATCCTTCCTTAAGACTGATAGTCATTCCTTTTCTTTTTGCATTGTTTATCTGAAAGGTATAATGGGTAGAGAACGAATATGCTTACTCTGTTCAGTTGAAATAGGAGTCTGTTTCTCTTGATATTTTGTTAGGAGGAAGTAACAGAAGTTTTGGGCATTTCTAGTTCCTGAGTTTGGGAGCTTTACTAGGAATGTTTCCCGAGGCAAAACAGCGTACCACCAAAGATAATGCTTTTCGAAGGAAAAAAGTTTTCTGATCAGACTCTGCAGAAAATGCGCTGTTGACTATTAAGGGGATAAAGACTACATAAAATTCTAGAAATACATCCAGTATTCTTTCTCCTTTTGCTTTTTGCATTGCTTCTGGTTGTAGCTTGTTGTATGCTTCTGTGCCATGCATACTTAAAGGAACATTTTGATTGTTTTCCCACTAAAATGAAAATGGACAAAGGAAATTGTGCAGTCTCCTGAGCTATTAGAGGAATTAGTGGGAAAATAAGGCTCTTTTTTTCCTGTTGACATTGGTCTTTAAGTTCCTTCCAAAATTGCCTGCACTGCTTGAACAGCCTGCTAAGTTCTTGTGTTGCTATTTTAGTTGGTTATTAATGATTTGGAAAATCAGACGTGTCTGCAAACTTTGCTGAAGACATTGTTTATTTATAGTAAAATGTACGAAAGATCAAATTGAGCATGTTACAAGCTGTATCATCTCAAAACTGTGAATTAGTGATACTTACTGACCTGAGTTACTGTGTTAAACTTCGGTATCTCAAGCCTTACCCTCCTTTAAGGGATGTCGGCTATATGGCAATGTTTTAGTTCATTAAGGCCCTGCACAGTGAATGGTTGATGACTAGGAAGATTCTCACAGTGTTACAGATTCTTACCTTGTTCTTACAACTTCCCATGGCAGGTACTATTTGCCTCTCTTGGAATCAGAGAAGCAGGATAGACTGAGCTTTACGATACCTGGGATGGCCAGTCTATCTACGGGAGGTCTACCCATAACATAATGCGCTATTTTTTCATACAACCCCTAATCTGAATTTTTCTAGAGTTTTATGACATTCTCAGATATTCATTTTGAGATCATAAAAACAATCTAGTTACCACAAATTAATTATATATCTAGGTACGTATAATTAAAATGAGATATGACACAATTTTCATTTTAGATTGGCAATTCTGGCATTGCAGAACTTTCTGTACCATACTTTGAAGCAGTTTGCAGTGGTCATTTTTAAATAGAAACTTGAATATACTGTTTTTCCTTGGTTTGTTAAGATTTCAATATATATTTGCACATTGTTGGTTAAGATTGAATACAGTCTCTCTGAATATAATCAAGTGTAAATATAAAAATCCCATTTCTGAATGGATTAGGGAAGTTCTGAAGAAGTATGTGCAGACTTCAGGTTCATTCACAGATACTAATCTTAATCCTTTGGCTAAATAAATATATGGTTCTTTTAAAGCTATCTTTTTTCATATTGCTTGTTCTGAATTGTGGATTTGGCAATATCTAAACTGGGGATCCGGTATTTTTTCCTTGCTGAAGTCTGAATGGACTGCTTTGAAAACCTATATTTAACAACATATTAATACGCATTTCAGCACTGGTCAGTAGCTTGAAAATGTGATTTAGATCTGAATGAGAGTAATAAATTGTGACCTTTAATGAGGCTGCACTAATTATTAAAAATAAGAAGTTGTAAGGCATGTAAACTGGTTATTTAATACATCTTCTTGCTCCAGGGTAAGATCAAAGAACTAATCAGGACTTGCAGCTACGTAGTGTATTCTTAAAGACCTTCAGTGGCAGAGATTTCACATCATGTCTGGCCACCTTTAACAACAAAAGATGGTAAAACAATGGGAAAGTTCAAGTTCTGTACTTGTGCAGAAGGCTCAGCTTGTGGTCAGGCCTGTTCCTTTTCGTTCTGCCTACATGAGGATCAGCATCATTTTCCTCTTAGACAGTCCTAGATTTTTGCTTCCTCTGGACTCTAGTGGCTCCATGAATTCCTTGGAATGCAAGACATTGGCATGCCTAAAACTTTATTGTTGGAATTAAGTGTTTGCCAATAGTAAGAATAAGAGACAGGTCCTCTGAAGTGGCATTTTTTGTTATTAAATCTCATTTATTTAGTTTGTGTATTTAATAGTAAGCCCTGTTTTCCAAAGGCATGAGGTTTTTGACTTGCATTCAATTTGTAGTCTATTGTGATGCCTAGAACCATTTTAACATCACTGCTGTATATCCAGCTATTCTCTGTTCTGCTTTTTTTGCTGTTGGTTAATACCTAACTTAATTTGGCTGCCTAAGTTTTATAGCTCTTTCTTGTCCCTGTTCAATAGTTTTCGGTTTTCAGGTCACTTTTCAGGATTGTCAATTTTTTTTATTATTATTATTATTATTTTCTTTTTATTTATTTATTTTTTTTAATTTTGGATGATGAAATGGTTGGGATGATGAATTGCTTTCTGAGAAAGAATGTTTTTTTTGGTCAGTCCTGCTCCTCTAGACTTATTGGTAGTAATAAGAGGGCTCAGGTATGGCCATGACATTAGGACTGTATCACGTAACAAAGAAATTTGTTCTCCCTACTTTTTCTTTTGTAGGTGCTTAGAAGTTTCCTATTTTTGGTATATGTCCTGTTTATCCTTTAGTTTTGCTTAACCTTACTCATCCATGGTAAATTCTTTTAGGTATTTGGTGATGGTTCTGAGATCTCATAACCATTCTCTTAAATGAAGTCCAAGCTTTTTTTAGTTCAACTAGCATGTTAATCTGTGGTAGAAGTTGTTGATTTAAAGTTATTTCTATTCTTGATGTCCCTTACATATATTTAATGTGCTTGTTACGTGTTGCTTTTCACTTCAAAATACTGGAGTTTCAAGGTTTAGTTTGCTCAAATACAGAATGTATAACAAAAAAAAGGGTGAGAAGACTCAAGGGATGGTGCTGACTGACTTCAAGTAAATCTTATGCAGTAGGAGGGGAAAAAACTAAGCAGACTTCTAATCAGTATTGTTAAAAACATACGTACATTGGCGTCTGATCTGTATTTTTCACCATTTTTAATAAGCTGACTTTTCTCTTTTTTTTTTTTTTTTAAACAGAAATCTTTTGGACAGAGATACATTTTCTAAATCTGATCCAAGTAAGTATATAGCATATTATTTTGCCTCCTTGTCATATATTCCAAACTTGTAAACACCAGATAAAAATTTAGAAGGGTGGTGTCTTTAATGTCAGTTAGGTTTACATTGTCTTTGTGACAGTTATTTGAAACAGTGCTGGTTATGCTCATAGCTTCTATTACAGGTACTGGAATTTTAAAGACTTGGCAATCACTCCTGCTTTCCTGAACTATATGATCCCTGAGTTGAGTAGTCAAGCTACATTTTCTTAAAATTAATAAATGCAGAAAAATCATTAATTTAAGAAAAATAATCATATGTTGTTCTAGTTTGTTTTCAAAGATACTTGATAAACAGGAAGCACTTCTTGCTGCTAGTACATATTGTCCTCTAATTTTGTTTGCTTTTTTTCCTGATAGTGGTTGATCAAAGTACTTCTTCAGTGTTAACTGACTAGTCATTAGATTATGTTGTCTCGGTCATGTTGTCTCCTCTGCAGCTCTCCATGTCTATTTTTATCTGTGTTCCTTTTTTTTTTTTTTTTTTTTTTTTTAATAAGCCTGGGCTTTTCTTCCTTAGAATAAATACTGTATGTTGTGCTTACTGACACTGGAAGTAGCCCGAGACATGCATGCTTCCATCTCGTGTCTGGACGTGTAACCGTGTCCTGATGGGATGTACTTGAATACTGAGTCATGTGGCAGTGCCAAACATTCGAGTGCTTTTGTAAGGGTCTATTTGTCGGTTCTTAATCAAAAGTTTCTTGAGAGAGATTCCACAATAGACTTTGATTACTTCTGCTTCCTGGGGAAAAGCTGCATGAAGTTAGGAGTGCCTTTGACATTTCTAAGCTTTAAAACTTCATTTTTTTTTAAATGGAGACATAGGCAATACCATACCTCTGACGTAGAGAAATCATGCAGAAGCAGAAACAAGTATCTTGCATATAGCAAACTGGTTTTTAAGCAATTTTGAAAAGTGGTCAATGATATGTTGCCCCTGATGAATTAAATTCAGGGCTTTCTGTATTGAATCAAGGCATCTTTCAGCAAAAGCAATGAGATGTCTAGTTTTTAAACTTGAAGACTATTAGGGATAAGTGCTTCAAGATTTTCTCAGGTAGGAAACTGTATTAGGCATAAATCACAGGATTTGAGTAGCAGGCAACTGCCGTGTGACTTGTGTGGGAGGAGGCCACGAATCACTTTGTGGCTGTCACAGTTAGTTGCAGTCAGCTTTGGAAGCCTTGTGAATAACCGCTGCCAGCTGGAACTTCTGCCAGCCAGGGGAGCACACAGTGCCCCTGCCAAAACACATTTCAGAAAGAGGCAGCAGCTAGGGGCTAGAGACACAGCTGCTGAAGATTCTCCTGGAGCCATACTTCTGAAGATATGCTGCTGGAAATGCACTCTTTAAACAAGACACTCCATGCAAAAGACTTTAGAAGAGTCTACAGTCTGGGGGCAGCCCACGCTGGGGCAGGGACACCTCTACAAGGGATTGTGGCTGGTGGGTGATCCATGCCAGGGAAGGGATAGGAAAACCTCTAGAAACATTACTATCTTTAAAATGTTTCTGAGAATTATTCCAGTGGTATTTTTTATAGATTCAAGTTGAAGTATGTGGAAATATTTTTTAAAGCATCATAACCTTGCCTATCACTTCCAAACATATTGCTTTCTTGTTTCTGGTAAGTAGCTTATTTAAAGCACTCAAATTGATGGTGTGCTTTGGAGGTCTAGGCTCACACTGTAAGCATCCAGTTATTCTGCCAATCAGCCCTGTCTCTCTCAGGCTAGCAGATTAAAAACATGTAATACAGTATTACCGGCCTTTGTAAAGAGAGAATGGGGAAACTGTTAAATCTAGAAGTGCTCGTGCTGTATTCACGTTCAAGAAGTGACTTGGCAAAGCAGCTTTGATTGTGGATACCCTCCAAACAGTGTAGATTTAGTATTGTGGAAGCTTTTTATTAGCTGATCAGTTTGCTGCCAGTGTCCTTGATTTCCATGCAGACATATGGGCCTACAGCTAAAAGGATAGGAGTGTGGTATAAAAAGTGCTATTCTTTTCTCTACTTGGAAGTATAGCAGGATATCTTTCCTCTGTGTCTGTTTGGACAAATGTCATGCTTACGCTGATCTGTAACAGTAACTTAATCCCGTTAGCTAAAAAAGGTGTCAAAACCAGCATCGTGGTTTCACAAGATCCACTTTTAGACCCACTGAATTCACAACCATCAGATCTCATAAAAGTTAGAGCCATGCAGAGTTCTTCTCTATGTTCAGGTCTCATTGGATTTGAGTAGACCAATTCTAATACATGTTTCAAACTGCAGTGCAGTTACCTAGAGATCATAGCTATTGTGAAAATTCAATTTTGACCTCTTGGTCTTTTGCTTAGAGAGAGCCACACGTGAATATAGTCGACTCCCATGTCCACAAAAGCTGCCTTCTCCTGAAAATAAAGAGGAACTTGTGATTTCTCCAGTTCTCTGAGGAAGCTTGCTTATCCGTTTTTGATACTGTAACTGCTACTCAGTATTTGTTCAAATGCCAGCCACTTCACTGCAATCTAGAATATTCTTGCCAAGAGAGATCTGGTACTTTGCCTCCCTAAAGGCAAATTACCAAAATAATGCAGAGTTATTAGACATAGATGGAACAGACTTGGATAGCCCTTGAATACTCATGAAGTATTTTAAACAATACTGAAGTCTCTTACTGACAATGCTTTCTCTTCAGTGGTGTCAAAGCAAGTCATATACTGATTTACTGTAATTTGGACTTTGCTGTCTTTCCAGTTTGGAGATTTTTTTTTCCTAGCAATATTTTTGAGAAAACCCATTCTTTTTAATTTTTTCTCATAGAGACTGAGCTAAAGCAGTGCATCCATGATGGGACAGGGTTAAGATGTTCTGCAGAAGAGATACAGATTAATTTAGTTGGTGTGTCTTCCTTGGGACAGTTTGGCAAAAACATGGTAATGGTGTGAACTAGGTGCTGGATCATGAAAAGATTTAGGTTGCATGGAGCCAAGGCCAACTGTGCTGTGGCTAGGGAATAGATGTTTTTATGTTTGGGAAAACTGAGGTGGGCAGTTTGGATGTTACAGTTGCCTGGCTAAATGTTGAGTATATATGCATTGAATAGGAGAAAGAATAGGAAAAGTAGGATAAGGGAGGCCCAAACTATGTGGGAAAGTGAGAATGGGAAACTACAGCATTTTGGGAACTGAATCTAGAACTGAGAGATAATGGTTGAAACATCTGCCCTCTTCTTCATTGAAAGATTTAATTTCATTTATGTAGAATTCGACGCTGTGTTGTAAGTGTCCAGAGTTTAAAATGACTAAATGTTAGTATTTTTGATTGTTGGTATCTTCTGTTGGAAGAGCTCATGCAGAAAAGCTGCATTTCTTTGGTTGCAAATTACTTCAAAGAAGTTGTCTAGGGTCTTCATAAAACCTTCTCTCCAGAAGCCATTAAAGTTAGTAAATCATGCCACCAGTGGAGACCAATAACATGGACAGTTTTGTGACAGTCTGTGGGGCAAGCAGTTTTAGAAGAAAGTAGAAGTTTTTAATCTGTTCTAAATTTTCAAAGTTTTTATCAGATAGTCTTTTCTAGGGCTTTCATCACCCTTTCTTTACATCCAAGACTGACTTTTTTTTGAAATGTAGTTTATGAGATGCACATTTCCATATTACTGTCAAACTTGCATCTTACATGTATAATAAAATAAATATTACTGATGATGACTATTAGTCTGTTTTAGTTATATATTAAGTACATGCCATATCTGCAGCTTAGCTAAATAGCAGAAAATTGCTAGTCATGTCATAGTACAGACTTTTAGTTCCTTTCTCGTCGTTTAAGTATAATAATAATAATTTAGGTATATAAATGATTCTTAAGCTAGAGATGTGGTCCCACTCCTGGGTAGTGGTTTTGGAAGCACTGGGGAGCCCCTGGGAGTGGAAGGGAACAGAAGTCTGCTAATGCTTCAGCAGTGAAAAAGTGGGAAGGATGGCATTGCTTACTGTATGTCCTCCAAAGAGAAAAACCCAAATAATAGTAAATTGACCATGAAGAAATTGACTTCAGCAGACAGAGAGGTTTGAGCAGCCTTCCAAAAGGTAGAAATAGAGTAAGAGACTGAATTGGCTTTAAGGTGGAGCTTTACTACTTTTTAACCCTTTTACATGTTGTGACTCCCATCTCATCAACCATAGCAGGAGACTAAAACTATCCAACAGTAATCTTTTTTTTAAATTTTTTTATTTTCATAGCTTTTCTTTCATTTGGCTTCATAAACTGGGGAGATAAGGCAGTGCCAGAATGCTTCTTTTCTGAAAATTTGATAGTAGAGGGTGTTTTACAGTTGTATTGTTGCTTTCTTCTCCTCAATATTAAATCTCTCATTTTTTAATATTCTTTCTGTTCCACAGCTGCAATGCACAATTGTTACTTGATTTACTGTATTAACACTAATACACTGGGCAGGATGTAGTACAAAAAGTAGAGCAGGAAATCGATGGTGAAAATGATTATGTTTAAGAAAAAACTAGACAATGGAAATATTTGAATAGCAAAAGTGCACATTATCTGTAAAGAGTGGCTTTTTCTCCAAATGTATATCAGTTGTATTCTCAACAGGGGTTACAGTTATGAGAAAATTTTAATTGCAAACTTAGATGTAAAGTGTTGGCAAAATGGACATAATCCACAATTATATCAGCTTTTGAAATTAGTAAGACATCTGCATTCTTGGAAACTACCACTGAAGACTGGAAAATATTTATCATTGCAGAACCGGTAGCCTTAGTTTAAAAAACAGTTGCCAATGGGGAAAGTGGAAGGGATCTTTGACAGACTACATGATTTTATGTTAGTAGGGTTATCTCCAGAGAATATTTCTTAGTTTGTTTTTATCTATGGAAACTTCCATTGACAACACTTCGGTTATCTGCCAGGATTATCTTGGCACGGATCTCAATAGATACAAAGGTTAGTCAGAAATTCAGTAGCCTTCAGACACATCCACAGCTGACTTTATGGCTTCCATTTCACTCTTTTTTCCCATTTAACTGCATTCTTTATGTAGTACATTTCAGCAATCTACTCCAAAGAGCGCTGTAAAAATAGGCTCATTGCTTTGGATTCATCCTACTACGAGCAGGGACCAAAGCTAGGAGTGTGATTGTCCAAGGTTTCATTTAAAGTAAGTGTAGAAAGACAGACATCTCCACAAAATGACTTTGATTATTATTATTTTTTTTTTTTTTGTAAAAGCTTTTTTCTTCTACATCTTACTTGAAAAAAAAAATAAAAAAGTATTAACATTTAACTTATATGTCAAGCTAAAATATTGAACTTGCTATTTTCCATTCTTCCTCTTATTCACTACTGCCTGATGTTTTTTTTTTAGTGTGGAGCAAATACCTTCCAAGTAAGAAGAAAACATAGTTTGAAGCTTGCCTTCATTTCTTCTTAGGTCAGTTTATGATTCTGACTTCATCGAGAATGAAACCAGGCTTCTACCTTTATTGTTCAAGGCAGCAACCCAAAATAGTGCTATTTTTAACCTTGTGCTGAAAAGTAATGATTGGCACAGGAGAAGAATTTGTCACAGAAAAGTGTTCGCATGTCTGTCTTTCCCTTATTTAGGAAAGGGTGAGAGTTTCAGGTTAAAATTGCTTTCAAATTGCTAGCTACGAGTAGTTCAAAACTGCAGAAAATAAAGTTTGCAGTACTCCAAGTGCAAATGATTTACACATATACCGGTGCTTGTAGCTGTGTATGGAAGACAGATAATCAGCGTACCTCTGTCACCAACCCCTGTGAGGGGAGCTGCGGGTGGATGTGTGGTGGGTTAGAGCAGTAGAAGAACAGATCTGTAAGCACCGTGAAGCCAGTGAGATTGTGCTGCTTGGTGCTTCAAACACAGCTTAGGTAGACAGATATCATTGATTCTATTTTATTACGTTTTAATTAAAATGATATATATGCAAGATACTTAAATATATGAGAATAATTTGTAGCAGAATTGAGGAAGAATACCTGAGAAATTTTCTCCTTTTCCCACTTTCATTTCCTGTCTCTTTTTCTAGTAGGAACCTCATTTGTTTTTATTCTAATTCTCTCATCTCTTGAAAGAAGCATAATTTAAAGTAATTATGCATTAGATTAACCAGGATAGTTAGACCATCCAGACCACCCACATTTAATGAAGACCTGCTTTTATGTAATTTAACTTCTAAGGATTTTAGGTGATTTACTGGAGGTCAGCCATAAAAGTCACCTCCCATTTCAGAACCACACTATTTATTAGCTCACTGCAGCAACAGCTAGACCATATTGTCACTGATCTGGGTAGGCATACTGAAAACTGAGGGGAAATATTACTATTTGATTGTCCTAGTTAATAATTTCAACAGCAAAACAAACTACAGAATCAGCTTATTTAATTTAAAAATACATTCAGTTCTGAAAATGATCAAACTTTTTTTTTTTTTTTTTCCTTTCACAGTCTGTGTTTTGTACACACAAGCCATTGGAAACAAAGAATGGAGAGAGGTAAGATGCACATGGGTATATATAAACTTTATGGGTGTGTTTAATGCTGGTAATTTGCCCTGGCAGAAAAACCGATGTGACAGCCTCTTGAAAGCCATGCTATACAATGGGAATCTTATGTTACAGTAAGCAATATCCAGTCACATTACTCTCAGTTTTCATATCTGTACCCATATGTCCATCAAAAGGGAAAGCAAAATAAGAGAAAATACGTATTTCCTATTTTATACCCACCATGAGTTTTGTGAAGTCAAACTTAACTATCAATGTGGACAAGGTTTGTGAATATCGAGAGGAAGACACTCAAGCAGCACAAGATCTAGGGGAAGATTTGGCTGCTGTGCCACTTAGTGTCATCAAAACTAACCCACAGGTGTGGTAGAGACCTGCTTTTCCTGTGCTTTAGGTGTGGCTGAATAGAGTATTTACCAGGCAAAAAGGGAGGGATGGTGTTATACATAGATTGCACTGTCTTCTTAGCCTATCCATGTAAGTACTGGAGAGATATGCCTTAAGAAACTAAATCAAACATCTCTAAATTGGGTAACTGCAGAATATCAACATATACAGCCTGGAACTGTCTCCCTGTGCTTCGTCACCTAATTCTTTTTCCTGGGAAGAGAAGC
Organism: Oxyura jamaicensis; assembly: GCF_011077185.1. Classification (NCBI taxonomy): domain Eukaryota; kingdom Metazoa; phylum Chordata; class Aves; order Anseriformes; family Anatidae; genus Oxyura; species Oxyura jamaicensis. The sequence goes on from NC_048893.1 coordinate 15,322,292, forward strand.
ATTGGAGGAAGGGTGGTCATCTTTTCCTTCGTTTCATAAAATGTACTTCTTAGCTGCCTTACAGAGATGATTGTACTGTTCACTGTATGCATGCCACTGTGTAGCTATGTGTAGAGACAAGAGAGAAATGAACAAGGAGCCCTGATATTCTTGTTTTCAGAAATGATATTTTAAACGATTACTACTGTCTGAAAATTTCCAGCAGAAGGGCCAAGGCCACAGAAACCAGAACTCTTCCCTTATTTTTGCTGTCATTGCTAGTTGGCTGGAGAGACATATTTTTTGCTTTGCTGAAAGATAGTGAATATAGCTTTCAGTTCTGTCAAGCTGAGAAAATTGAATTTGTCTACGTCTTGGACAAAGCTCATATGACTGGGCAATATGTGAAGCATTTTATCTACTGTGTTTATAGTTAAATTGCTGCTCTCTCTTGTTCTGAATTGTGTACCAGACATGCTTTCAATATGCCTACAGGATCACATTCCTCTGATGATTTGTGTGAAGAAATGTCAGTTTGAAGATCCTAAATGGGAACTCACTATTCTTAACTAAATTGGCAGAAGTAGAGGACATGCATAGACCTCTGAATGCCTCGATAGGTAACTCTGAAAACAGAGGATTCTTTAGACATTCAAGTACCTAAGTGACTTGGTACAATTTGGTTGTCAAGCCTAAGCTGCTATTAAATCATCTGGATCATTTTTTGATCTAGGATTAAAAGTTTTTTGTCAGAATTTTGTTGTTGTTGTTGTTGCTGACTAAGGTGGGTGTGTAATTTGTGAAATTTTCATTCTATTCTGGTGTAACTGTTAAAATTGGTATTAGGCATTCTCCTTATTGTAATTGTCCTGATGGTTGAATGGTAATACTAGCATCTTTCTTAGAAGATGTTCCATGAGACAGTTGTGAGGTGCTTTAGGAGACTGTGAATGAAAAATTTCCATCTGGTTTCCATTTTAATAGATCTAAATTTGTAACCATTGAAGCATCCTACCATCTTACGGCTTTATATTGTTTTCTGCTGTTTTATCTTCTTCATCAAAGCAAAATAGGATAATGCACTTGTATTGTGTCTTCTCACTGATTACAGAATGTCTTGTCTAGATGATGCCCTTTGGCATGTGGTTATGGTATCAAGTGCCAGTTTAGGAGCTACAGGGGTTAAAACAGACTTTTAACATGTCAGTTGCTAGAAAATCTTAGCTTATTTTCCCTCGTAAGGCATAATTATCTCTATCTGGTCTATTATCTAGCTATAGGTATTTACGACTCAGTTGACTGTTTAAACTATTTATGGTTAATGGAAAAAGATAACTCTTGAGGGCAGTTCATCAGATCTAATTTAGATGTCCACTGTAGATCAGATGAATCATTCTTTAGAAATGCCTCTAAGTGACGATCGCTTTTGACTCTGTTGGATGTAAAGTTCGGTAAGTAGAATCCTGTTCCTAATAGCTGTTATGACAGTCAAAATTCAGAGGTTGTCATGATAGAGAGATAGGGTCAGGATTGCATTTGATATATTGTGGTGTATGATATTTATATCAGTGGTAAAACATATGGTGGTAGGTAGAAGACTAGTCGATAATGTACATTAGATGGGTAACCACGTCTTTATTTATTTATTTATTTATTTTTCCTGTCTGCTGTGGTGAATACAGTAATGTGTTTTTAAACAAAACTCTGTGTTATTTGTCCATTTTGTTGCATTAAAACACTTGTTCAATATTTTACTAGCTTGTAGAGGTAGACGCCACCTGGAAATGTGTGGAGAAAACTGAGACAAATAATAAGACCCTGATGACACATGTAGACATTAAGGAATGGTGTTCAGTCATGGCAACATATTTTACCTTGTTTCTGTTCCATATCCTTTTATCCATAGTTGTCTTCCTTCTTTTAGCTAATGATTTTCTTTCAAACTTGGGAAATGCTAAGGGATTATAAGCATAGTAAATCATTTCATAATCTCCATAATTGCCCTGGCACTCTGTTCTACTAGCGTGTTGTGTTTTTTTTTTTTTTTTTTCCCTCAACTGAGATACTCAAGTTGATTCAAAAGAATCATTAAATCGAACCCTTCATTTAATTTCTGAGTAGATGTTTTCTGGGCATTGACTCCTGTTTGCCTGCAGTACAGATTCTAGTGTTTTACTCAGTGTTATTCTTGCACACCAAATCCAAACAAAAAATGAAAATGTTTAGTTCTCAGTTTAGTAGGGTGTTATTTTTCAGAACAGTTCATCTGTTATCACTTGTAAGTTGATCATCAGCCGTCCATTAGTGTAATTGGCAACAAATTGGCAATATCACCAGAATCTGAGCTTTGGTTTTAAAAACATATACTTCCCCTTACTTTGTGAAGATACATTCAAATATGGCAAAGTATAACTTACGTATTGTTATCTGCAGAAGCCTTAAATAATATTTCAGAAGAATGTGAATTTCTTCATTTCAAAGAGGATGTTATTTCTAAAAACCAGAGAGAGCACTTTAAAGGGGACTGTTAAGTAAATAATAGAATTGATGAAATACTCTACCAACTGCAGTTTTACTGGCATTATCCAGCAATGGTAAGTGTTAAGAAACTGTATAGAGCAAGGCTCTGAGCCCCTGGCACCCACTGGCAGAATGCATTGGATGCAAATTAAATTTGTATACCTGTCTGGAAGTTATTTCTCTTGCTGGTCCTCATCATGTTGACTTCCAGCTTCACGAGCTGCCAAATGTTTTTGTTGTTGTTGTTTTTTTTTGTTTGTTTGTTTTTTTTAATATATATATATTCTCAGTAAATTTCCATTGAGTCTTCTGAAATTTTTCATGGCTTCTCATTTGTTAGACCTTCCTATTCATTAATCATGTTAACATTATTATTATTATTAATCTGTATGAAATATGCTAGGGGTGAGAAGAAGGTTCTGTTTTGATTGAGTCATCAAATAGAGAAGGAGATGAGGCAAAGTTGTGGTGGAGTTGATCCCCTGATAGCAAAGGTAGCCAGTTTGTAAACGAATGAAAGAATACTCTGTCATTAGGTGTACCTAGTTCCTATACTGTACAGTTTATCAACAGAAAGACTTCTTCATTTATGTGTTCACAATTGGTTATTCACCCATCCTAAATTCTGTATTTATTCTGTATTCCCCATGTTCATGTAGTGTTTCATTCATCCATGTGGAATTTCATCTGCCATTTTATTGTCTGATCACTCAGGATGAAAAATGGTCTAGTCTCTATACCCGTCTTTCAGAGTCTTCAGACTTTTCTATAGATATATTAGCAGTTCTTCAAATTCTTTATGTATATGTGCAATTCTGTAAAAATGTATTTGTTTTGTCCCTTTATTATTTCAGACCTTGTTCCAGATCATTTAGGTTTGTGTTGTACTGCAAGGGTCAATCACAGGAACTTGTTGAGTGCTTGCAAGGAGTTTTCATCCAGCAAATTGACCGCTTATTCTTACGCTTTCTTTCCTATGTACCAATAAATGAGTAACTTATTGTAATATTAATAATAAAACAAATTAATTATTAGTAAATGATAATTAAATTATTACATTAATAAATTGACATTCAAGATGAGTGTATCCTCTCTTTCTGTGTAAGGTATTATATAATCTAATTGATTTTGCTCAGAGTGAGCACTTAGTCATGTGTCTGGTAATTATGTATTTCAGTGTAGCATCTACAATTTCATTACTGTTTTTACCCTATAAGATATGCTTTTGAGTCTTCCTGTGTAGATTTCAGTCTGTCTTAAAGAAAATGACAGACATTTTTATAAATTATAAAATTTATATAAATTATAGATGTTATATTTTATATTTATTGTGATTTAGATCTTTTTAAGTGTACTAGAGAAAGTTTCTTTGCAATGATAGCTTGTACCCTCTTCAGCAGAGGGACAAGTGTAGCAGCTCCATAGAAAACAATACATGGAAGCAAACAATGAAGAGCATTGAAGAAGCCTACACTATCCCAATGAAGAAGAAAGAATAAATTTTCCTATTGTGTGATATTCAATTCACTGGAAGACTTTCTCTGGCAAATTTCTTAAAAGAAGCAACAGTTTGAGGGAATAGAAGTCATCTTCCTTTCAAGAAAGTCATGTTTCCTTTCACGGCAAACAGTTCATGGAAAAAAAGTCAAAGTGCAGAAGAACTAGGAATCCGTTCTGTTTTTTACATACTTAGGATTGAAGGACCTTCAGTTAAAAAGTGTTGCTTAGAAATCACTATAATTTGTACATGGAATATACAGGTCTAGTACGAGTGCCTGCATGCATGTGTTAGAAGCACCTTGCTGTTTTTCTGATAATTAGTATTTTATACACTAAAATAATTATTTTTCCTTTGGTATAAACACACTGTAGAATATTTTCTGACTATGTCTTTTCTGTAGTGGGATTGCCACTTTATGTTGGTTCTACCCAACTGGGCAGCTGAACTCCACCACAGCCGTTGTCTCACTCCCCCTCTTCAAAGGGAAGGGGTAGAAAATACGATGGAATGGGCTCAGGGGTTGATAAGGGCAGGGAGATCACTCATCAGTTAACGTCATGAGCAAAACAGACTCAACATAGGGAGATTAATGTAATTTATTAACTATCTCAAGGAGACTACAGCAGAGAGAAAATAAAGCAAACTAAAATCACCTTCCCTCACCCTGCTTCTTCCCAGGATCAGCTTCAATCTCAGTTCGTTTACCTCCTCCCAAGCAGCACAGGGGAACAGGGAATGGGGGCTGTGGTCAGTCCCTGACGCTTCATCTCCGCCACTCTCTCCGCCCCTGCTCCCCATGGGGTCCCTCCCACGGGATGCCATCCTTCCCAAACTGAGCCTGCGGGGGCTGCCCACAGGCAGCAGCTCTTCAAGAATTGCTCCCACACGGCTCCGTACCACGGGGTCCATCCATCAGGAGCAAACTGCTCCAGCACGGGTCCCCCATGGGCAGCAGCTCCCCCAGACCGCCTGCTCCTGCGTGGGCTCCTCTCCATGTGCTGCAGCTCCGGCCCGGGGCCTGCTCCTGCAGGGGCTCTCCATGGGCTGCAGCCTCCTCCAGGCCACATCCACCTGCTCCACCGGGGGCTCCTCCAGGGGCTGCAGCGTGGAGATCTGCTCCATGTGGGACCCATGGGCTGCAGGGGGACAGCCTGCTCCACCAGGGGCCTCTCCAAGGGCCGCAGGGGAACTTTGCTGCATGCCTGGAGCACCTCCTGCCCTCTTCCTGCACTGACCTTGGGGGCTGCAGGGTTGGTTCTCACTCCTCTCACTCTCCCAGTTGCTGTTATGCAGCAGATATATTTTTTGCCCTTTATTAAATCTGCTCTTCCAGAGGCCCAACCAACATTGCTCGCTGTCTTAGCTGTGGCCAGGTGCAGGTCCCTTTTGAATTCTTCTGGAACTGGCTGCTATCTGACATGGGCAGATGCTGGGCTCTTCTCACAGACACAACCACAGCAGCTACCAAACACTTGCCATGTAAACCCAATGCACACTTGTGAATTTTTTGTTTGTTTCCTTGTATCCTCTAATTCTTATGATTTGAGGCTATTGATGATTATTGTAACAGGATCATTTTGTTGTTTCTTCCCCCAGTTCAAGTTCCTTATTTGTTCTGTTCACATACTGTGAAACTAGGTTATAATTTCTGAGATGAGGATTATTTTTTGTTGTATATTCATATGCCATTTTGTGCAGTGAGCTTCCAAAGGAGACTGCTTCTTGGAGCTTCCTAAAGAATTTACAAAAACCATTTAGACCAGAGCCAAGAACCTAGTGGTAGTTTAAACTATTATTTATTTTCCTAAAACTGTTAATAGAATACGGTGTTCTGGCTGTTCATATTTCAGGCAAGATGTTTAAAAGTCAAAAGACAAGAGAGAAAAGTAATGAATTATTGAAAGACTAGATAAAATATGCCACACTAAAAAACTTAAGCTCATATTATTTGCCTAATGAAAGAGTGAATTAACGATAATTGTAATCAGCTATTAATATCACCACTATGAACATAAATTTCATAATGGAAAACATTTCTGTCTAACGATGTAATAAAAAGATCCAAGAGATGGAAAAGGAAATGAGATAAAATCAGCCAAAAAAAAAACACAAGGTTTTTCAGAACAGGCATAATTAATTATTGGAACAACTTTATTGTAATTGTGGTAAAACATCATAAATTTTAAAAACCAAGAAAAGATGTCTTACTAAATATTATTCTCAAGTTCAGTCACAGCCTTAAAGTTGAAGTAAGAATTAATTCAGAGAATTCCGAGCAGTTGGTTAGGTTAGACCTCAGAGTTACGGTTGCTACTTTATATCTTCTGATTGAGAAATACAGAACAGATATCTAACTTGCTAGTTTTATAGTTCTGATATTAAAATGAAGGTTATGATTTTACATTACCCTCAGAGCCCCTTGGGTTGGATCACTAAATTGAGATGGTGTAAAACTTCAAATGACTAAATAAATAAATAAATTTCCTTTCTACCAGGAGAACTTGCATTAGGAGGTGGCAAAGATTCATTCTCCAGTCCAAAAAATAAACAATTTTCTTGATTTTTTTTTCTTGAATTTCTTTTCCCTTTAAATAGTTAAATTGTTTTTCTTACTCACCTGAATGACATTTCTAAAAGTATTTGCTTGTTGGCCATGTTAAGATTTTAGCTTTACACAACTGTTAGTGGGGAAACTATGCCAGGAGGGGAACTAATTAATTAGCAGCTATGCTATTAGTTGTAAGTCACTGGATTATAGAAATAACCTGTTCTGTTTAAAAAAGCTTTAGTTTATTGGCAAAAGGGATTTAAGAAGATGATGTTTTGTTTAGCTGAAAAGTGTAGACTGATGATTTTTAGAGGCCAGTATTTCAATGTCATCTGTAAGACAAATTTTGACAATTAAGTAATTAGTTATATTACTTTAATATGACAGAGCTGTTTAAGTAGTCCTTGGAAAAAAGTAAACAGACCAAAAAACTGAAGCCTCATGTAAGAAAAGTCATTTAAAGTAATATAAAGAAAAGTTAGCTTTGCCACTGAATTCAATCTCTTGAGTTTTGTAACAATTTTGTTGTGAAGGCAGCAGCATAGCAGGCATTCTGTCAGGCCTCCTCTGGTCTCAGTCTGATTTAATCATCAAGATACTGCATATTTATCTTCTTTCACTGATAGGCTTCTGTCATGCATTTTAAATCAAGTCCAAAAGATTTCCCAAGTGTAACTGGTTATTGTTTTAAGTGGGATATTGTTTACTGAAAAAAATGCAGTTTTGCAGGGACTGAAGCTATTTATAAGTTTATATTTTACTGTTTGAAAAAATTAACTGACATTTAGCCACAATTTTATAAGAAATTATTTTTTTTTTTCATTTGAAGTATCTTTTTCTTCAAATTCATACATAGAACTATTTCTAATGGAACTGTAAAACTTAACAACCGAAGATATGAAACGTGACATAAGCAATGAATAATTTGGTTGAAGGGAACCTTTGGGTTACTGAGCATCCAACTCATCTGCTGTGTTTTGTTCAGTCTCCTGACCCAAGCAAAGCCATCTTCACAGTTAGGTCTGGTTGCTCAGGGCCTTTTCCCAAATCAGGTTTGAAATTCTGTAGTGGCAGAGACTGCACAATGCTCTGAGTGAACCATTCCAGAGCTTAATCACTCATTCTGGGAGGCTTGTTTCCCTATGCCCCATCATAATTTCCTTTACTGTATATGGTGATGGAAACATCTTGTCTATGTTTTCTGTGAACTGTCTGGCTTAGTCTTCTACAGTGCTGTTGAGGTAGTAGAGGGTGGTAGTGTCAGTAGATCCTCCTTTCTCCTCTCCAAGCTGAGCACACCAAGCTCAGATGTTCCAGCCTGCAGATCATTTTTCTTAGCATCCAGCAAGTGGAGGCTAGCGAGCAGACCTTTGCTTTAAAGCCTGAGGTGCAGAGGCTATTCTCTCTTACGTGTTTAGCCAAGCATTATAAAAGCAGTGTATGCAATTTCTTGATCAGTGAAATTCAAGTCTTCAAAGTATCATCTTGAGGCTTAGGCTTGTGTGGAATATGCTTGAGGATTGCACCCTTGGAACGGCCTCATGTTTGAGGATTGCATGTTCAGGGAATGGGCAATTGAACAGAAGAGCAAGCAGCTTTTATAGTATGAACTGTACATAGACAGTGAGGGTCATACATTATAAGTCTGTATTGATTTTCTGATTCCCGGTGGTATGAGTCCCTGTACTGTCCCTCAAGTGAATGATATGTTCTGAAATTCTTGAAAGCATTTTGATTGGGTTTCTCAAGTATAGAGCTGTTTGCTTCCTACTTCTCCAAGAGGGATTTGTTCAAGAGTGGGCTAGGTCTTAATTTAATTATTTCAGAAAGTCCAGAACAATGCAAGGAGGGACAGGGCCTTGCTGACCTTACTGCCTTTGCCAGTTTTCTTTTCAGGACCCTCTCCAGCTATCCATCAATCTTTGGCACATCTGACTCTGATTACAGAACTCTTCTTCCAGATCCAGAGCCACATTATTCATAGAACCAGAGAATCATGTAGGTTGGAAAAGAGCTTCAGTATCATCAACAATCAACCTGGCCACTGAGTCCCATCACTAAACCGTGTCCCTTAGTGCCACGTCCATATGTCTCTTAAATAACTTCAGGGCCTAGGACTCCACCACTTCTTTGGGCAGCCGGTTCCAATGCTAGACCAATGCTCTGTGAAGAAGCATCTGGTGCAACCTGTGATGGTTTCCTCATGTCCTATCACTTGTTACCTAAGAAAAGAGATAGACACCGTCCTTGCTGCCACCTGGGGAAGAGAAGGCTCACATGTTATTCATGTGTATAAATACCTGATGGAAGGGAGTAAAGAAGACAGAGCCAGACTATTCTCAGCTGTATTCAGTGAAAGGACAGGAGACAATGTGTGGTAAAATTCTGTTTAAACATAAGATTTTTTTATTTTTATTTTTTTACTATGTACACTGGAAAAGGTTGCTCAGAGAGAATGTGGAGTCTACACACTTGGAGGTACTCAAAACCTGACTGGGCAATCCACTTCAGCTGATCTGTCTTGGACCAGGAAAATTGAACTAGACAATTTCCCCGTCCCTTCCAACCTCAAGTATTCTATGATTTTTGTCTGTTTTATTTAGCCATTAACTTTATTCCTCTCTGAATGGCTCCTTGAAAGTCAACTGTAACCTCTTGTTGTGCAAACTGCCTTTACTGTTTCAAGAAGTATTACATCAGAAAATTATCAGTTTATGAAGGTGTCAAGTCAGAGGTTTGTCAAGAGTGTTGTGAGTACCCCTAAAGGGACTCTTTTGACAAGTTGATCCTCTGAGGTCACATCTTTCAATTTAAATGATGACTTGGGCAGCAGAAAGCACTTAGGTTACAGCTGCTTATGTTCTTCATGCTTCTCTTTGTCTTCTGTGTATGTAGAAGTAGGCCCCACATGATGAAAGATCCTCTTCAAGCTTACCCTAATCTGTGCGTTTAAAGGATTTCAGTAACCTTTTTCTTTTTCCTGCCTGGTGATTAAGGGGTCTCCCAGGACAACCTAGACTTAAATCTGTACATATGGGAAATATCTTTATCAATATCTTTGCATATGTGCATCTGATTCTATTGGACATAACATGAGAGCCCCAACTTAGTAAGTACTCTTTACTTACCTGCTGTGCCTCAGGTAGCTTTGCAAGTTACAGTGCAGTCATCCTAGGATCTGGTACACATCTTTTTGAATGCCCCGAGTGTTTTCCTTCTTAAGTAGCTGAGTGTTCATCAGATTTCAATGCTAACTGTGAATCTCCTCTGCTTGTGGCTGATTCCAGTGTTTGAGAGTATTTGGCCAGCTTGCTGTGCGAATGCAAATGCAAGAAATAGGACAAGCCAGGGAAAAAAAAAAAAAAAAAAAAAAAAAAACACTCCGATGATGTATTCTTGCTTAGAACTGCAAAATGGATGGTCCTTATGACCCCATTGTTTGCATTTCTCATTCCTCGTTTGATGCTTGTGTCAGAGAGTGGCTACTCGTTCTCAGTGCACAACTTCGGACAGTGCCAATTGCTTAGATATTGCTGCATATTTCATCAGCCATTCCAACCTTCAGTTTTTCCTGGCTCCAGTATTGTTGAATGCTATAAAGCATTCAGTTGACAGGGGAAGATTTTCTTTATAAACACAGAGATTTATTTGACCTGGAAGCTGATTGAAGACTTCAGCTGTTCATAAAAAATTGAATGCTGTTATTCAAAGGCAAAAGAAAGGCCTTTTAGCCATGCATATATTCCAGCCATACTTGTTCCTATAGAAACACCAGCTTTCTAGTGCTGCTATAATTTCTCATTCATAAATACCTGGCCACAGTAGTCACCAGTGTTGGTTCAAGAGAGTGTTTTTTGTTTGTTTGTTTGTTTTTTGTTTGTTTTTGTTTGTTTGTTTGTTTGTTTTTTGTTTTTTTTTTTCAGCACTCTACCTGTCCACTTTATTCAAGCATTTCAGAGGATATATTGAGTCTTTTCTCAAGAGAGTGACTTCTTTCACCTGAAACAAACTGTAAGGATTGGACTATTTGTTCATGTTCTGATCTGTTCCCAGGATTCGGTGCACAAATGCCAGCCCTCTCTTAAGAGATTCAGGGAGATCATTTTGAATATCCAGTATCTCCACCACTCTGGAGAGCTTCTGGAGATTTCTCCTGCCCACTTCTGTACAGTGCTTACCCCCTTCATAGTTATTGCTTTGGCTTAGGAGAGTGATTGCTCATGAGCGATCCTGCTTCCTAAACAATTTACTTTAGGACACGCTCAGAAGCCTTGCAGGGGATCTCAAGTGAGTTTCCAGTGAGGTCAGGAAACCATTCTATCTAGGTTTTAAGAACTGATGTGAAGTCTTGGCAGAGGGGCATAGTAATTGACAACACATGTTAAATATTATTTGTCTTTTTATTTGGAGAGGATATTGTTCATCAGGAAGATAGTTTTGCTTTTCTGTCTTACACGAGAAGTGCTGGAATATGGATATCTCTGAATATCATCACAACCAAACATCTCACAGCACAGCAAAAGTGAAAGTACCTAATGGGATTCAAGCACACTCTAAAGATGCAAATCACCACTGTGCCACTTCAGAAGACAGTTCCTGTTTCTGAGACTTTATAGAGCTGGTTCTTGAAGGTGTATGAACTTCTCTTGAATATTTTATTGTACCTGAGGTGGGTAGTTGATTTTCACAAGGCAGTCACACTCTCAGATATAGATGACCCATGTGAGTGAGTGGTGTTTGGAGTGAAACCCTTGCAGTTTGAGTGAGCTCATGCACAGTCATTTGAAGGAGAAAACAGTTTTTGAAAATAATGGAGTTCCTTTAAAGCACACAAATAATGTGGCTGGAGTTCTTTACTGCTTTATTTTAATGAGAATCAAGTAATAAAAGGAAATTACTGAGTTTTGAGAGGAAGTGACAGTAGAGTATGCACTGTCCTTCCATCCACAGATGTGTTGAGTGTTCAGGGCCCAGGGTAGGGAGGCTCCTGTTGGAGACTTGGGGGTTCGGTGCAATGGCTACAATCACAGCTGTGATCTGAAAAGTTTTTTATTTTTATTTTTATTTAATTTAGTTATGAGAAAGTAGCTGTCTTTATTCTTTCTTTATCCATGTTTATGGATTTAATTCGGTCCTGTCAATGAAGAGGTTGGCAGTCTTTGACTCATTCAAAGTTTGGAGTCACAAATTGCAGTTTTGAGGATTATTAATGATGATCTTTCAGAAAAGTGTCAACCACCTTTTCAGTAGGCTATATTAAAATGTCTTGGTATTTTCAATATGTAGGACAAAATGAAATGTTCATGTCATTAACTCATCCTTTTTTGTTTTGTTTTCTGTTTCAAAAAGAAAGTGTCTTGAAAGAACAGCTAAAACACAATACTCATATTTTATGACCTGTTATTTCTATCTGTGATGTGTATGAACTGAAGTCAATCAAAAGTTATTTTTTTAAATCTAAAATATTTTCTGCTTGTCAAGAGCTTGGTGTAAACACCAAGGGGGAAAAAAAAGTGTTTTGCAGAAAGCTCAGAGAGAGGAAATATAAAAAGAAATCTGAACTGAGGTGAAGTAAGAGTTGGATAGTGCAAAAATGATTCACTTCTAACAGAAGAACTAAATTTGCTAATATTTAAATCTATCTGTAGTAAGCAGTCTATGTAAGCTTTTGCTTGCTATTGTCTTTTTTGAGGAAAAAGTGGATTTTTATGCTACTGAATTTCTTTCTCAATTTTTTGTGGATTGACTTTGGGGTCTGATGTTTATAAAGTTTAAATCATACAATACAGATTGTGCACCACTCTTCATGCTGAAGTATGCAGTCTTCTGCCACTCTATCTTCATCCTCCGATCTATTCATGTGAACATAGTCATTCCCTTTCGTGACATCTGTTGAAGAGAAATTTTTATAGGCTCTTCCATAACTCACATATTGCTGATTTTGGAAGACTACTTAATTACATTTCCATAAAATACCTGCCTTAACCTGATAGTTTTCTTTTACAGTTTGGAAGAACAGAAGTAATTGATAATACTTTAAATCCAGATTTTGTAAGAAAATTTATAATGGACTACTTCTTTGAAGAAAGAGAGAATCTTCGATTTGATTTGTAAGTTAACAATCTTTGACTCTAATATTACAATCTCTGTAAACGCACTAAGATTTGTAAAGCACAAAATTAATTTGAAAAGAGATAGCATCTGTTGACATGGAACAAATAAGTAAACACGATTGATTTAGCATTGCTTCCTCAGAAATAAACATGTAACATAATAATGACTCAATTTTAAAAAATTGGTAGGTGTTAACTAGTCAAAATGTATTCATACTCACACTAATTGCTTTTAGAAAACAGTTTGAAATAGTTTTCATTTAGTGCATGTTAATCTTTTAGACGGCAAACCAGAAGGACAAATGCCTCTTCATTTGCCTAAAATCTAGCAAGTTCGTGGCAAAGCCATCCTTAAATCTTCCAGGGTTTAGTCTGAATGTACCATTTACTTATCCAAATAGTTGCTTCAAACTGACTGTTACAGTCTCTTTGATTTTATTTTTTTTTTCAATTTTCTGGAATGCAAATCAATCGTTATTTTAGGCAGGGCATAAAATAAATACAGCAGTGATTGCATTAGTGTTGATTTTTCCTATAGTAAAAGAAGGTATGGTGCCTGATAAATAGACATTAGCAAAGTTAATAAATTTACCAGTGTTTTTGCTGATTTTGTTTTAAGTTGCTAGCAGGGGGAATTGAAATAGTCTTGAATAGCCTCATCTATATCATAGAAGCAACAACAACAAAAAAATCATCTTTAATTTTTCTTTAGCTTTATCAGTCTTCTATAGCACATCACAATGCTACCTAAGTTAACAAGAAATAATTGGAAAGATGCGTAAGGGAAAAAGTTGCATTGTATTCAATACACAGATATGGGCTACCCGTTTCCATCTGGATTTCAACTACTTAAGGAGTGAAATGAATTCCTCAATGCCAAGATAGATTACAGGGTGATTGTAGATGGCCAGGCATAGGAATCTATTTGTTTATCTGTTGCCCTTTGTAGGCTGCATGTATGTTATGGGAGGAGAAGGTGTGGTAGAAGTGAAGACTAAAAGAAAAGAACCAAGGAAAAGAAAGCTAGACTCAGTCTAGGCAAAGAAAGGAAAATCTGTAAAGAACTTCTGGATAAGTGTGATCAGAAAAACGACTTGGATCTGGCAGGGGAAAGTCAGTCTCCCATTTGATTCTTGATTTATTCAGAGAAGTGGACCCCTGTTCATTTACAAAAGCTGTAAACGTCGTACTCTACTTAGCAGAAAGGCCTGACTTTTCTACTGTTGTTCCAGATCACCTTGTGACCACAAGTCTATTCTGAATTCACAGCTGAATGACGGTTTTCAATGCTTGCCTGCCCGTATAGCCAGAGTCCGTGAATTGTCTTCAAAGTCCTATAACTCTGATAGATTGGAAATGAATTATTGTAGAATTCTGAGTTAAAAATGTGACTCATGTAACAAATCATGGATTAAAACTTCGATATAGATCAAGAGAGAAACATATTTTAAAAGCTTACTTTTTAAATTCCTCTGCAACATTGTGTACTCCAATTGGCCAAAGTGTTATTTGTCAAGGACAGAAAGTTCTCATGGGTTTAAATTTCTGGCAAGAAAAAAGAAAAAGGCAGGCATATCCCTGATTCTTTTTTTTTTTTTTTTTTTCCTATTCAATTTCACCAGACAGTGTGGAGTTATTATTTTTTAAATCTTCTGTTAGTGGCTCCTATAGTCATTCTTCTGTTTACAAATATGTCTCTAAAACTTTGTCTGTTCTGCACCACACTCAGCTTCCCATCCTCCTGATTTCTGATCTGGTCCGCAGTGCATCATCCAGCCCCACAAACAGTTGTGGCAGCACAAACAAACGGGTCTGGGAATGGAAATGTGCAGTTAGAGGCTGAGATGGGGATTGGAATACTTTTTCAATTCCATTACTGGTATTGAATCGCATGTACAATTTGATAAAAATAATACTGGGGATTTTTCTGATAATGGTGGAAGACTGATAGTGTAGGGATTAGTACTCCCATAAGGATTCCTGTATTACTCATTTTTAAATTTATCTCAAATTCACAGAGTAATTTTTCTGAAACATGAATTGATAGTGAAAAGGAAACAATGATATTTGCTAGTTGGAGGAAGAACAAGATTATGATAAAAAGATGAAAAGAGCAAGTCAAATGCTTGCTAAAATAAATTTGATTTATTGGCAGTTGTTATTACTTAATTAATCAAATGACTGAAGAACTACCAAAGAAAATAGTTCACAAGGTATTTGGATATCTGCTAAAAGATTTGTTCTCATTTTTTTCCTGCTTCCATTCTTTTTCAAAGAGGAGCATTAGGTTAATTTCTCTTACTAGCCTGTACTTTGAAAACAATTTTATTTTAGATAGGTAGTGAACACTAATCCAGTAATCTGTGATGATTGCCTTTCTTACTGGTGAGACTTCCACTGAGGTATCATTTTGTGGTAGATTTTACACATTGAAATAGGTGAAAGAATTGTTTGATTTTCATTTTTTACAATGTCCTCAGATCTGTCATCTGGCAAGTTGGATCTAACTTTTTTTTTTTTTTTTTTTTTTTTTTTTCAGCTATGATGTTGACTCCAAGAGTCCTAACCTATCGAAGCATGTAAGTTTTTTCCTGGTTATTACTCTTTCTTGTACTGAAATGCATATGTTTTCCTAGATATGTTTATTTTATTTTGACTGTAAATAAAACCAGATGCTTAGAGACAAATAGAGAACTTGTGCTGTTACTTAATATAATGTGTAATGCTCACGAATATAACTTTAATGGGACATTCATCCTGTAAAGAGCATATTTAAGCACGTGTGCATCTTTTCACATATGGGATATGCTGCATTTTGTTAATCATTCTCCTAAAAATTGTAAATTTGTTTTGATTGTGTCACTATTATTATTAATAAAATTCTTTTATGTTCATGACATCTTAAACTGAAAGAGATTAAATGGCAGCTTTAATATTTAGAGGTGCCAGAGTAGAATTCAGGGGCTGCTGAGTGAAATTTTAAAAATAAACACAGGGAGGCTTTGGTAAGAGAACCTTTAAGAATCTGGAGCAGAGGAAAAGATAATGGAAGGAACATTGTGTGTGTGCTTTACAGCAAAAAGATGAGCCTTGCCTTTCATCTCCTGTGATATCCTCACTGTAAAGATTTAAAGTCCATGGCAAACTGGTTTCCTTTTGTCATCATGGCAAGATTTTCTGAATAGCCACACAAAATAGAAGTCTTCCTATGCTGACTTGGGCAAGGATAAAGCATTGTGAGCTTCAGCCCTAGATTGTTTGTTTTTCTCCAGTAACTAGTTTATCTGAATTCTTTTATTTTTTCCCCAAAACATACTTCATAGTACAAAAACCTAAAATATATATATATATATATACTTAAGAGGTGAGATAGCTTAGTTAATATGGAAGTGCAAGCAAAGATATATGTAAATATATAACTTACATTTCTTTATTTGATTACTGGAACAGGAGTTGAAGATTTCAGTATGTTGCTGAGTCCATTGGGAAAAAAAGAGAGAAAAGAAACCAATGGCCTTCTGAAGACAATTAAAGTAGATCTTGAATTGCCTATGTGCCAGTTTCATTGTACTTAATACAGGCTAAGCATGCTCAGACTGTTCTTTCACACACCCTGTTCTGCACACCCTGTTCTTTCAACAGTGCCAATTTCCTGGAATCTTCAAGTGTGGAGGGAAACTGTTGTTTAGTCATTAACATTAATATCAGAAATACCTCTTTCTCTCCATTGGCTTTAAGAGGAAGTCTATACAAGTTTGTATAGACTTGGATGTTTTATGTTGAAGACATCCAAACTGTGCCATATAATGTTATACTCGTGAAGAAAAATCCTGAGACTCCTGTGAATGATTGTAGCAGAGATTTCTTGACCACTTCAGTTCATTTCCATTGTTTCCTGAGTGCTCAAGGTTGCTCTACCTTTTGCTTTTCCCTCATCTCTTTCACATAGGTCTTAAGAATTTGGACAGTTAGTAAGTATGGACTGAGCAGAGCTTTGCTCGTATTCAAGCACTGGGAGCTTGGCTTTTCTGAAAAAAGACTTCTCATGTGGTGTAGTTCTCTGGTGTGTAATAACATCTTTCCTGTCGCTAAAAATTGCTGTTTACCTATTTCTTTGCAAATACTGGGCAGTATCATTTAATAGCTGAACATTTGGGGAGATAGTAAAGAGTAAACCTGAAGATTTCAATCTCAGTGACTGAATTTTGGCAAAATGGGAAGCAACTGAAATAGGTTGTTATAATGGCTATTTGAAATAAGTAGAGTAGACTTTTTATGGACAGCTGCCATTGTAGCTGTCTGTAAAAATGTTTGTAAAACAGGCTACCTGAAATAAGACTCTTAGGTTCATGGCAACTTCCAGATTTTAATAAATAAATAAATGAATGAATAAATTGACAACTGTAATTAATAATAGACTGTGGAACAAATAGGAAATTATCATAGAAGCTCTACAATAAATAAACATCAGGTTCTGTGAAGATTAAAAAAAAGAAGAAAATTGTTGAGTATGTGGTTTCAGTGTAGAAAATGGTGCGTTTTAGAATGTATCATACCTAATATTTTTAAAAATGAGTGAGGAGTATTTGCAGATGCATTTGACCCTTAGCCATTTTAAAGGACTTAATTTTGATGAAAACAGTGTCACAGTATCAGATCAGACAAAGGACACAGTTCAAAACTGTGATTTTGCAGCATGGTTTTCCTTTTCAGTGGGATTAGTTCTCAGACCCAATTTGTAATATGAACCTGTAACTAGCTCAGCTGGGAAGGTGACTCAGAGATGGGAATGAGTGGCCTGGATTTACAGAAGAGTAGGAATTGCTTGTACAGATATTCACTAGTGTATCATAAAGTTACGGTTTGCTGTATAGCGATCAAAGTGTTTTGATTCTTGTTACTGTTTGTGAACAAATCTCACATGCTACTGTTACTCCTGCTGCCAGTGTTGCTGGCAAAAATAAAACTAGCAAGCTGCTTTCATATGCAAGATAAGGAGTTGGACTGCAGCATATTTATTTTTTTTTTCAATATGCATACAAAACTGCAAATCCATTCATATTATGGTGCTACTTATGTTACGGGGAAATGGAATATGAAAATTATCTGATTTTTAGTGATAAAGTTAAATTATAAAATTGAAAAATAATGTATGTCATTAAAGCAATGCTTGTGTACGACTGTCAATCCAGGATGCTCACAGAGATCCTGCACAGTTTTGAATTCCTGACAACATAATTAACTTTCCTGAAATTGGTAGAATCTCTTCATAAAGGAGCAATCTGTTAAAGTGCTGCAGTTTGGTGAAGAAAAAGACATATTACTGATGGCGTTACATTTTTTTCCATCTCATTTTCATATTTTTTTTTTGATGAAAAAAGTAGTATAAAAACAGTATATGCGGTGTATTGGGATTACTTCTGTAAATGTAACCCAGAGTTATGTGAAATGTGTAATGGTGAGTCTGGTTTATGTTTCATTACTACATAATTATTATTAAGATGCAATGTTTGGTAGAATGTGTTTTACCCTGAAAAAGGCCCAAATAAATGGGAAAACATTTATTTTTTTCCTAGTGGAAATCACAATTTCTGAGTTCTTTTGTTACTGCTTTTCAGGACTTTTTGGGACAAATGTTCTGTACGCTGGGAGAAATAGTTGGATCACAGGGTAGCAGACTGGAAAAACCAATAGTGTAAGTATGTCATTCTGGAATGTTGTTTGAATACATACTGCTTCATTAGGTGAGAGTTGTGGGGTTTCTTTGCTGCAAGTTATCTTGATATGCAGAACTGGAAAACATGGCTTCTAAGAGAAAATGAGTTGTTAGGTACAGTAAAATTCTTTATTTTAATTTAAGTTTTGATGGTAATTTAAGTTTTTGAGACTATGGTAATTTAAATTTCAATGTAGACAAACGAAAGGAATTGTCCAATCCATATTTTTAGTCAAATATAGTGTATTATGCATTAGGAATAGTTTGAAGACAATACATTTTAAAATATTTTTCTTTCTTTTGCGTTGTAAATAGTTTATTCTTGTCAGTCAAGGCTTAGGAATGACCATGAAATAGAAGCAGTTTTGATTATGCTCTTATTATTGATAAGGTTAAATAATTGACTTCTGCTTCTCAAGAAGAATCATTCCCAGTATTTAACATGGATGCTAATTCTCTGGCTGTTCTCTGAATTTGTATAATATTTAAATAGTTGATGTCACAATTCTTAATGATAAATCACCTTTCTGTAAAAATATGAAATTACTGCTTTTTTACATGATCTCAAGTACAAGAAACATGTATATCATGATACCATTGCTAATATTTATTTTCATTTATTTTTTGATGAATTTTACCAAAATATTTGGGAATGTCTGTAAGATGACCATAGCTCTGCATAGTCACCTTTTCTTTATTAGGAAACATAGCTAGAACTAGAGTTCAGTGCCAGATCAAATAATGACTCTGAAGAATTTCCATCTCTGAAATTCACTTATGTGGTGTTGAGTCCCTGCTATAAAAGAAGTAGCCATTTTATCTATTCAGGTTAAATGAAGGCATTAGTTGGAATTAATCCATATCTCAAAGGATCTGTAGACTTATCACACACGAGTACTTACTTGCTCAATTGAGAATTAAATAAGTTTAATCTCAAATTTCTCAAAAGTACATTGTCACCAGCTGAAGGGGCTTGGTTGCATTGATTATTTTTCTTCTAAAATACTTGCTCTTTCTATACTTTGATAAAATATTTGGATTGTATCATCTAAATATACTAAATTCCTTTGTCATTCATAAGGATTTTTTTTTTTATTGAGCAGATAAAAAACTTGGACTAATAGGTAGTAAACAGTAACACCATAATTATTAAAGAAAGTCACAGTTTTACTTCAGAAGAAAAAAAAAGAAAACAGTTTATCGATAGTATATTATTAAGAATAAAGAGGTATACAAACAAAATTTCCTTAAGAATAAAATTTTATCCTTATACTAATAACCTCCTATCTTGTCCATGGGTATGAAATTGTCATGTTGCATAAAGATGAAAAAAAAACATTCCTTAGGTATTCCACTTTATAATTCAAGAAATAAAAACTACCATTTCATTTTACATTAATCCTGTAGTACAGGTATGTTAACTTACATCACTGATTTTAGCAATCACTAATTTACAAGGCTATCGCCCAATATTTACGGAATCATTCTATGCTTAATTAATCTTATCAAAGCCATAACATTGCACGGGACCTTGTAATCTGAGCAATATAAGACATTATAAAACAACCTATGCACTGAGATACCATATAAGAATATCTTTGTAACACAACCAAAAGACATTCTGAGTTCCAAATTAACATATCATAATGCTTTATTGCCTTTTGTTCAGACATCAAGGAAGAAAATGCCATGTTTTAAAGCCAAACTTCCCTACTTTTATTTCTGTTATGCCTGTTAATACAATTCCTGGTCAATGACACAATCCAACACATCAAATATTTTCTATTTATCCAACTAAATTTATCAAAACCTTTCATATCATCAATGGATTTTTCTCCATTGGAGACGATTTTATGTTTGAAAAGCACTGTTCATAGGGATATACAGATATTTAAAATGTAAATGATTTGAGAAATTCTTCACTATTATTCCTAAAAAAAATAATCCAGTAATTGAAAATATTTTTTTTATGCAAATGCAGTTTTTTATGCAAATGTAAACTACAAATTCAGGTATGGCATTGTAAAAGCAAATATTTAAAGGTATAGCTGGATATTTTTTGTGACAGTAATACCTTTTTTGATTTACCATGTTTGTTCAATTTGTTCTGTTTTGTTTTTTTAAACAGTGATTTCACTGCAGTTAGTGATCATGAACTTGGTTACTCTGTCTGCTGGAGTATTCCTGTCACATTTTACTGGGTTCACTATGAATAATATACAAGGGTTGCTTGATTACTTTTCCTCATCACTGGTTTGCTTGTAAGTGCAGGTGAAGTCTTCTGGTTTAGGAAACCTTATATAGAAATACTGACAAGTAATGTGTGGGTTGAGTTATGTTTCTGTGTGATTCCTTAAGGAAGATACTACGTTTGTACGTTGTCTTCCAAGTGGCTACTGAGCAGACATCTGTCATTTATAGGAAAATATTATTCTGGGCCAAACTTTGGTAAAAAGACCACAAACAGTACATATTTTGACTTTGTACTCACATAAGAAGAATCAATATCATCATAAAGTACAATTCACAAAACTCAGAATGTACTTAGTCTCTTAGTATTACTGCAAATAGAGTAAAACTCCCTAATTGAGTTGTATTCAATGATGGATTATTCCTCTGATGTAGGATGCTTAAGAAATGTTCCTAGCCATACACTGTATTCTGGGTATATGTATAATGTAATTGATCATTTCTGTTACTTAGGTGACCTTTTTATTTTTAAAATAAATAATGTCTTTAGTGGTTTATGTGGCTTATACACTAGTCATCTAGTAGAAAGGCTATACATCTTTTCATGTGCATTTTTTATATCCTGTCAACTTCAGACCTTAACATTACTTTAAGTAGTAGTTCTGAAGTCCTGTGAAAAATCTCAGAAGTCAGGATCTTGTTATCAATGGCCAAAACATAAGCTTTCCCTAAATTTTATCTTTTTTTTTTCTTGCTTATGTAAAGAACTTAATGTCATCAATAAATTAATAACAAAAAATAACATTTCTCTACGTTATATCAAAGAGCTTGATGATATGCAGAGGTAGCCCTAAAACTTTTAGCTTCATGAGAACAGTGTCCAGCTTCAAGGAGAACCACCATAGCCATCATTTTCCCTTTCAGTAACTTTGAGGTGTTGAAGTGTCATGCTAAAAACTCTTCTCAGTATTAGAATCCAGTTAAATTCTCAGTTTTATACAGATCCAACACGTTGTAGCTTGGAAATGCATCCAAAGTTTCATATTTCCATGCCAAAAATAATTTTAGGTTGTGTCTAGTAGTGCTTCTGGATGAAATAACAGTTCAGAACAGACCACTTAGACTGATAAATAGAAAGAGAATTTACATAGTTTTCTTTTAATTTTACATAAGTGTCCTTATAAAATCATAAAAACTTTTAAATAAAGTAAAAGAAATATTTTGGTTAAAAAAAGTAAGATTTGTATAATTACATTTTAAATTTTGAAAATA
This sequence comes from Oxyura jamaicensis, assembly GCF_011077185.1. Lineage (NCBI taxonomy): Eukaryota > Metazoa > Chordata > Aves > Anseriformes > Anatidae > Oxyura > Oxyura jamaicensis. Next base: position 15,344,131 of record NC_048893.1, read on the forward strand.
TTCTAAATGGGATTTCATATTTTAAATATTTTAAATGGGATTTCAACTACTTGAATTTCTGAGACGTATAAAAAAATAAAATAAAATAAAACAAAAAAAAAATTGAATCACAAATGTGAGAGGTAGGCTACCACTGTGTTATAGGCAGGCACTCCTATTCTTATGCCCTTCCAGTCCATTAAGCTTGACTAAATTTTGTCTGTAAATGCCTTATTTCCAGTCATTTGGGTTTTATACAAAGGCGAATATCAGCTATTCAACAGGACTCATTATCATATAGTTCATGCTTTAAACTTGAGTGACATGAAAAAAAATGAAAAGTGTTTGCAAAAATTTTTTTTGTGTAGTACTTTATCAAAATAAACCTTTGGTTTAGCTTCCCTAATTTACAGTCGGCTGCAAATGATTCAAATAGATTTGTAATAAATGTAAGTTGTTAGTCCTCTTGCTGAATTCCATGAATGCTGTGATCATTACTGCTGCAACATCCTTTAACAGTATGATTTGTATTCTCTTCAGTGCTCAGAACTGAAGTTGATAATAAATGCATTTTGCTGAATTTCAAGGGGCTCCAGTAACTGTAGTTACAAACTCAATTTTTATGACAAATCCCTAGTAATCCCCTGCCCTGAAACCCTTCCTGCCTTCCATGCCCTCCCCCCCCAAGGACTATGCCAGTACTTATTTTTTAAACAGGGCTTAATTGTCCTATACATAAACAGTTCTATTAATGTCCCTACATATTTTGTTATTATTTCTCTTCTCTGTAATAATAGGACTGTGTGCATTGGAAGTGCTTCATTTTAAAGGTAAATAAAATCTTAAGCTCCTCTAATCATCTCTTCAAGATGAGGAGGGTTTCAGTATCTGCAGCATAATTCAGGAAATACAAATGACAAATATACAGTTTAATCTTAAAAACACATCTGTGCACACAGTAACATAGTATGTGTTAGAGGTAGTACTACTTCACTTTATCACTTCCTTAAATGACTTGGGAAACTACTGAGAAAAAGCGACTTTCAGATACAATAGTTAATTTCAGCAAACACTGTGGCTATTAGACAACAGTGTTTTGTGATTCACCCATCCTGGATACGGAACTTAGAAAAGTCTGGCCAGGAAATAGCCGTGAGGTCAAGTTCAGTAAGTAGTTACCTTCACAATGGAAAGGGTATGTTAGGCTACTCCCTGACCCATCCCAGAAGAGCCATCAGACTAGCAAAGGCCCATCTCCACCTCTATCCAGCTCCTTCCAGGGTTGTCCCAGGTGAGCCTCCGCACCAGAGTCTGGGGACACACACTGTCTGCTTGTTCTGGCCATGGTTTTCATTCTTTATGGTCAACAGGGTGATTGCATTGTCTGTTCACTTGAACATACAAATTATCCTGTGTTTGGGATAGGAGGTTGGCCTTATTATGTTTCCTTTACTAAAAAAAAAGTTCACAGACTTATGTTAACATATAAGCTAATTAGGCTTAATTTACGCAGTTGAATTGTAAATTACACAGTGAATTGCACTCTGAATTCCATTGACTCTTTTGACCAACTGGGAGCCTTTGGTGACTTGGCCAGAGACAGGTGCTGACTTTGGAGACACCCATATTCCTGTACTTTGTAAGACAAATTTTGCTTGAAGGTCTTTTTTTTTTTTTTTTTTTTTTTTCTCTCTTAAAAGTGTTAAATTATTCAGCAAACTACTTTTTTTTTCCAGAGAAAATTCCTGACATTTATTTTAAATGCATAGATTAAAAATAATCGTAGGATCACAGAATGGTTTGAGTTGGCAGGGACCTTAAAGACCATCTAATTCCAACTCCCCTGCCATGGGTAGGGACACGTCCCACTAGACCAGGTGGTCTGTCATCACTTGGTACAGATTAAGTGAATTAACAGATGAAATTTAAAGTTTGAAATGAGCTATGAGAAAGAATCTTCACTGATATCTTTTCCTGTTGGGAAAAAATGTCTTATAATTTCACAGTTATGTGGACCTGTGTAATATATTCTCTCTTGGGTAAGCAAGTGTAGTTTAGGTCTGTGCTTATAGAGGCTGCTCTGTTGTGTGTCAGATACTAAATGAACCTGAGCCAGTTTTCTCCTTGAAAGGTTTCCAAATACCTCTTCCTTTTTGTTTAAGTGATCAGGGTAAATATTTGTTTATGTTGTTGGGGTTTTTTTCAGCTCTTCCCACTGTTCAGGTTTTACTTTATCATTGGGGTTTTTGACAGTGCTGTGGCTAGACAGCTGTACCTCATTGATTTTTCACTCTGGACTTTCTGGAGTCTGGTTATCTTGGTGTCTAGGAGACATTTGTTATCTTGTTCATTAAATCATTACATTTCATTTCAAAATTGTTTGATTTTACAGGTGTATTTAAAGTCTCTGTACTCTTGGATTTGATGATCTTACAGGTCTTTTCCAACCTAAATGATTTTATGATTCGTATATATTGATACAGTATCTTTCCTTCCTAAGGATATCGTCTGCTTTGAATTTACAGTTCTCTTTACAAAGTCAAGTCCACATTCACATATTTTGAATGTTCTTTATGATTTTTCACTTGAGATCAGAGAGCTTTTTCTCTTCACAGTATTGCTGAAGTTCATTACAAGTTTGCCTTTTCTCTTCCCTGCTAATAGGTGTGCAAAGAAGGGAATGCTCAGAGCTGTTTTAGTCCCAGTCAGCCACCCCACTGAGTACCACTTTTTGTACTTAAGCAGCTTGAGAAAGTGAACTCCATCCTCTTAATGACATTCAAGTAAATTTTGACTTTATTTTTTTTTTTAAATAAAAATTAAAAGCACTTGAAGGTTAAACTTCAGATGTATCTACTTTCAATATCTACAAAAGCTCTGTGAGATTTGGGAACCTGTGGCCACTGTGATCTGGCCAAGGCCAAGTCAGACCGCCCACTACCAGGGAAAGTTCCTTAGAAATTCTACCCTGAAAGGATACTCTTGTTCTACACCTCACCAAAATTAAGCAACAGATCTCAAGCCTAAAGGCTCATTATTACAGTGGTCTACCAGGCAGGCAGAAATACATACCTTGTCACTGTCTTTCATGGTGAGAGCAAAACTGAAGATAAACATGCACACTTTTCTTCTTTGCCTTCATCGCAGGCATGACTTGCAGTTCTCTTGGTTTTACAAGCTCCATTGGATTATGCCTCAGAGGCATGAACTTAATCATGTTTGCTCTTGGCAGGTACGAGGATATCTCCTCAACCTCACTCTCTGTTTCTGATCGCATTAAGGGCTTTGAATTTGGTGTGCTCTGTGGCAGAAGACTCTCGCTCCCGGTATGGTAGTGCACTGCCCTGTTACCTATGTGAGCGTGAGCCTTTGAGTTCATGATACTAATTCTGCACTTCCTTTTACAAACTGGCCAGGTGTGGATGTGAACATCTCCTCTAGTTAATTTCTCTTGCAAAATAAATCTAGTCGTACAAGGTAGGGGAAATGGGGAATCTGACATTTTAACAGTAATTTTTACTCTCTTTAGTTATTGGGTTACTGAATTCATTAAATGCTTTCCCAAGACAAGCTCTGTGTAAGATCTACTCAATGACCTTGTGTGCCCCAGTTGTAATAGCATGAAAGGATAAGGTGCAGATGTATCTACTTCCAGAAATGACACAGCTTTATTTTTTCTCTCAAGAGACTGTCATCTTCCTTGAAATTATTCACAAATAGATATTTGTGTGTTCTGTCTTCCTAGAGAGAAGCTGCATTTGTAACTCTGAGCAATATTCCTTTCAGGATCTAATAAGTGCAGTCCTGTCAGGATTCTCTGTAATGATGAGGCAGAGCCATTGCAGAGCTTAATGGAGGTTCTACACCAGTTATTCAGATCTGAGTGCCACGGCTTGTTAATGAGGCTGCACTGGAGCCAGCTGGCCTATTTTGGGACGTTCTTTCTCCTGTCATCTTGCTGTCAACATAATTGATAGAAAAAATGCCTGAACCTTGGAAAAGGGACTTTCTATATATTTGTCCTATCCTCTTATCCGCGGTTGTGACTGCCAGAGGGCTAGTTCTATACATTCAGGGTTAAGACTGTAAATTTTTTAATGATCTGAAAAGTGTTCAATCCTCTCTGCCTCACTGCTCTGTTTACTCTCAGATGTTCAAATTCCTAGATAAACTGTCATCTTTCTCTGACTTTTCCACTGAGTCTCACAAGGTCCTCCTTTCAGTCCTTGTTAAGGCAGAGTGAAGTGACCTTTCATACTTATTTAGGTGCTGCAGATATTGTGTCTCAATCATGCAATCATTTGTTCTAAGGAGATAATCACTCCTCAAGGCTGTACCCAGTCTAGAGACATGCAAGTATTGTTGTGGCCTTTTCTGTCGATGATGGTCTCATGTTCAATTCCCTTAACAGTAAAGTTAATTGCTCCCTCAGAGACCATCCAATTATTTTGCCATCTTTGGGAATCTTTCCATGCGCATCTTTTTTCTAATGACAAAATCTTTCATTCTGTGTAATATCAGAGGCCTCAGGTGAACCCTGTGCCATAACAACCTCTGCCAGAAAGACATTCTGAACCACGTAAAAATTGCTAATTACTGTAGTACGCCCACAGCTTCTGGGCTCGAACCAGTAGAACCCTATATGTAGATCTTCCTCATATTTCACCTTCCTTTATTCAGTATGCAACCTACTCACACACTGACTGGCACATTTTCTATATTTGAATATCAGATAGCTAGCACTGAGAGACAGTGCTAGTGGCTGTGCAATACAGATTGCCCCACAAATCATATTCTGTAACATTTCCCAGAGAATCCTACCCAGAGAATTCAGTAGTCTGAAAATAAGTACTGTATTGTCACTTCAGTGCTATAGAACCAATTCCCGGACGGCTCACATCCAGATATTCCCTAAAGCTAAAGATGGGCCGTGGCACTGCATTCTGGGTTTAAACAGGCAGAAGTCTTCCTAATGTATTTTTGTATAGATAAGACCAGCATGACATTATTTTATTCTTTTCTCATGAAGGCATTATTGCTAGTTAAATGTTTTTCCATTTGGCTGATCTGTGACCACTGAAGTTTTTGTTAGGGTGCTGACTATACATTTAAGGATTTCTTGTCCTGGTGAGTGGTTGAAAGAGAATTTGTAAGAGAAGAAGCTCTTTAGCATCTGCACATGTCCCAGTCTTTTTTTCATGCTTGTAGTCTCATGACAAGGATAGAAAACTCATCCTTAATAGCATCAAAAACTGTAGAGGTCATTTGGTAGTTTTCAGTTCCTGGATGATGAGAGTTTTTTGTGCTATAAAGAAATTTTGTGCTAATCTTGATTAAGCATTTCACCTCTTTGCCAGCCATTATAGTAAAATTGTCTTTCTTTTGTAAGGCACGTCCTCTAGAACCTTGGTGATACGTCAAGTCAAACCTTGCTTTCAGGTATGACTTAACAGCGTGCACTTTTCATGTCTCGTTAGCAATCAAGAATTCCCTTTTTTGCTAACATACCCACCCAAATATCTTCAGGGGGTTGCCCCTTCAGTTTCTTCAGCTTTTGGAGTGGTAATTCCAGACACTTTTGGGATTGGGCCTGCCTTGGCCTCCGTGTTTGTAAGACAAGACAAAGCATGTCTGCATGTGCAAATCTCAGTTTGAGACTGGGAGGTATTGACTGTGATGTGTTATTTCTGCAAGCGAGGTGGTACAAGATTCTTCTCTATAACTGTTTGGTGACCAGCTTGTCAGAAATGGAGCTTGCTATTAGCAGTTTACTTAGTCCTCCAGCTCTTCAAGAGGTGATCCAAGTTGTATTTCTGATGGTTTGGCACATGACACAGTAACCTCTGGGGGTGGGATAAATCTATTTGAATTTTCATGCCAAAAGAGTTGTTTGGTGCTTTTTCTCTTAATATTGTTGCTGCTTGGGCTACCTCTCAAATACATCCCTAATGCCGATTTGCATCCGTCCTGGACTCAAATGCCTCTGTAGCAAGAGTTTTGGTTCAGGCCATGGTAATTCTGATACTGGTGCTTTCTGTTTGAGTGACATAGCCTACAGAATGGTGGTGCTGCAACCTTCTGCTTTCTTAGTTATGCTTCTGAGATTTCTATTTTTTCCTCACTTGTCAAAGCAGGGGTGAAGGTTATTTGTTACTTGAAACATTTTTCCATATAAACTCAATGACTCTTATGACTAAATCATTTCTGCTGCTGCTCTTGCTACCAAATTTCAAAAGTTTTTGCAGTTTCAACATGTACTGTTCAAAAAACAAAAACAAAAACAACCAACCACATTTTTTTTCATCTTTTGAAAATCTGGTATTTCACATCAAAATCCTATTGCTACAGAGACTAGAACAGATAGTTTTCAGGCTTTGAGCTGTTGAAGGGTGACATTTAAAACCAGGCGGTCAGAAGAAGTTGATGAAAATACGAATCTACTATGTAACACTTGATTGACCATAGTTTTTTTTCTGTTGTTTTTGTAAAGTTCTCCTGCTTGGACTTAAGGTATTATATTTTATAAGTTAAACCATATTAAATGGAAGGGTGCCATAAGATCTGTATGTATTTAAATTGTCACGTAAGATTTCATGTAAAAAATGGGAATAGCTTCCCTATGTACTATTATACCTGTGAAATCAGACTTCCCTTGTTGTACTGAGGATACTAGGTCCAGGATGAGAGTCATGTATCAAACATCCCATTCTAAACAGGAGTTTCAATGAGCTTCTGAAATCCTCACATGAGTTTGCATCAGTCCTTGATCCTCTTTATAATCTACTTTTAAGAACTATTTCCCCACCAGTTCTTTTTCTTTTCTCCCTCTCTCTTTCCCTTCCTCTCCCCTCCACTTCCCCTTGGTCTCCCCCATCTCTCATCCCTACAGGTTGCAGATATGGTGTAGTGTTGCTTAGAAGTTAACAGCCCATAGTTCTCTTTGCATCATTATACTTATTTTTGCAATGCCCTACCACAGTCTTGGTGAACTTATTTAAAATTATAGAGCTTTGTAAAAAAAAAAAAAAAAATAAAATCAAAAGGATTAAGGAAACTAGAAAAACAAAAATAAGAGCAACAGTAGATATTTAAATTGATATTATGTCATAACAGAAGAACATGAGTGCCCTCTAGTTCTCTTTGAAAAACCTGAAAAATATAATCAATTTAAAAGCATAATTTTACCTCTGTGTCTCCTTGGAAAATAATTTTATTCAAATAATTATATATTTTCAAGAAAGAAATAAAGAACTTGAAATTGAAGTAGCATAAGTAATAACATTCACCTTGAAAAAAAAAAAATCCAGTAGTAATTGCTAATGCATCTACTAATGGATTTACTAATAGCTGGTAAGAAATGACAGCATTATGCAACAAGTTGTATCTGAATACATGTACTTTTTTTTTTCCCCCAGAAAAAGTGCTAGTGCTGAATACTGACAGATTATTTGTTACTCTTCTGTTCCTATATACTGAAGATTTGTTTTGTGCTTTCTGGTGTTACAGCAGTGTGTTTGTAATTGCTGTTTGGGTGAACTGTAATTTAATAACTGCTGTATCTTATATTATGGTGAGATTATCATGTGTCTTCATAAACGTTTCAGAGTAAGTGTCTGTGTAAAAATGAGGCTGGTGTATAGTCTTAAATTTATTTTTGGCATTTTATTTAAGGAAAATCTACAAAAGGATCGTTTTCATGAATTTCTAAGCTGTAGAGTCATCTCTAAATAAAATGTTAATGAGAGAGTAAAAAACAGAATTTCTGATATTATCATTTCATCCCATTTAAACTTTTTATACTATTTTCTTTAAAATTAAATCTGTTTGATTTAAATTTTAACTGTTTGTCCATACAAACTAGAAGGAACATGCAATTTATTTAACAACTTGCTTAAGTTAACCAACATTTTAACACAGGACAAGTGACAGAAGAATGAAACTGCATAGCATGCCATCAGTTTTGTGACTTGAAAACTTAACTTATGTTAATCCGTCTCAGCTGTAGCTTTTATGAATGGTCTGAAGGCCCTGAGCTGATGTAGTTATATTTTCTTATAGAGGCATTCCTGGGAAGAAATGTGGAACAGTCATAGTAACAGCAGAGGAGCTGGGCTGTTGCCGAGTAAGTGTGTGTTCATTGCTTTTTGAAAAGTGAAAATGTTTTTGTGACTTACCCTACACCAGATTGTTAAAGGAAAAATACATAAATTCCTATATTTTGATATCTATAAGAAGTTAGGATATTTTTCCCTTATGAGTTACTCTTAGCTTTATGTAGTAAAGAAATAAACGGGCAAACAACTTGAATCATAAGGTTTTTGATTCTTAAATGAGTTTTAAATCTAGTCTTTGGTTCTCCAAGTAATCGTATTTTAATCTCTTAGTGTCCAATTTTTAATAAAGATCCGTTTGTTTCAGTTGTGGAATTACATTTCCATGACGGGATATTGATATTGCATGAACATCACAGTAAAATGGACCTTATAATTTAAAAACTTTATGCTAATAGTCATATTATTTAAAGAAATACCAAATTAATGTTTATTGGAAAAAGCTATTTAGATTTTTAAAAGAATCTCCATACAAGAAGTTTTATTTCAAGTTAAGACTGCCTTGGCCTATTAATGGTAGCTATAATCTTACTTATTTAATAGAAAGCAAAGTAATATCTCAGTGTGTGGGGGACAGTTGGGAATTTGGCTTGTTAAGGGGAGAGACATGGTGTGGTCATGACCTTCCCAAAGTGTATCACCACTTTTCCCCCTCCTAGGTGCTCATGGAGAAGTAGATTGGACAGAGGAGAAGGCTTACTGGTCAGAAAGCACCTGGAGCCAGGCCAGCTCTGTGGCTTCCCAGCACTGAATGAGCTAGCAACAAGCCGTAAATCATAGGGAAAAAGAGACTGGAAGGAAGAATAAGGAAGGATTATATACACAGGGTGATAAAGAAGGGTTGGAATCTGAAGGTGGGGGAGCTAGCTCAAACATGGTATATATTGAATGAGGCTGTAGTGTGTATCTTAGAAGAGTTTGCAATGACCAGATAGCAAATCTTAATGAGGAAAGCAATAATACCAGACATTTCGTGAGATCCAGGGGATCTAGAGAATACAAGATTAGATACATAAACCTACAAAAATGTCTTAAGGCTTGAAGAGATTTGTTTCTGGGGCTTAGCTTTTGCAGTTTGGTGATGTTGTTCCTTAACTTAAAACTTTCACGCCGGGTCATAAGCTGTTAATTCTTGATCTATTTCTACAATAGTAATGACTTTGTTTTTACTAATATGTCCAATACCTAATCTGTTTTGGTCTAATTGTCTTAAGTTCATTAGATATTTGAAGAAATATATTCCATAAGAAATAAATGCTTATTTTTTTTTGCCTTTTTCCAGTTTAGTTAAATTTGTGTTATTTCTCTGCAGAATTGGTGTAGTTGAATAGCACACAGGGTAAAATCTTACTTGCCTTTGTCAGACAACCTACCAGTCCTGCACTGTTATGCTAATAGGGTGCACCGACTCAGTCTCAGTTAACTCCCATTAACAGTGTCTGTGGGAGTGCACTCATACACACTACCTTTTCTCTGCTAATATTGAGTGGTGGAATAACCGACTTACAAAAAGCATGCCTCTTTGTGACAAGGATTTCTGAAAGAAGCAGTGGACACAACTTTATTTCAACTTTGATAGCAAGTGGAACCAGAAGAATTGTTGTCCTTGAACTATAATTTGTTAGAACAGATTATTCCTAATTCTGACTCCTTTAGTTAGGCTTTGTTTATTGCTTTTTTCCTTTGCTGTTACTTTTTTATTATTATTATTTATTTATTTATTTATTGAGGAAGGATCCTAATTCTCTTCTTTCTTATCTGTCAGATTTAAAGGGGAAAAATAATCTAACTGCAATTCAAGAAATTGGCTTCTTACTCATTTTTTTCTGTACACAAATGTTTGATCTGCTAGGGGATGAGTACTAACTTTGCCTTTGCTCTGCACAATGGCATCTCCTCTCAGCCTGTGTTCACATCTCTGCTTTCATTACAAGAGAATGAAACAGTAAATTCAGAGTGTTATCAAACCTGATGATATGAAAGGTGGCACTAAGTGATGGCTCTTTGATACAGATGATGTAGCAATAGGACATGCCTGTGTTACTAGTGAGAATGCTAAGTATGGTCCTGGAAAACGCCTGTCTTTCTCCTTTGTTTTGGGAAGTATTTTGGAACTTCTGGAAGTAGTGACTGATCAAAATATTCACACTATATTGGATGACAAAATGGACATATCATTTAATTGATTTCCTACAGAATTTATGCTCCTTTACCATTCCTAAGTCTAGGTTGCCATCACCCTGAGCATTTATAGGTAACCTTAAAAGAGACTGCAGATTATTTTTTTCCTGATACTCTGATCTATCCTTCAAGATCAGCTTTGCCATTCCAGTTATAACAAATCATTCGAAAGTCACAAATACATCATTAAACTCACAGTTGGAACAGGTCAGAGCTCTGTGGAGTTAGGTTTTGAGCATGTTCAAAGAGACTCCCCAGTTTTCCTGTTCCAGTGTTACTCCTCATAGTAAAAAGCTTTTTTCCTTGTATTTAAATGGAATTTCCTGTATTTCGTTTTATACCTATTGCTGGTACAAATTACTTTTTACTTATTACTGGTGCCCAAGGTTCTTGATGTCAATCCTTAGCACTAAATACCAAGACAGGCTATGAGGAACCCAGACTTTTCAGTTTCCTTTGTCACCTGGTCCCCTGCCCCAGTCAGTGGTGGATCATGTTTTCTCTAGTCTTCCTCTTGCTGACATTTTCTGGAAATGTCTAGACCTTAATTGCTAAGCCATTTGTTTTACAGAATGCAGGAGCAGACAACTGAAGGTGTAAGTCACTGAAGGAATAAGGTGTAGTTGTATCTCACTGTAGCTTTTTAATTAATTCTAACGTGTTCTTTGCCTATGCACCTACTTCCCTCAGAAGGCAGGTTTAGATGTCAGAAAGTACTAGAAAAAATCTGATTGATTTAGCACAGAACTTTATGCTTCTCCAAACAAATTCTTGGTTCCAGCAGTTCAAGTTGCACTGTAAGGACATCTGCAAGAATGTGAATGAGTAGAGAGTATCTAGAAGACAGATACCTCATTTAGTTTGTTTTCTATTTGTATTGTTAGTAGTCAATGATAATTTTCTTTTATCAAATTGCATGTTCTTTGTAATTTTTCTGTATTATCAATTTCAGGATTCAGTTTTAATGCAATTTTGTGCAAACAAACTAGACAAGAAGGACTTCTTTGGGAAATCCGATCCTTTCCTGGTATTTCATCGAAGCAATGAAGATGGCAGGTAGATAGATGCCTGTTAAGTACGTCTGCTGCTAAACAGTAGGCAACTTATTTATTTCCAGATGGTAATACAGTTTTCATTTTTTTTATATTTGTCAGATTAAGCTGCATTTCATTTATGTTTGGTGAATTTTAATAAATAATGTTATGCTGCATAGAAATAAAACTATTCTAACTAACATCAAATACTGCAGTTAAGGGTTTTAACAGTTTAATGTATGGTGAATATAGAATACAAAACATTAGTCAACATAGTTAAATAGCATGACTTTTGCTAAGATACAGCATGTCTTTAAATTAAATAGAATATTCTGAAAAAATAATCATAGCTTCAGAATATTCTAATACTTGTGTGTTGTTTTAGGTCAAAGTTCTTTATACTGCAAATTTCGAAATTTTTACAGTGTTCTAGGAAATAGAATTATAAATATCTCAAACAGAAAACTTTTTTTTAGCCATGCCTTCGCAGTAGTACCCTGGATAAGAACACAGGCCTTTGGAATTTAAGGAACATATTCTTTCAAAGGAGAATTTTAGTTACGTTTCCATGATGAGGTTTCAGAAGTATTTTAATCTTGCAACATTTAGAGAAATCAGAATGTATTAAAACATTGCATTTCGTTTGAGAGAAGGTGATTCTGGAATCTCATGGAGGTTTACATCTTTTACCTGAGACAGCCTTGGTTAAAAAAAATAAACATTAATTGGGGAACAAGAGTCAGAAAGCCAAGATTCCCTCAGCTGATTGTCTTAACTGCTAAACAAGAGTCAAATCCTCTCCAGACTTCTTGCCTTTGGGATCTGTGACTGGTTTCTGGTTGTACAAAGCCTGTTAAACCAGTGGGTTGGAGAGTGCTCTTCCCTGAACTAATTCACTGAGTGGTTGTAAGTCTGGTGGAAGTTTTGGGTGAAAACATTTTAGGTCTAAAGTTGTGTAGTGACCTAGTCTGTAATCACTCACAAATAGGTCTGTTCTCATCAGTTCTCCTTGCCTTCCTTCTCCTGCATTACACTACTCTTCTTTTCTTAGTTTGAACTTTATATGGACGTTGTATCCATGAATACAGATTACAGCTCTTTTTATTCTGTGTTTGCTGACACAAAATAAAAAGTACATAAACCCAAATATATCTTTTTTTTTTCTTTGCAGTTTTACAATCTGCCACAAAACAGAAGTTGTAAAAAATACATTAAATCCAGTGTGGCAGGCATTCAAGATTTCTGTCAGAGCATTGTGCAATGGAGACTATGACCGGTAAGCTGTAGGTTAAGCTTTCCTAGCATATACTTTTTTTTTTTTTTTTTCCTTACACATGTATTCTTTTATGGATCCGTTTTTTCTAAACAATTCAGTTATGGATGTTATTTAGATTATTTTACTTAGTATTTTGTAAGGATATTATGTATTCAGAACACCACATTAAATTTCCAAAAATGAAGCCAATATGCTAAATCTGTAGGAAATGCTAGCAGTGATGTCAGGAAAACAATTCTTCAGTCTCTATGTTGGTTAAGAAAGAGTTAGAAAGAACAAAACTAACTTGACTGGCCACTGTTACTAGTATGCACAAGGATTGATGTTAAATATATAATGTTTCAGTGAAAAAAGTACACCGATGTCTGCCTTCTTTGGTTGACATTACAATGTCAGAGGATGCTGATAAATGAGATCATTTAAAATATATAGATAGATGAGATAAGTAGATCTCATCTAGAGACAAACAGATGAGAAACCCAGACTTTAATTATGGTCTTGTTCAGATTTGATGTTTTCAGTGATTCAATGCAAAAGGGTCCATCTTTGAAAAACATGGTCATAAACCATGGTTTTACAAATGTTTTAACAATAATATCAAGCTAGTTAGTTAAGTTGAGGAATTATGGATATCATTACACTTCTTAAAAAATGGACATGCTAACTTCTAACAATATCAACAAGAAAAATTTTTAAGTCCCTTCTAATGACTTGTTATGTTGTCACTATTCATATTTTTGAAATGCATTGGGATATTGCTGTTATTATTATATACACAGGTAAATGTCTGGTAATTTATGTATCCTTGTTACCTGAAATCTGGAGTACTGCAATTATTTTAGTAAGACTCTAAGGAAGTATAGACTTATCATTAGTCATAATTCTTTTAGCAGTGTATAATGTAATATTTAGATTAAAATAATGAAAGAAATATGAAAGAAATATATGAAGACTAGAATAGGAGTATGAGTAATAGGTAAGCTGCATGTAGCCCATAGATTCAATTCAGCTTTACTTTGAGTGAAGGCTAAAGGAGAGAAAATACAAGAGATGTAAAATGTGCTTGTCTGGGTATTTCAAAGGCAAAAGGTCAAAAATACAGTTTGAATGCCTTGTAACCCCCTAAAATCTGTTTTATTAAGTTGAGTTTGGTATGGTCATATTTTATTATCTTTTATAATTTGAATGTATTTTATCAGTTCAGATAAAAAGTCAGTTAAGGTAGAACACCAGTTAATATAAAGGAGTTTTGTATTGCACTCTTCTAACCCTGAACTAATGTTCCCATCAGCAGAAGCCCAATCCTTTCTTGAAAACTATTACTACATGTAGGGAAATAAATAATTTATTTAAATTGATAATTTTCCTATGTGCGTGTCTTTGAAAGAATCTTTAATTTGGAATTTAAGTAGTTACTTTTTTCTCTACCTGACTTTTCATTTTCAGCTTCCATGTATGTAATTACTGTTCATTCATGTACATTGAAATTACTGTAGCACAAGGTCTTGCCATATCATACCTACATTACTTTATTAAGCTAATTAATCAGTGAAATGTATGAAGTAAAGTTATTTTAATCTGTTACCATGAAAGGCTAGTCTTTTGGGGAGACATTCCTTCAACTCGTAATTTACTAGCTGATGTCAGGGTGTAAACAGAAATGAACACTTGTACTGACTTGTGCTTTACTTGACTTAAACTAAGTAGTCAGTTTTGACGAAGCAGGACAGTAAGAAGTATGTATATTCACTAAGTTAAGCAGAATGCTTTCACAGTAATAAAGTTCAGTTTTTATAAGCTGCTTATTAAAAATTGAAAGGTCAAAAGCTATTTGATTTGTGATTTTTTTTTCCAGGAAAGTGGAATTGTTTTTATCATTCTTTTTGGGAATGACCATTCCTAGTGCTTCCTACATGGTCTTAGCTGCTTTATTTTGTGCCGTACTCTTCCAGTACTTGGTGTCACGTTGCTTCAAATTGGAGGAAAAAGGGTTCTCCTACATTCCTAATAATCTCCTTGTGAAGCACTCAATACAGTTACTGTCATTCATATTCATTTTTCTTTCAGTGAGATAGAAAAAAATGCAGAAATTTCATAATAAGTAAATTCTAATCAAATAGAATTTTAAACATATATGTGCATAATGCAAAGCAAAATAGTGCTCATAAATCTAGTCTCTGTACTCGGCACTGTTTACCATATTAAAGAAAAGGCTTTCATAATACTTTTTTTTAAAAAAAGATACTGTGTTAGCAGCAATATTAAAATAATTCCAGCATTCCAAAAAAAATAATAAAAAATATAATGGCATGCTTCAAATTATCGTGTGACTACTGTTTTCTCAGGTTGATTGTACTTTGAATTCTTTCTACATAATGTACTCATTGAATGCTTATAAATAAATGTCTCCATGGAACTTTGTAGTCCTGCCTATAATAATCATATTTCAAATGAACAAATACATTTTAGCTGTCAAATTCAAATTATTATCTGTTAATGACCCAAAAGAAGCATCAAAAGTTGTTGTTGTTGTTTTCATTTATTTAATGTGAAAACTTTTATTTCTAAAGGTGAGGTTTAGATTGCTAAGATCAGTTTGGTAATACATAAAAACATAAAACCCCAGAATTCTCTTTTGGATAGTGATAGTTTGACAGATTAGATTATGATGCTCTAGATTCTGTGATAGATGTTGGAAGGTGAGAGTAATGTAATTGGTAAAGGTATATATCACCATCAACATTCATTCTAGTTTTGGGGAGAATAATTCTGCAGTTAGCTAATGAATTTGGTTAGCTTTTCTCAAACTATGCCATCATACAGTATCTTTTAAACTACCACAGGGATTTTGATAGTAGTATTTAGTAACTTTAAAATTTTTATTATATTTTTTTTTTCTTAGTATGAGCTCTCAAATAGCACTTACACACAGTTATTTTCTGCATGAAAGTTTTAAGACAGAGGTTTCCTAAATCCCAATTTTGTGTAACTATAATTTCTAAAATGAAAATAGAGAAACTGGGTCCTTTAAGGTAAAATAGCAGTGTAGAGCAGGCTTAAAAACATGAAAGTTTGAAAGGCCCTTAATACAGTGCATATAGCCATGCATGTGTCATGCAAAATAGGTGAAACTCAAGGTTGGTGATCAATCTTTTTAATGTGGAATAAATTTTGAGGAAAAAGGAGCTTCATTCAAGGAAGAGTTGTTCTTACTGAAGTTGTACTTCATGAGAATTTATGTCAAAAATCTTAAGAATTGATCTTAATAATACAAGTTTTCCTTTTTTTTTTTTTTTATGTATTCAAGGTATTAAGTAGGTAGGTATGTAGGTATTCAAACACAGATTTGTAGGACAGTCCTAAAGTCCCACTGACCCTCATGTAGATCCTAATTACCAGTGTTATAAATCTGAATTTACCAGTGTCTTATCTGTCTTAGTAGTAACAGGTTTTGAAACCTAGAAGTAAAATAATGGTTGTCTGGGAAACAAACTCCATGATAATGCCTTTTTTACTAAATTAAATACTATTTCCTAACAACAACCAAACACTTAGGGGGATAAAGCAGGTTTGGAACTGTTCTTGATTTCATTCCACAGGAGAACAACTGTAATTTTAATTAGTTGTCATTCTAAGGTAATTTAACCCCAAACTGAAATGCTACAAGATAGATAAAATGTATAAAATTATGTGGTTAGAGCAATTAAATTTCAGTTGAAAAGAGAAACATCAAGAAAAAACAACTCCTCTTTTGCCTATTTTGGAAAATCAGTATTTTTTATTTGTATAATAACGTGCTAACTAGTCTCTCAATTCTGATTTAAATTAAATAAATTATAGTTAGTTCTTCTCTTGAATAAGTGTTTACACTGGGTAATTGTATGTTGCCAGACTTCAACGTTTTGTCACCCAACTTGCTCACCAGCTTGTGATTCACCAAGAGGAGTGTGAATATTCCCAGGGTGCCCAGGGCAGTCAGTCAGTCAGGGAAAAATTGCTGCCTATGTCATCTTCCCACCATGATCTTCTGATCCCATTTCATTCTAGGAAGCCAGAGTTGTGGATATGTTGCTTAATCTGGTGGTTATCTAATATAATCTGATGCAAGAACTAAAGAACAATTCTTTTGGCTTTACAATAATTTAAAAAAATAAATAAATGCTGCTGCACTTTTCTTTTCTCTTTGGTCAGATAGCCAAGCAGCCTCTTCCTCTATTGTGGGGTAAGAGGGAGTTTAAGAGTATGGGGAGGGTGGAAAGTGCAGTGTTTGAAGTACTACATATTTCTTTCATCTGCAGCCACAGGGTCTTCACAAAGTCATGGCTGAATCACACAGTTTTCATTTTTTCACCACTGCAGAATATTTAGCAAAGAATAATGTTGTCTACCAGATTGAAGTTTTGCTTTATTCTGGAGTACTTATTTTCATTTAAGAACCAAAATGTATATGCTAGAATTCTAGATGCGTGCATTACTTTGTACTGTGAACATCGTTTTCAATCTGTTCTATGCCAGGATTTTTTGTTTCATAAAGTGCTCCTCAAGTTCTCTACTTTTTGAGAGAAGAATCTTCTCAAATATATATATATATATTTTTTTTTTTTCTGAGATGTTACTACCCCACAGTAGATATCCCAAGATCTTCCAAGTAATAGCATATACCAAGAAACAACCACAATAAGTTCCATTTTGATGATTTTCTTTAAAAATGTTGATAGGTAATACTTTAAGGTTAAAGGATCAATTACAAAAAAAAATAAAATTAGAGCATAAGCAAGTAAAACTATACTGGTTAAGCTTCTAATATGTTTACTTGTTTCCTCAGCTTTCACCATATTTTACTATTCATTTATGAATTTACATTGGGTAGCCTGAGTGACTTGCTATTTTCTGCACCATGAGAAATGACTGTAAAAATTGGTCTTCTGGCTTTGGTACAGTTGATGTATCCATACTTTAGTAAAATAT
The DNA here is from genome assembly GCF_011077185.1 of Oxyura jamaicensis. Taxonomy (NCBI): domain Eukaryota; kingdom Metazoa; phylum Chordata; class Aves; order Anseriformes; family Anatidae; genus Oxyura; species Oxyura jamaicensis. The sequence continues at coordinate 15,361,680 of NC_048893.1, forward strand.
AAATATTAAAGGCAATTAGTACATTTAAATATATATATTGTTTTCTCTTTTTAATTTTTTTAGGACAATTAAAGTAGAAGTGTATGATTGGGATAGAGATGGAAGGTAAGTCATTATTGTTAAACTTCAGGATTTTCCATGCACATATATTTTAAAATGTATAAATATATTGTGGCCAAAATGGAACTAGAGAATAGTCTGTCTCAATATTTAGAGTCACAGGTACTAAAAAAAAAAAAAAAAAAAAAAAAAATGTTGTTGTGCTACAGTTCTGTCTTGTTTTGCAATTGAGGTAAATGTTGATGTATCATCCCATTTCGAACACCACGTCTCTATGTTCATACATGGAACAAGTAAGATGGAATGCTTTGTGATCTCTAACTGTTACTGTATATGTGTGAAAGGAGGGATAATCCATTTTATATTCTCCTTTCTTTGCTTCAAGTGTTGCTTCGTGAACTGCTGCTTTTCTTTTCAAGTAGGATAAAATGCCTGTAACTGATAGGCATGGTTGCCTAGTTATTGCAGTGTAGAAACTACCTATTGATTATCATAATTTCGGATGTGATGTGAATGTTCATTTCCATGCCTGTCCTCATCAAAGCATTCTTGTAAACTCTAGAACTAACTGTAAGACCTGTTTTTAAATAACTCCATCACTAAAAAGAAGGTGGTGGAATATATGTGGATTTTCTTTAGCTAATTTCAAGGTGAGGAATTTATAATTGTTCAACCCTACTGCCTTTACTGAGGATACATTCTTTTTTCTGAAGAAATCGGCTTTTCAGATTGACCTTGTTTTGACAAACAATACACAGTTATTTTCAGTCAGACTAGACTGATACCTCTTCTTTAAAAAATGCTTGAGCTTTTATCTTAGTATATTGGATAGAAAGCATATTCAGAAATCATGGTACTAGATCTTGCATGTAATACAAGAATGTATTGATTTCCATTTCTCTATCAGTTGGTCTGTCTTAATTATTTCTTATTAATCTTTATATTTTCAATATATTAATATGCATTTACGTTTGGATTTTTAAGGGTATATTATTTATTACATAGTAATGTCTCTGATGTTACTAAAGCATTTTTTTCTGGTATTATAGCTAATGATACTGTGCTGCTGTGGCCCAGTAGATCTTCTAATCATAATAGGCAAATATATCCTGTGCTGCCATTAATGTCTTGGCTGACAAGTGCCAAAACCAGTTTCTGCTTTCTCAGTTTGTACTTTTGTCTTCTTGGTTCTATCATGAAGTCTCTTGGTTTTTAAGTATTCTTACCACATGTTTACCCTCTATAAATACCACCTGCTAGTTCAAATTCATCCTTCTTGATTAGCTATTCCCTGAAGGGACAAAATAACATATTCTAGCAATTAAAAATATGGGGATTTAAATTATCAAAGCATTATTAGCAAAAAGTTGCTGCATCACTGTAAAGATAAATTTCTTTTAAATCCTCTGCTTTTCACTTAGATTTGAATCTTCAAAAAATGGGATATACTTATAATTGTACTTAATCTACAATATTTTGTGAAAATAATCTGATAATGAAAACTTAAATATTTACAAGTTATTAAAAATATAGTATTTTATTAATGTGTTGAGCCCCATGTGTTGACCTATTTCCTCCAAAATCAGAACCTGAGGTATAAATAGAAAAAAGGGAAGAAATCTGAGAATACTATATAGTTGCAGTTCATAGTGAAATTTTTAACATGCTGTGGAATTCAGGCAATCATTAGACTCTACTGTGCCAAACAGTTTGAAACATCTGCTTTTCCTCACATCTCACTCTTAATACCTGTAATACTAGTGTCTGATGAAAAGAAGAAATAAAGAATGTTACTTACATGTATTCCTTTTTATTCTAATCGTATGATTTTTTGCCCCTTGCCTTCCACCTTTTTTTTTGAATTTAGAAGCAGACAACACTGACGTTTCACATGTTAAATGCCTCTAAGACAAGGCAGTGCCCATCTCGTGTAACTTCAGACAATTTAAAAAATCAAGCAACTAATCATTTAAGCTACTTCAGTGGCAAACGGGAAAATTATATTCTACATTAATCTAGAATCCATCCTAACAGAAATAAATTGTCATTTGTTGTTGCCTATGGCTCACTAGTGATCCTAGCAAGAACATAACTGAGTGATCTAGCTTAGAGTTAACCAAATTTACCTGAAGAGAATCCTGTTCAAGATGGCTTAATTAGTCTATCATTTCTTTTGTACAAAGCCACTGTTACACAAATATGGACCCTTTGTTAATGAGCAGTCAATACACGATCTGATTACCTCACTAGGCTGCAACTTTTTGCTCCAGAGTTGTGTACTCTGGGCAAAAACAACATTTGAAAGATCATCAGAGAGCCTGGAGATAGCAAAGCAAGTTATACTGAGTATTGCAGATTATTCTGCAGTCAGTAAGACAACATTATTGTGCATGTACTTGATTTATGAATCAATATTATTTTATTCAACAGTCTTGAGTTAGAGGTGGTTTTTTTCATTTTTTTTTCCCTCATCCCTTGTTATTTGTGCTTTGGGAAAACAGCTCGAGGGTTGAGCTTCTTACTGTCAAGTTCATGAATTACATTCAGCAATTTTGTATTCTTAACTCTCATCTATTTTCAAACGTCACTTACAATTTCTTGACTAAAATGTACCACTGAACCATTCTAACATTAACACTTTTAATTAAGCATTTTTTTGTCTCAAACCAGTTTTGATATGAAAGTTGTTGAAATGTGAAACAATTGTTCTCATTCATAACCCTTTTTTTTAAGAGCTGTGATAACCCCCCCAAAACTTTTTGTGCTCTGAAATCACAAAAGTTGTTTTTGTTGCTTTAGAGATGCCCACTTGTGTGAAACTAGTGACTTCTTTTCTTGAGTGTCCTTATCAATGAAGTACCTGCAGGCAGGTATTGCAGGAGGACAAAATAAGATGATCTGCAACTTCCTCTTGGAGAGTTTCATACTTCATTTAAACGATTTTCTTCTTTTTGTGTATTTTAGCTAATCTAACATTTCCAACATAAATAGTTTTTCCCTAGTTTTAGTCACGCAATACACTACACTGATAGTTTACACTACAAGATTATTTTCTCTAGTTTACACATCCTCAACAGAAATACTAGCTTACTTGTATTTGCTGTGCTGAATTTTGGTGTCATTTATCTCTGAAAACATCTGGAAGATTCTGTACTGGGACAATGTTGCATTGATATCCATGACAAAAAATTGAATAGGAAAGTAGTCTAATGGATGTAGAATGGGCCTACCAGGTAAAAATAAATAATGAAAAAAAAAGGCAAATCTGCCGAAAATTATTTTCTTTTCTTACATTTGATCTTGAGCAAGTGAGCTGTGAGGGAGTAACACAGCAGTTCCACGAACCTTGCTAGAGGTATCTGATTAAGTGGTATAACTTATAAGTGATATAACAGTGTTGATGCACATTATTTGAGGTATTATTGTTTTATTAGGAAAGAGATATTCTTATAAACAGCTGCTTTGGAGCAGCCTGCTAAATTACACATATGCAAGTTCAAAAAAGAAAACTGGAACTTGAGAGGCAACCTCCATTGAGACAGACTGCACTTCAGTGAAAATTCCTAAGCGTACAGTAGGCATGTCTGCTCCATCTGAGTTCTGGGCTGTGTGAATACGAAAAGGAGAACATCAGCAATTCTCTGGTGTATTTATTTTTCTCTGAAGGCTTTTTTACTGAGTTCAGAGAAATTGTTACCTTGTATATGTGGTACAAAAGCCACTTCACATTCTTGACATTCATGATCTGTTACATAGAATAAATGTTTTTTTCTTGAATTTTAAAATTATAAATAGTGCTATATGAGCCTGGGGCCACCAAAACAGCCATCTGAGAATCTAAATACTGCAAGAGAGAAAAATTTATCTGAGAACCTTAACACTACAAGAGAGATCATAAACCTCAGATTCCAGGTGCTTTGAACTTATTTCTTGTCCTCCATGCTTGACCTCCTTCTCCAGTTGCTTAGTTCATTTTTAAACTGTTGAGTCTTACTTACTGACATTTCTGGTGATGATAATCCTTTCCTCCATTGTGTGTTTTTTTTTTTTTTTCATTTAGATCATTAAAAAATCAAAGTTAATAATTCTGAAAGTGTTTTTCAGCACTTTGGAGCATAGTACCAGAAGTGGCAATTTTAGGAATTTGGGGTTCAAGAGATTACTTGATGTAGTAAAAGTCTCTGATATGCAGTTCATGGACAAAACTGTTTTAGCCTAAGAATATTTGGTGTTAGGAAGGCAAAAGTCTGATGAAGACAACTATTTCTTTGGATTCTCAATTCAGAGACTTATAAGGAAATGCATGGGGTGCTGTGCGATGAGGAGTGTGGGGAGGGATCTTTTTCTTCTTAATACTTCCAGCAGGTGCTTGTTTTCCAGAGCCGGTCTAGTGGAGGAGCATGCATCCATCCGAATAGTGAGTGTTCAGATCTAGGTTAATGATCTTTTAAGAGCAGAGAACTCTGAGAATGATAATTTATGTCCACACCTTTTTAACTAGATTAGTCAGAGGAATTAAATCTTTCTAGCTCTTAACCAGTCTGTGAACATTGCCACAAGAAAAAATGAAGGATTCCAGTGTCTCTTAGAATTAAGGAAACAGTTACTTTTAAGCAGTACAGATTTTTAAGTATTTTTACCAGAGACAACATTTTAGAGAAAGGAAACAGTATCTCTGAAATTTGTTTCTTAAGAAAGAAGTCATTGTCTCAGAAGCAATTTCATAATCTCCAAAGTGGAGGGGGATTGTTCCACGATAGGTTGTCCCTTCTGAATCTGAGTAGTCGGTAATACTTCACTATATAGGATTTCTCAGGCTTTCTACTGGGTGCTTTGCTTATTTCATGGGCACTTACATGATGGCCGAACCTTTTACTTGGTTGGTTTACATATATTTTTGAATTTCCAGAGATCTCAGAATGTGAGATTTTTATTTGGGGTTTCTTTTTTATTTCATTAAGAATGAAGAAAGAAATTTCATGTTGCTATGGATTGTTCCTGTTTTTCCTCTTGCAATATGCAGATTTATTTAAATTTCATTTTAATATTTATAGTTTAATTAGAAATGTGCTGTATTTCTTAAAAACAAATTTTACAAGTGATAAAATTATGAAGTTTGACTTTCTATTCTTGTTTACCATTGGAGGGAAGGTTAAAAAAAAAAGTGTAAATTAGTTTCATAGCTCACTGGAAATAAAGGCAAAGGGTAGAGGAGGTACAATGCCTTGTTAGGGAACAACTATGAAAAAAGGGCCAGGGCCAGGATGGAATGGGAGCTGGAGCAGCAGCAGGAAGCATTCAGCTGGGAAGGGCAGGGAATGGGCACCGATGGTGTCATGCCCCCTGGCAGTTGTGTAGCTGGCTGCTAGACAGTCACCTATGTGGTTGCCGCCTGCTACAGATGTTCTGAGATGTGACACTGCAGGTCAATCCGTTCTGGAAGCCATGTGGTTTCCATGCTCCAGCTCCCTGACCCCAGAAGCCTTTCACAAGGCTGCTTCACCCAGGACGCTCCCTCTGGCCACCGTGCTCCCAGCGGGTACTTTGCTACATGCCATGCCCCAGTTAAGAGCTGACAAAGCAGTTTTCAAAACATGATAGAGCATAGCAGTGTGGAACTTATTCTTGGAACAGGAGTAGAATTCAGAAGGGAAAAGCTTGTAACCACTGCTTTAGTGTGAGGGTAAGATCTACTTCCCAATGGAGTCCAGTCCTGAGTAGCGTCAGTGGATTGCTTTTCTCCTCCTGGACAGGAAGAGACACCAACTGAGATAAGCCTTGGTCTTCCTCTCAAAAGCACCACTGAATGTCACATTACACAGATTTGTAGGGTTGGTCTTTTCTGATGTCAGTTACTCCTTTCTCACTCTTGATACTTCCCTCTCATACAGTCACAAACATCTGTGGTGCCAGTGGTGATCCAGTGAGAAAGCAGTGATAGTCTTTGATAGCCCACTCTGTTTTCTTAGAATCTAAGAAATTCTTTAAGAATCTAAGAAACTATTTCAGATTTTTTTTCATGAGGGGCAGATCACTAATTTACAACCTAGTCCCCATTATGTGGCTAAGCTAAGCAGAAGCTATCAGAAAGATTTAACCTAATAAATCATCTCTTCATTTTGATTACTAGTAGAGTAAGCACACAATGGAGGGAAAATGAAGTTTTTAAAGCAAATTGCATCTTTTGACATTGCTGCTTTCCTGGGTGTCAGTTTGTACTGGCTGTGCTTCTCTTTTTTATGAATATGTATATTACATATTTAAATTAGTAAATACTGTGCATTTGATTTGATTTTTTTTATATAGTCATGATTTCATTGGAGAATTCACAACAAGTTACAGAGAGTTGTCAAGAGGGCAGTCTCAGTTCAACGTGTATGAGGTAAGTATTTTGAGTATATTTACTCGCTTTCAGAAAATAAATGAGAAAACTCCCAGCACTTTCATGGTGAACTGATCAAATCTGCACAGTGCTTGTCAAAATCAAAGCTTTGGAATTTCCGTTTCTCTTTTTATAGAGAAGAACAGAAAATCTAAAAGTGTTGCTTCATAAATAGATATAAAGATGAGTATGTATGTGTGCATGTGTGTAGGCATTGGGCTGTAGTAGGACAAGAAGAGAACTTCAGGTTGGCTGGGTTGGCATGATGTAACTTGGAGGATCTAGTGGGTTATGCCTAATTTCTGTATAGGCAATTTGACATTTATTTCTCCTTTTGCCAACTGTTACACATTATAAGTTCTGCCTGGACTTCTGTAAGGCCTCTGACATGGTTCCCACACATCTTTATCCCCTAATTGGAGAGAGATGGATTTGGAAGGCTGGACTATTTGGTGAATAAGGAATTGGCAGGATGGCTGCATACAGATAGTTGTGGTCAGTGGCTCTGTGTCCAGGTAGAGGGTGGTAACAATTGATGCTCCTCAGTGGTCGATCTTGGGACCAGTACTGTTTAATATCCTTATCAGTGACATAGACGATGGGGTTGAGCACACCCTCAGCACGTTTGCGGATGACACCAAGCTGAGTGGTGCAGTCGATACACCAGAAGGAAGGGATGCCATCCAGAGGGACCTAAACAAGTTCGAGAAGTGGGACCACATGAATCTTACGAGGTTCAACAAGGCCAAGTGCAGGGTGCTGCACCTGGGTCGGAGCAATCCCAGATACGAGCACAGACTAGGAGAAGAACTCACTGAGAGCAGCCCTGCAGAGAAGGACTTGGGGGTTCTGGTGGGCGAAAGGCTCGACATGAGCCAGCAGTATGTGCCTGCAGCCCAGAAGGCCAACTGCGTCCTGGGCTGCATCAACAGAGGGGTGGCCAGCAGGGGAGGGAGGGGATTGTGCCCCTCTGCTCTGCCCTTGTGAGGCCCCACCTGGAGCCCTGCATCTGGGTCTGGGGTCCCCAGCACAGGAAAGATGTGGGGCTGTTACAGTGGGTCCCGAGTAGGGCCACAAAGATGATCAGAGGGCTGGAGCACCTCTCCTGTGAAGACAGGCTGAGAAAGCTGGGGCTGTTCAGCCTAGAGAAAAGAAGGCTCCAGGGAGACTTCATTGTGGCCTTTCAGTACTTACAGAGGGCTTATAAAAAGATGGAGTGCAACCTTTTACATGGGCATATAGTGATAGAAGGGGGAATGGTTTTAAACTAAAAGGGGAGATTTAGATTAGATGTTAGGAGGAAATTCTTCACTCAGAGTGTGGTGAGGCACTGGGACAGGTTGCCTGGAGAAGCTGTGGATGCCCCATCCCTGGAGGTGTTCAAGGCCAGGTTGGATGGGGCCTTGGGCAACTTGCTCTGGTGAGTGGCACCCATGTCCTTGGCAGTAGGGTTGGAACTGGGTGGTCTTTAAGGTCCCTTCCAAACCAAGTTATTCCGTAATTCTGTTATCCTATGCTAGTTTCTTTTATACAAATATCCAATGATACCTACCTCAAATGCAAATTCATATGTGTGTGATCTTGTGCAGACTTCAAAATCTTTACAGCTTTGATGCTGGAATTACAAGTGACAGAGAATTTATCTTGTTGGGGCTTTTTTTGTTGTTGGCTGGTTGTTTTTTTATGTGATCAGTTACGATCTTCGCTTAAAAATTTGCTTCGTATTTCCCACTTGGTATTCATTCATCTGCCAGCTGCTGGGATTGTCAGGCAGTTACCAGTTCAAGTACAGGGTTTTACATCTTTAGATAACTTCTGTTTTAAGACCTTCTCATGTACACTACATAACTGTAAACTACCTCTACGTTCCCTTTGTCGTCAAGGCCCTATTGCCAAAATTTTATAGGTTTATTTATTTAAGATCTAGCAAGTCCCTCATTTAGGACTTCTTTCTCAATTTGTTTGTGATTACTGGGGATTACTGGGATTTGGAAAAAAACAGACTCTTTTCCCCCATGGTCAAACTTTACTAGTTCATGAAAGTGTGCTGTAATTTATTCTCACAAGCAATCAAAACACTTGTACAAACAAAACCTGAGCTGCACAAACTTAGGGTGTCATGAACAAACTAATTTTCAACCTTTTTTCTTCTTTTTTGGAAAAGTCCCTTTAAAAATGATTCCAGGTTTTGGCACAAAAATTGACTCCTTAAGTCAAAGCATTAAGACTCATGTATTAAAACTTCATTTTAAAGTTAATATCTCAGAAGAATTTCAGTCTGGAATGAAAAATATAATGTGAAATTTCAAGGTGTGTTAAATGAGAGGGAATAGGAGTAAAATATGTAAAATGTATTTTGGTCACATCAGCTTTATTTTTGGTAGATAGTGTATAGCAACTCCAAAAGCTGTGGATGTGCTCCACAGCTAGAAGCAGGACAGATGTCCTGGAATTATGCTGCCTGAGCTAGGAAGTTCTGTTTAAATTGTCGTAGCCTAATGATCAGTTCTGGTGCTGATAAAGCATAGTCATCCTCATTTTGGAACCACTGTTCTGCACACACTGGCTTGCTTGGTTTCGTGTTAAGCTTCTGCACTGTATTGCATTGCACACTTTGAGTTGTCTTCCAGAATTCCAGCGAAAGGAATGGCTTAATGGTGGACTTGGCAGTGCTAGGTTGGACCAGCTATCTTAGAGGTCTTTTCCACCCTCAATGATTCTGTGATTCTATGAACTGATTTCTTTCCCATGGTAGGACCATAAAAAGTGTTTTGAGTTCCTCCTCCTTGGTGTGTGCAAGTATACACATGTATGTACCAAAAGCCAGTATTTTCCACTAGTTTAGGTGGTGCAGGTAATAGGCAGCTAAGTGTAGTTGCCTGAATGCTGTGTGTGTCCTTTCATCATTGCTTTTTCTCCCAGCAGAAGAGTGCTTTGGTACACTGCAGTACCTGAGCATCTAATTTCTGATGGTGTGCATTCTTGATGTTTTTGCACAGAAACCCACAGCTGTCTTGTGATACTGATGGTGTTTGGGAGCAGGTGGTTTGCTTAATCAAAGCAGTGTTACCATAAAGAGGTACTCCCCACAGAGGCTCAAGAGTAGCAATTTTCACATGGAAATAACACACGTATTCCAGGGACCTGCATAGTTCTCTGTTGGAAATGCACACTGTTGCATTTTCAAATACGTAGGCACATATCTAGCCATTTGTGTGAAAGCTGTTTGGCACCCTCCATTCCACATATGCTCATAGACTAAATGGATGGATTGTGCCCAGTATTTTCATTTTCTCTAAGCTAAAGTGCTCAGTCTGTAGGGTTTGCTCTATAGGTCTTTTGTAGCCTCACTTTTCGGAGACCTGCAAAGAGCATTCCTTTGATTTTAACTTTACTTTTTTTTTTGTTGTATTCCTCAGTCAATTCTATTATTTTTGCTGTCTTTCATTTCTGGACATGAGCATTCTTACAACAGAAGAAAACCTGCTATTTTGGCAGGGCCCAGTCTGTGCTGTGTTTATTATCCCAGGGTGGTTATACGCTGGGGACAGAGAAACCTTAGAAGTCTGTGTGTGAAGTTTGTATCGAGTGCTTCCGATCTTGGAGTCATGCACCCAAAGAATGGTGTTAAAGGTAGACTTTTTTGATGTGCATTTCCCCATCATTTCCAAAAGGTTTCCAAACTTACTGATAACTTTGTAACAGATCCTTTATAAACTGAATATAAAATATGGGATCTTTTGTCCCTTTCAGAGTTTATAAATTGTGCATAGGAATGTTCCATTCTCTTTATGAGGTTACGTTTAGTTGTGCTTTCCTTTCTTTCATACTGAAAAGGCTATAGTCTACTCAGTAATGAACTACTTACAAGGTCTTTATATCAGGTGAGTAACGAACATAACCCAGGAAAATGCCACATCTGCCAGAATTCCTAAGGGAAAGATAGAAAAGGCAACTGTGCATCCTGGTGGAAATTACCTTCATTTTGTCTCAGTTCATGGAGCCTTGATCGTTTGGATTAGACCTTGACTCATCCTCATGCAATAGATTGCTGTCATCACACCGCAGTACTTGTCCCCATTCCTGGGTCTGATTGCTAGCAGGACTGAAATGGAAAATGTCATCATACAGTGAGCCTTCCCATTTCTCTAGAGGAGTTCTCTTAGCATACAATGCTTATTGCATCAGCAGATTCAACACTTGTCCTATATAACACTGACCAAATGGACAGCTACTTTGCCTTCAATTTACAATGCAGGCAACACAGGCACTTCTGTATGATGCCACCTTATCAGTGTGGATTCATATGGGCTGTAGTTGCTTTGGGGATAATTCTGTGACTGACTGTCTTGAGGACCGTGCTCCTGTTCCCTCTCTGTCTCCATGTTGATAGCAAAGCTTATTCTTTCATTTAGGCTATCATATGTGTCTGGATTGGTGAAACTCCTCACCAGCTTGTCTGTAAGATTTTCATGGAAGCAATCTTAATGCCATGATCAGAATTTTCTCAATTCTGCTTGTCCCAAGAATACTTAGAAGTAAGACAAATTTAATATAATCGTGGTTACCCTGGCAGATATTTTAATTTCAGCACCTTTTCTCTCCCTAAGTATAAATACGTAAGACCTTCTAGGTTGTAGGTATGGTTGAAGGATTTAGGTCAGCTTCTGCATTTACACCGTGAGTTCTAGCATCATGCATTTTGCATACCTCGTGGCTCTCAGAATGGAACTGTGGTTTTAGTTCCCCAAGGAAAGATATTCTTGCAAGTAAAGAGAAGGAAAGCCGATGTGGCTATAGGCTGCTTTTTTCTGTATGGTATGCAGATTTTGGTTATTCCGTAAGCCTTAAGCCACTCCTTGGTCTTGGTCCATTGCCATTAAACTTCAGTATTTTGAACTGTATCATACTCCTTAAAATAAGTGGTCACAAATATGATGGTTTATGCGAGCAACAATGCAAGGTAGGGAAAAAGGTTGCTCTAATTATGTGCTGCACTTTTATTTTGAAGATGAGCAAAGATGCAGCAGTGCAAAGCAGGAGAAAGATAAGTTAAAGCCATGTTTTTTATTATTTAGATCCAGGATGATCCCTAGAGTTACTGTAATTTACAGCAGCTTCCTACAGACAGTGTCACAGCACAGATTACCATGTGCGGTGAAACTGTCCTCTCTTATTGTATCACCAATGTGACTCCTACCCCAGCAGGAATGAATTCTGTCATAACACCTTCAAGTGATTTTGCAGTTTCTTAAATACAGTATCGATGTCTTACTCCCAGCAATCGCATACATTTCCTCAACATCCCATGTTTCCCTCCCCACATCACAACCCTCTGTACTTTGCTACTGCTTCTGCATGATCTGTCCGTGCAGTTTCACAACAAAAGAGACTGGACACATTCTTTTTTAATTGTGTTACAGTTGAAGACTGCCCCAAGGCAGACAGAGAAATTTGTGTGTGAGTGGTTTTGTGTTAGAAACACTGCTCTAACAAGCTCTGTTCAATAGACTTGCTTTTATGAGGTAAGAGTTTATGTAGCTTTCTAGGTTAATGCAAGAGTGTGAGGCTTTCAGAGGCTAAAAAATGTTGTCTTATAATAAAGTTAACTGAAATTTGAGCAAAACCCTCATAATTTTTATAATCATTATAGTACCTGCAATTATAGGGGACAGAGAAGCTGTGAATTAATTCATCTTTGCTCCCAAGTAGATGCCTTGTTTCCCCTGATACTTCAGTCCAAGCTCGAGTGCATTTCCTAGCCATTCCTAAGAAGCCAATTGTCAAGGTACCTGAAGCAAAAGATTCAGATGAATCTCCTTTTGGGCACTTAATGACTGCTGGCAAGAAATATTCTGCTAACTCAGGCCTGACCACTGGATTCTGGAGCGATGTGAATGAAGGGCCACAGGGCAGGCAGGCAGTCTGTTACCTTCATCTTCCTATTCCGGGCATTTGTCTGCTGGAGTCACCTGGCTAAGATTCTGGTTCAGCAAGAATTACTGCATAGTATCTAAACCGCTACTATACAGATTTAATTCACAGCTCACCCGTTCAGCCACTGTCATTAGGAGGGGGATGGGTTGTTTGGGATTTTTGAGGGTGTCAGAAGGCTTACGTATGTGTTACACAGGAAAAGGTTTGAATAATACTCAGCAGCTTGCACTGTGGCTTATTGCAGGGAAATAAGGAGTCACGCTTGTTTAGCCTGTTCTGGAAGACGTCACATGATGGTTATCTCTTCTGCTCTTCATTTCACAGTTGCTCTATGCTGTGCGAGGGATATAATCTTTAAATGTAATTTCATTTTGGATGGGTGAGAATTTTGGGAAGGCATTTTACTATTTTTCCCATTTTCAGGCATAATTGGTGAAATGTTTTATAGCGGTTAAGGGACTGAGATTTCAGTTGGGAACGTTTTCACTCCTTGTCATTCACAGAACATCTGTGAGTAGTTTACAGTAAAACTTGGCACTAAGCCACAGGGGTTTGAGTTTTCCTGGTTGTATAGGAGGTAGTCGATCAACCTAATTAACAAAATAATGTTTTGCTTCAAATTCCATGTGCAATTTTGAATAAACCAGGAATACATTTTTAACAAAAGTGACTGAGACTTGCCTTTAGGTGTTGAGAAGGGAAGCAATTTTTTTTTTTTTTCCCATGGCTACAGTTGGAGATTGTATGGATGTGACTTCAAGACATTCAAGAAAATGGTTTAATGCTTTGTAGTCCAGTTCTGTGAAGGCTCTTGTGTACTGAGAGTGCACGTATGCCAGTCAGGTGGTGGTTAGTGCCATTTTTCATGAAATAACTAGCTTGTTTCTGTTTTGAAACAGTATGATCTGGGCCTTTCTTGCCTTGCAATTGCTGTTTCTGTCATCACATACAGAAGCCAGGAGTAGAACAACTCCCATGTTTCTCAGACAATACTGAGAAGATGGAAACAGATTAACCAAGATATGAAGAGGTGCATTGTAAGCCAAAGAAGTTATGACCCTGTACATGGGGATGATGGGATCAGGAGTACATAAAAACACAGGATTTTGTGAAAATTCAAAGTGTTACACTGAGCACTCAGATGTAATGAACACTCTCACTTCTGTTGTTTCAATCCCTTACTTGTCAAATGTGGGTAGCAGCACTGGCTTACCGAGCACGTGCCATGAAGATGAATTCACTGTTTTTGAAATACGTGCATATCCCTTCGTTGAGGTGCATAAGTAAACTAAACAGAAAGCTGAAAAATTTTAGATTCCACTGAAAATAGACTATTTCTTATGTTGAAAGCATTGTAACAATTATCTTTGTGATCAGTCACAAATGATACTGCTTTAATACTTGTATCTGTGTTTCTAGGTAATAAATCCAAAGAAAAAAGGAAAAAAGAAAAAGTATATTAATTCTGGAACAGTAAGTATATATTTATAATATTACTGTGTGCTCTTTTCTCTTGAAATAAAGTGTAGTTTACTTGTAATGTAACAGGGTTAGAATAGCACCTTTGTGAAGGCTACAACAGTAAACTATTTACTGTACTATAGCATTTCTTTTCAGATTTTCATTTGAATAAAGTTGATAGAAGTTGTTTTCAAGTGTGCTGTTAAGTTGGTAATGATTTTAAAAGTGAATTATACCAAAGCTGGAGACAGATTCTTGAAGTTATATCACTGGACACTGTTGAATTTTATCTGAAACATACTTGGATTTTCAAGAGTCGATTTTATTTTTAAATTTGACTGCTGAGCTAGCATCAGTAAGTCATGCCCATCATGCTAAACCAAAAAGAGTCATAATTTGTTATTGCCAACAGGTTTTTGTAAATTTATCTTGAAAGATCTGTTAGTATAATTTGGGATGAGAGTTTAATGTCCTTTTATCCATATTCTGTTATGAACCATTTGCTAGCAATGCAAATTATTCCCTTGTACTAGTTTAACGTGGCAGGCAGCTAAGCACCAAGCAACCATTCACTCACTCTCCACCCCCTAACGGGAGTAAAAAACTTACAAGTTGAGATAAAGACAGTTTAACAGGACAAAAATTGGGGGGGGGGGGGGGGGGATAAAAATTAAAAAAAAGCAAGTGATGTACAATGTTCACTTTCCACTAACTGATGCCCAGCCAAACCCTGAGCAATGACAGTCCCTTCAGGCCCACTCCCCCCGTTTTATTGTTCAGCATGATGCTACATGCTTTGGGATATGCCTTCGGCCAGTCTGGGCCAGCTGTCCTGGTTCTGTCCCCTCCCAGCTCCTTGTGCACCCACAGCCTCCTTGCTGGCAGGGCTGAAAAGTCCTTGACTTGGTGTAAAACTGCTCTGCAACAACTAAAACATCAGCATGTTATCAGCATTATTCTCATCCTAAATCCAAAATACAGCTACCATACCAGCTACTAGGAAGAAAATTAGGACTGTCCCAGCCAAAACCAAGACACCCTTCAGGATTTTCTCAGCTTCCATGTTCTGGCATCCATTATTCTCAAAACATCGTCTATGAAAAAATAAACATAGATGTTGAAAAACTGTATATTAGATTTTTTTTTTGAGAACACATCCAGTATGCGTTGTTTTTTTTTTGTTTTGTTTTGTTTTGTTTTTTAACATGAAATGTTCAGCAAGTACTTCCATTCCGAACTATAGCCTTGAAGGAACAAATTGTCATTCTCACATTCTTCTATAAGTCTGTTCATCAGTAGGAGAATGATGACTTATTTTGTACCTTTATTTTAAAAGATAAGTAGTCACTAGCAGTCTGTCCATGAAAATTTGCCATGCAAGATCTGATTCATTACATAATTTATGCTTTGCTAATATATCCCTTTTATTAGACTTTTAGGTGTTAGAATAAATTCTATTAGGCTATTCGTCTGCATTTGAAAGAATGTACTTTACTCACGTTTGGGCAGGCAGAATCAACTGTGCCTTGTTATCCTTGGTCTCAAATTACATGGAAATTTACAATAAATGCTTTGGTGTTAGTAATTTTCTTTCATCTTTCCTTCTCTGCCAGTGTTCTTTACCGTTGCTTTTATAATTTCTTTATCAATATCTTTTCATCCCTGTTTGCTCTTACTTCTATTCTGTCTTCAAGTTTCCCTTAAGTTTCTCCAAATTGTCACGTTCATGTGTGTTTGCCTGCAGTTTTGTTTTTACTTCTTTCTGTCATTCACCCAAGGTATTCATTGTCCCAACAGATACCTAAATTTCCAAACCACATAACCAGACGTGGTTTGGAAAGCCACCAGCATTCTCACTAATGGAGTGCTGGCTTCTGGAAAAAAATTAGCAAAGTGGATATAGATCCTTGACTGCTATCTCACTGCTGCTTTTAAAGAATACATTGATAGTTGCCATCTCAATTCAGTATTACTTAGGAGGTCATTTTAAGTTCAGACTTTCAAACTACATGCTAAGAATAAATGTTTCTGAATATGATTAGTTTCAAACAAAGCAGTCAGATTTAAAATTCACTAATACAGAAACTGTGGCATTGGTAGTTACTATATGTATGGAATTAAACACTTTGGTAAGTAAACCATTTCTGAAGAGTGTTGTCTGTTTGCATTTTTTACTTCTTAAAATTAGATTCACTGAAAACATTTGCTTAAATTAATTAGGAACAAGATGACCGACCACCTGTAATAATAGATGAACCCTTGAAATGACTCTGAAGTGGGAAAACGCATAGAAATTTTAGTCTTATATTCACGACTATGCTACTTACAGTCTGGTAGAACTTTGTTATGATCTTTTGTTCCCAAGAAGAAACGTAAATTGGTGGTTTTAATCTTTGCAAGTTACTAAGAACCACAGAGAAGCTGTGACGAATGAAGTAGGATAGAAGACAATTACTACCTGTAATCTTGTTCTGAATATAAGTTTACATAATAGAAATGTTTGCAATTTTTATATTTTGCTGAAATTGGAAGCAAATAAAATTTTGGTTTTATGGACAAAAATCTACCTCATTTTTATTTCTTGTATCTCTCTGAGTGAACCTGTTTTGAATGGTTTCATAAGCAGTTTTCACTGATTGCCTGATGCATTTTCTGTTCGGAGAAAATTTTGTGTCACTTTATAAATAAAATCAAAATAATACGGGCTGAATTATTTGCTTCATGAATGTTGTGCAGCATATGAAAATCTTGGATGCCAAATCTTTAGTTAAATTTCTGTGACTTGAGTGCTGCAAATGCCAGTAACACTGCCTGTGTCTTGGACCCATGTAATTTCTGAATGATGAAAGCTGAGAGTGAAGAAATTTCTTATCTTCACATATTTATATAGTATATTCCTCTTTAAATATTTATATTATATACGTGTGTGTGTGCGTATTTATATATATAGCTTACTAGTTTTTCTTCATTCTTGGATTGTGTCAATATTCAATACCACTTCTAATGTAAGATGGGAAATAACATAAATAATTGTAACTGAATTCTTTAAACAAAGTAGAAGTACTCAATGAGTACTTCAAAATGAATAGATACATTATCATCTGGCCTTTAATATTCACGTAGAGAAGTAGTATATAGTGATCAGAAGAAATGCACATAGTAACATGCCCTAGAAAATGATCTTCCATTCCCTATCTTTCACTTAAAAAAACCATACACCAAAACTAAACAAAACAACAACTAAAAAAATAAATTTAGTAGACTTCCAAACTTGTTTCTTCCCTTTTTTTTTCTTCCCTTGTTTTTTACATCTTCTTTTTTCACCTCCAGAAGCGTTGTGCTTATGTCTCTACTTGTTCAATTGGAAAATGACAATTCATATCTTACTCTCTTGTGTTTGCTTTCAGGTAACATTGCTTTCCTTCCTAATTGAAACAGAAGTTTCATTCCTTGACTATATTAAAGGCGGGTATGTGATTGTGATTGGTAACAATTTTTTCTTGTTTTCACAGTCTCATTGTAATTCACTAATAATTTGTATTTGTACTTTGCATATGCTGGCTCCAAGTAATTTATTCTTTCCTTATTTAGATAGAGGCTGTACTTTCTTATGGAAAACCTTCAAATAGTTATTGATGTCACTTAAGTTATGGAGCTTCATTTATGGAATAGGTATTGGTACAAAAATGATGACATTGAGTAATGACATTTGATCAAGTAGTGATAACTGGATTAACTGAAAGGGAAGTATCTATATACTATATCCATCTCTATATATCACACTAGTAAAATGCTGGGTTATTTCTTCTGATGACACTGAGCTTTGGTGTATTTAAAATTGGCATTTATTCAGATGCCTTTCTTCAAAGGCATTTATTTCATATTAATTATCTCAAATTTATATCATGTTAAATTTCTCATTTATCGTTATTTTCCACAAAAGGAAATGACCATCCATCCATGTTTACCAAAAGTTTGCATAGAATGAGGTACATGTGTACATGGATGAAGAAATGGTTCTACCTCTGATATGTTTGTTCTTTGAAGTGTATTGTATGTATATATATTTTATTGTGCAAATTATTTTATTCCTCATTCATTCAAAGTTTGTCTCTGCAAGGAGGGCATGGAAAAGGAATGGAGGAATCAAGTTTTATATCTAAATTTGGAAAGAATAGAGTGGGTACACATATAATCTTTTCAGGCTGAGTTATCACATTTCTCACCGAGATGTTACAATGCCAGTTAATAAGCTCAATTATCTGCATTCTGTAGACAAATAATAGAAATTCTGAATACAAACACTTTGTTATTCTTATTGATATTTTGTGTATTTCTCTGTAAATGCAAATCAAATAAGTCTTGTGGTATTAATAATTACCACTTGTAAAGATTTTTCCTCTTTTTTATAAAGGATTGGAGTATAATTTAGTAGAATGTGCTTAAAAGTCTGAGCAGTAATACTTATCATTTAATTATTTTATACAAAGTCTTGTTTGGTGATTCATACAGTTATTTCTAAGTACATGACAGTGAAAAACTGTAAAGGTTTTTATAAAATGTTACCTTTCCTTCTGCAACCTATGCAGTTTTGTTCTGTGAAAGCATGACCACTAGATTGAATCTCAGAGTAAATTTCTTTTGCTTTTCTCTTCCTTCCTTCCTCTCATTTAATACTACTACATATCAGTCTCAGTCCAGTTAACAGATTTTGGAGGGAGGGGGAAGTGAAGATTTCCTCATTTATCAGCCAGTTTTCCCATCAAGTATGTTTTCCAACATTTTGGTTTTAGTTCCCTGTTTTTCTTTCATTTAGTTAAGCAAGGGAAAGAAAACACTGAATCTGCAGTAGGTACAATATTGGCTCTTCTATAAATGGATGCTTATGAAATACTTCATGTTCAGAACTTTCGTTGTAATAGATTTGAAGTGTCTAGAAGTAATACTGATTTAATGGAAAAGTTGACAGCTTTAACTGTAACAAATTGGGATTACAGTATTGATTTGATTCGTATTTTGAGTCTGCATGTGTTTAATTGGGATATTCCATTATAAGTATCATCAGCGTGACTGTTGCTTTTTTTTTAAGAGCCATGCAGAATGAAATAGTAGTTTGTCCATAAATTCTAATTTAGTTTTATTTCAGAACACTGGATTTTATATTAGTATGGGCAAAAAGAGATGTCTCTTTTACATCTGTGGTGCATCAAGTGGCAACATTTTGGTAGCTGGCTTTTCCTTGTGTCTTGACACTTAATCACATTTTACTACACTGATCTTCCCACATTTAAAAGAGGGTACATTGTGCTAATATATATATATATATTTCAGAATGAGATTTCCCCTACCACTTACCAATTGATAGCATATTTTCCTATCAAAACACCTCCCAGTATGTGATTTAGCCAGAAATATGAGGGATATTGCCTTGAAGAGGAATGCAGTTGAAATAATCCTGCTTTATAGGAATGACTATGAAACAAACAAACAAACAAATCTGTTAAGGTAGATTAATTTATAGGTTGCTCTGTTTTGTCTGGAAGAGAAACTGGGCCCGAAAAAGCTGCAAGACTAGTATAAAGAAAGGATATTTCTGTACAAAAGTTTCTAGATCGACCTACTAGAGTAGGGTGCGAGCTAACATGCTACTTTAGACATTCGTAAATCATGAAAATTTCAGGAGCTGAATCCTCCTCTTTCAGTCCAAAAGTGTTGTCATCTTTTCTGTCCCAGATTAGTAGTAGATGAGAGGAAATGCTTCTGTACCATCATGTTAAAACTTGCCCTCATCCAGGTTTTCAGATACGAACACCCACATGCTGTTTGGATCCTAAAGGCTTTGGGCATTCATTTTTAACTGAGCTGTATTGAATCATTGATGGCCAAAATGGAAATTTAAAACTGATTTTATGACAGCAATTTTCATCCAACCAGTGCAGCATTTAACGTAATGACGTTAAATTACATAAATAACGTAAATATTTGATGTTCTGAGGAGACCTCGTTGAGCTATAGCTGTGAAGCAAGGGCTGCCATAGCTGTGTATCTCAGAGGCTTAACCAGGTATATTGTATCCTTGGAGAATAATTAGAAGTAATAAAACTCTACAGGAGGAATATCCTATATTATACAGCTTTTATCAGGAAAAGGTTCTTTATGCTGATACTGCATTTGCAAGCATCTGCAGAGAGGAAATTAAAAAATTACTGTCACTGGGGACTTTTTAAACTAAATGCCATGGTGACGATACAGACCCTTGGCAGTGTTAGTTACTCCATTAGCTCAGTTACACATTTCCACACAGTAAGTGATTCTCAAACTTTCACCAGCTCCCCCCTGCTAACAGACCAGCTGTTTCTCTCTGAAGCCACAGGAGGAAATCTGTGTTTTCATCCAACGCGCTGTTTAAAAATCGGATGCTGTCAAGCCTAGTCAAAAGATATATCCAGGCTTAGTTTGTTCCCTTATGTCTATCAGTTCTGGTAGAGCTCTTATTGAAAGAGGCTGGCTTTTACCTTGCTCTCCCAAATACACAAACAAATTATCTGCTCTGTGGTGAAGGTCTATCTATCTGTGGTGTCTTTCTATACCAGCTAGATGGTAGCACTAGTGATCCCTCCAGCTTTGAGTCCACAAGGCACATAGCTGTGCTTGGATGTCCTCTCTGAGCCCTCCCTGGGTCAGGACACCCAGCACCTCAGCCTGCCAAGCAGATGGCAATGTTTTAGCATCTTTTGCACACTGTCTCATGACCTTGCAACCTCACTGAAGTGGCGGTGTCACAAGCTCCTCATTAAGTTGCTTGAGGAGTGTGCAGCTGGAAAAGCAGGGGCACAACCTCAGTAAATGAATTTCCTGATTAGAAATAACTTACTTTTGAAAAATCTAGGGAATTAGAAATATTTTAAAATAATGGCAAAAAAAGCCTTGGACCTTTGCCTCAAGTAGTTTGTCCTTTCCTCTTCCCAGGGCCTTCCTGCCGCTCATTGTGGGAAATTCTGCTAGCATGTTACTATCCTGTGCTCTTTAAGGATTTTAGATCTGGCAGTGCCTCCTTCTGCAGGTCTTTTGATTTCTCTTGACAAAGTTTGTCTTGCCATTCAGAGCAGTAACCCCTACTGGGTACACCTTCTTTCATCATACATTAATGTAGGAAACTAGAGTTCCTCCTTCAAATCAGACTTTCTGTATAAAAAAATACGGATCTGAGGGAATGACCAAATATGATAAACCACGAACCTTCTGCTTTCAGAAGGCCATGTTTTAATAAAATATGAGGTTTGTAATAAAAAAGGAGTTCATAAAATGGTATCTTTTTCCATCACAGAATTCTTATTGTTAGAGCAGTTAAGTTTCCCCAAGCAATGATTTTATCTGTTGAATCTTCCACAGTGGTGTTCTGTGATAGCAGCCAAATCACATGAATCAGACTTTTCTTTTTTAAGCATCTCACCAAGTCAGCAGTAGCACTGTACATTCCTTGTCAATGCTGAGGTCAATACTGCTGCGTGCTTATATTGAAGAAATGAGGTGCAATGCTGTATCAGCTGAAAACAAAACAAAACAACAACAAAAACATGCAGAATGAATAGAAATGTTTAATTCCAGCATTTCAATTCTGCATTTGTAGAACAGCTGTAAGGTGCCTTTGCTTCACAAGTATGCTGAGGAAATAAATTAATTGTGAAGCAGGAATAATAAAGGTCATTAAAAAGTCACTAAAAAAATGAATAGTATTGTCATCAGGGCAGGGGTCTGGTAGTGTGCAGTAAATGAAACAGACTGCTTTGAGGATAATGGAAATACTGAGTGTTGCCCATCCCTTGCCTGTTCTTCTTTGAAGAAGATTCTGCTCTTGGTGTGGTGTGTAGGAGAGATGGGTGGGTTTCAAACGGAATTTGATCACGTTGTTAATGATGGGAATTGTGAGTGGATAGGTTGGGGTTGAATTCAGAAACTTGAGAATTTTTGAGTACTTCTTACACTGACTGCTTTTCTAGCCCTTTTAAATTATTATTATTTTTATTTTGATATCTGTATAGGTCAAACAGTTGCCAGTATGGTGATTTATCTTTTCACAAAATGATGCATTACATAATTGAATAATGCTGTATGTCATTGCACCTAAACAGAGTGTGGCTTACCATACATTGCCATTTTCTGTAGCATAGTACTATGTAGATTTTGTGCTTCTCTAAACTAAAACCTAACCAATATTATTGCCACTAAATTCCCTAAATGTGAGGTATTTGTGTTCCATATTGCATCTTAAGTGTGCTACAATGGCATTTTAAGATTTTTAGAAAAACATTCAGGGCTAACAACATAGCATTCATATATGAATGTGAAAAAGAAGTTTTTGGTTTTCAGGATTTCCTAGGTGTAGGTGCATGCTTTGTGCTTTTTGGGTGCATTGAGAATCTTTCTTTTTCTTGTCCATTTGGTCTTACCTTTGAGTAAGGGTATAGCTTAGTGACTGGTTTGTTTATTTTCTGATACTCAACATAGAGTTAGGACAAAAATAAAACAGTTAATGTTTTTGTGTGCTTTTGAGCACTGTTTGAAAAATTACCTTCTTGCTTTTTAGAGTGATACTGTACGTCCCTTCTAAGAGCATTCAACTACTCATGAAAACACCCCAAGTTTCACTCACAATTTTGAAATGAATACTTGCTTAGATTTCCTCAGTGTCATAGGAAACAGCTGTTTGTATTGTTTTAAAGTCTAAACTAGATTGTCCTGAGTTAAACCCTAAGGTAGCTCAGCATCTCCATCCTAAATAATCAACTGCAGTTATTTTTCATATTTCAGATGTAACTCCAAGCTTAGAAGACTTTTTTAAAAACAACTAGTTAACCATCTTAGATAAAGCTTCAGTTTTCTTGGTGTGTTTTAAAATTTGGATTGTTTAATCATGTATCTAAATTTGTCTTGAAGACTTCAATTTCGGATGCTTTTTTTAAATTTTGAGCACCCTTATACCAAATGAGAGATTTTGTGGCTACTGTTCATTACACAAAATATAGTAATCAAAGATCTTGTCAAAAGCCAGGTGTCAGACTGTTGATATTTAATCTAAATATGCATGAGTTAAATCTGTTCAGTAATTTTCAGAGAGCTTCAGTCTTTGCTAATTTGGTCAGTAAGTTCATAGTGGTGCACACTGAGAGGCAGAAATTTGAAGGAAGATGTAAAAGACTTAGTCTGAGTAAAAAGTCAATTTTCAGATCCATCCAAAGTGTTCTGCCTGATCAGAGTCTTACTAGTTAAGAGATTATCTCCAGAATGGCAGTATTTTGTCCTGAAAGAATTTATGGAACAGAATTGCATTTAATGGGATTGCCACTCATTAAGTCCATCAGTGAATAATTTTTCTGATAATAATAATATGCTAACAAATGCATGATAATGGCTTTACTTAGCTACCACTCAACATTCTTGCCCCCAGATTTTACTTTTACCTTCCAAAATTTTTCTTGATACACTCACTCAGAGTATTGACTATATTCACATGAATGAACTCTCCTGCCAAAAATTATGCTATCCTCTCCAAATATTTTATATATAGTATGATTTCAAACCCATTTTGACTAAAGACATGGTTTAATGTTAAGAGCAGGTTAGTAAAACCCTACATGCCTTGTCAAAGTCATCCATGACTTGAGCTAAACTATATCCAAGGAAAAAACAAATGTTAATGTTGAAAATGAGTTAATCGTGTATGTGGATCGTAAAAACTTTTTTCAATATGTTAGTACAATAGTGTTGTGTACCTCTTTGTTGGAATATTATAGAATTGTTTTCAGTATATATTTTCTGTATTAGAAAGTCTGTGTCCTGTGCTTTGTCCACAACTGATATCATCTCTTGTTTATTTTTCCATATAACAGTTAAGCTATTGATAAGATTTGTATTTGCTTATTTTACAGAACCCAAATCAATTTCACAGTAGCTATTGACTTCACAGCCTCAAATGGTAAGAATAAAAATACGTTTCTTCTATATTTATGTGTTGTGTTCAGTTTTAAAGCACTTTTTTGAGACAGTGTATGTGTGTGTACCTGTAGCAGTGTTGTACTTAACTGCTTGGTATTACTAATTGTTTGTATACTTGTACCATCTGGAATCAGATGAGTAATTACAGACTAGAAACCAATTCCTGTCCAGAAAAGCAGACAAAAGACAAACAGAACAGCTGGACTTTTTATTTTTTATTTTTTAAAAAAAGCTATGTGCAAAATTAAATTAAGTAGGAACAGTTTGCAAATACTTCTGTACCTTCTGATTTTGTGTTTATGTATTTATTAATGCTGGGAGAAAGTTGGCTAAATTAGAAGACCCCCTTGAGAGGGAAAAAACAAAAGGGTTTCAGGTAAAGTGAGGCTGAAGTGTGGTGAAACTGAAATAAATTTTGATTCTCCTCCAGAACTACTTTCCAAATCTCAAAATACTTTTGTGTATTTGGAGTTGCACTTGATGATCCGTATGGGTCCCTTCCACCTCGAGATATTCTATAATTCTATGATTCTGTATTTCATCTTAAAAGTATGTGTAAAAGTATTGTATGTTATAACAGTGATACAAATATACAAGTTTAATCACAATTTCTTGCTGCCCTTTCAGTAGTGGAAAAGGTTATAGCTACTACTATTAACCTATTAAAAAGGTATTCAGAACATTGCATTTTTTACCTGACTTAACCACAAGTATGTATATAGGAATTTTAATTTTTTTTCCTTTTCATGATCTTTTCAATTTCTGCTTTCTTAGATTTCTGTCATATTTAGGAGAGAAAATCTGGGAGTGATTCAGTTGTAAAGTAAACCTGACTCTTGCTTCAACAGGTAATCCTTCACAGCCTACTTCACTGCACTATATGAATCCCTATCAGCTGAATGCTTACGGCATGGCACTGAAAGCAGTAGGTGAAATAATTCAGGACTATGATAGTGATAAAATGTTCCCAGCTCTAGGTTTTGGAGCTAGGCTGCCTCCAGATGGAAGAGTATCACATGAATTTGCATTGGTAAGCTAATAAATATATATGAATATTTTTTGAATTTCTGTACTGCAACCAAATTTATGGAATTAAGGTTTTAGTCTTAAGTAATTACCGGGCAAGTAAAGAACAGAATATGATAATTCTTATGTCTAAAAAACTACTTCAAAAGTTTCATGCTAGTGAAGTTACTGACAGAAGTCCAGAGTCAAGAAGTCCCTGTAGGCCG
Organism: Oxyura jamaicensis; assembly: GCF_011077185.1. NCBI lineage: Eukaryota > Metazoa > Chordata > Aves > Anseriformes > Anatidae > Oxyura > Oxyura jamaicensis. Next base: position 15,386,748 of record NC_048893.1, read on the forward strand.
AAAATAGTAATAAACCTCATCTGCAGCAGCATGAGAAATAAATATTTGAAAGATTTCAGTTTGAAGCTAATATATCTTAACATGCAAGTGAACCATGATCCAAGATAATCTCATATTATTGTTGTTGTTGTCTCTCATTTTCTGAGATCTCTTTATCTTTTACAGGCTGCTACTTTAGAGATTCCTAGAGACAACTAAGTGGAGTATAGGATGAGGTTACAGGAACAAATCTGAGATTTTGTATATGGGCCAGTTAAATTACAAAGCTAAAATCCAACTGGATTTGCTAGAAAGGTTAACATGTTGAAACTGGTGTTTGAGATTAGTGTGGATGTTTATCTATTTGCTTATTTTGAGTTTTTTGTTCTTACTTGAGTAGGATAAAGTTCTCAGCAAATGTAGGTGTATCAGGTGAGTTTCAATTAGATAGCAGCAAAGACATAGCAGAATAGACAGGTGATGGTAGATGTGTATTTCATCTGTTAGTGTGTGCTAGAAACCAATGCCACATTTCAAGAAGTTTTCCATATGGATGGCAATTTAAAGCAGATGTAATTGCAGATATTAATTTGAATCTCAGACTTGCCTTGGACTTCTTTTAGCAAGTTCAAAAATATGGATATAGATAGTAATTAAGACTATTAAAACAGCAGAATTATTCCTGGCTACTTTCAGATTTTAAAAGTCTAAAATTAATTAACACATAAGGCATTGTGGGTGTTTTTACAGGAGGAATAAACAGTCTTTCTTCCTTCTTGCAGACCTAAACATGCATAGTTGTCTCCCATTTAATTCTCAGCAGTGCTTTCAACACTCTTTTTTAACATTCCAGAACAATTCCATGGAAAAACCCTTTTGCTTTTCTAGATTCTCAGGGAGATACAGTGTACTTTAGAATAAGATACTGGCACATTAAGTCAATGAGGTGTTGGCATAAGGAAGAGAGTAAGGTGATTTGGAAGATTTGAAGCCTTACATGGTTTTCTGTCTAGCCTGACATGGATCATTAATCTGGAATTTAGCCTTTACTTTTATATTATCATCTGAAAATAGGTGTCCTCATAGAGTCATCATAGAACTAGGCAGTAAAACACCTACCCAAAGAATTCACAGTCTTATATGCAAGTCCCAGCTCATTCTATGGGTTTCCAGAGACTAAGTTCATTCTTAATCAGTTTATACCAGATCTAAAATGAGTATTCCAATGCAGAACACTATACCAAAACAATGAGGAGGTTATAGCTTACCTTATACTCACATGCTATATGAAGATCAGGATCTGGCTCCCATTTCTTTTTCTTCATGCTTTTAGAATAAGCAATTATTGAGACATAACTGTGCTCCTAAATTTGATTCTAGTTTTACATTTGTCCTGTAATTCATACCTTAATTCCCCTTAAGATGGTATTTTTGTCTGGGAACCTGTGCCAGTGATTCAGACTGCATATAACGTGAGGCTGCTAAAACCTCTTCTACAGGCAATTAATATTCAGATCCAGTCATAGCTCTTACATTGGACACTGCTAGCAAACTCTTTGAATAGATCCTTAAACTCTTAGGTCTTTGCCATTTAAAAATGGACAGTGGATAATATTCACTAAACTACATCATTTTTGCTTCATTTAGTGATTATTTGTCTCTTACTTTCATTAGAATGGAAACCCTCAAAATCCATACTGCCATGGCATTGATGGAGTAATGGAGGCATATTATAGGAGTCTAAAATCTGTCCAGCTTTACGGACCTACAAACTTTGCCCCTGTAATTAATCATGTAGCAAGGTAAGCATAACAAGTGCTTTACAAAAACTTACTGTTTGTACAGCTATTGCATGTAGAAGACATGCAATAACAGTTACATGATGCCAACATTTGAAAAAGGTATTTATGATGTTTTTTCTCCTTCTAACATGATTAACTTATACCTGTAAGTAGATCTGAAGACCTTGTTCTAGTATTATGCAGACTTTGAGAGCTGATTAAAAGTAAATAAAAGTGATCCAGTTGATCTACCCTGTGTTACAATCTTAGGAGAATTCATAATGAAAATATTATTTTTGAGATCACTCTGCTATGTTCCCTTTTTTTTCATCTGAAGCACAGTAATCAGAATTTTCGATTAGAATCACGGATAAGACATAAATCTATCAAAAAATTCTTAAAGTGTAATTTTTAGAGATATGCAGTTCCTTTAATCTCAATGTCAAATACATTTTGGAGGGTTCTCTGGGGCTAAGATTCTCAGCTAGTAAGGGTACTGTTAAAGCAATTGTACAGCCTCTGCTGGGAGCCACAACGCTGTGTTATGCAACACCTCCTCTAACTTCTCAAAGTATAACCTTTCCCATGTTTTTAGAAGTTTCTCAAGGAGGATAATGTTGCCTTATCTTGACAGACAAGATCCTGTCTTACAGTATTCCACCACGTGTTGGTATAGGAAAAGAAGTACAGATCAGATAATTTAACTGAGTAACTACCTGAATAAATTTTATTGTATTCATAGATACATAGAAAGAACTAATATTCATAAAACAAGCATCAGGGATATGTAAATCATTGCATGGTTAATGTTTTATTATGAGCTTGCAGTTATTGTAGTAAAAAAATATTTATCTGTTCTATTTATTTGTTTACCTGCTTTATTTATCTGTTTTTGTTACTGCTTTTGCTGTTGTTCTACTGCCCAGTAGTAATAATTTGCAAATTCTATGATGCAAATAATTGGCTGTGCACTCCAGCATGGCTAGAGAGCTCAGTTATTTATCATTAAGATTAATTGCTCTATCTTTGCATCATACTATTTAAATCATATACATGTATAATCCATTGCTTGCCCTTAGCAACTACTCCTTTTAGTCTTCCCTTTGACATGATCTCTGTAGTAGCAGTCCTCAGACTGTAGTCTTCTGTCAGGAGATCTGCCAGCCCCTATGATAGATGAATTCCATGTATGTGTCATTGCCATGTTAACTGGAAATGAAAGTCATTGACTTCCTTCTTCTTTCGAACGGATTGTACGGACTGAGCTGGGCTGGTTCAGAATTTGGCAATTAACATTAAGCCAAAAAAAAATCTAATACCATCAAAACATAGGCATAAATTGAGTTCTTCTCACCACTTTTTTCTCTTGAATACCTGTCAGCTTTTCCAGAATTGCAGAAGCCTTTCACCATCATTTGTAGTTCTTCCACTGAACTTCTATCTAAATATCAACTCATTGCAAACTTTGGGACCCCCTTCTGATAATAAATCACACTACATTAGAAGTGGAAATGCTAAATGTCTTAATTTCTACTGCATGACCATCATTAATGCAATCCATGTAGTAACCCAGTTCTCAGTAACAGCATCTCCCCTCGAAGTTCAGGTTCTCAGCTATTTCGTTGACTCTCATAGACATGGCAGTAGAAACGATGATAGTTACTCCTCTGATCCAGCCTGCAGTTTCTTTATTAACCTATCTTCAGTCTCAAAGAAATTTCTTCTTCCTACATCCCTCCTACTTAAAAATACATCTCTGATGAAATCTCTGGAAACTATGTCAGATATTACTGTACTGTTGTGATCTCAGAACTCTTCCTGAGGTCTTCAAGCAGGTAATGAGTTAAAGAATACTTCCCTCGCTAGGATAATTCCTAGCTAAAGAATTATCCAAACTACACCAGGTTCTCTCTACTGTCTTGTATCATCTCCCCTTCTTGTTTACGATCTTTGTTCCAAAAGACTGCAGACTGTGCTCTTTTCCGTGGATATTTTGAAGTAGTCAAATTTCTGTTCCATTTTTTATAGTGTAGGCATGTAGACTTAAGTGCTCGGAAGGGGTAGTGCATTTTTATTTTACTGTCTCATCTGATCATCCCTTATCTCTGAAGTCATCAATGAGGAGATTATGAGTATTGTGGAAAAATGAGATAAAAGAAGTCTTGATGTTGTAGTGTAAATGTATTCCACAGTAGGTCTTGTTAATCTATACATTTGATTCCAGTCCCTACTGCCAACATACAAACAGAAGTTTGTCAGGTTCGTTGACTGTGTGGTTTTTCTACCCATCTATATCCTGAGAAGGAGAAGGAGGAGCATGATGGCTTTGTGAGAGTTGTAGATTCCATTTCATACCCAGTCCTCCAAACTCTTGCAAGTGTTGTGATTACAGCATCTTATTTACTGGCAGCACTCACTTGCAAATTTACATCAGAGTTAGAATATTCTAAATAACACCATGAACATCACTAGAACACACCCTGTCCAGTGACCAATAAGACAGTGAATTCTGACAGTCTTATTGTATACTTGGGCATATGTCATAACCAAGTACATAACTCCATAAGGAGATATTTTTTTTCCTGCTCTCCACACTACTCATGGCCACTCTTCTTACAAAGTTCCACTACCTGACTCCTTGACAGCACCAAGAGCCTTCATGAAAGTAGCAACTACACAGGCTGCTGTCGAGTGAAGCAGCAAGTGGAACATCATGCTCCATGCAAAACCAATTATACAGGACACTTTGACCCTTGGGATTTGAAAGCAAACAAATTCCAGTCTTGCTTTCTGATATGCAGGTCACAGAGTTCAGTGGAGCTGCTGCAGACTCACTGTCTTTCAGAACTTTCCAAATCTTCAAAAGCTGTTCATTTTCAAAGAGCAGTTGCTTCTTGGTTCCTTTGGCTGAGGCAGGACTGGAATGGCACTGTATGTGTTTTGTCTTACATACAACACAAGGAGATGCTTGAGTCTAGAGGGCCTATTTACGGGTGGTATAAAGGGGTGTAAATACCTAAGCCAAGGTTTCAGGGTGCATGTTCAGCCATATTACAAATCTATACATGAACTATAAATCTGAAAATGAGGTTAACAGTATGTAACTTCTTTTTATAAGACAAAAAAAATGGTGTTTATGTAGTGTGCTAACTCCTGATAAATTTTATTTGTGCTATAAAAACAACCATTCAATAGTAATATATTCTCTGCATACCAAACTGTGTTTCCCAAAGGTAATACCTATTAAATAACTTTCTAAAGACCCATTGTTCTATAAAATGCATTCAGTCCATGCTCCTTTTGATGGTGATACAGGCCCCATTTTTAACTGATTCAACACATGCAGATTATCAGTATCAATATTGTATTAGTTACAGTTATTGTATTAGATACTTTCTAATGTTCCCAGTTAAAAGTAGAATGCCCATCTTGTCTATGAATATCTTAACTTTTGGAGATCCACTGCATCACAATTAATTATTTTTGTTAGTCCTTAGTAGTCAAATTAAAAAATACATCTTTTCCTCATATTAGCTCCTTCTGTGTAAAAGGGTTTATTTTACTATTATAATGCTCTTTTTTTTTTTTTTTCCTTTAGATATGCTTCTTCTGTAAAAGATGGCTCCCAGTACTTTGTTCTTCTCATTATTACAGATGGAGTTATTTCAGATATGGCTCAGACAAAAGAATCCATAGTGAATGTAAGTTTTGCAAAGGTATTGAAATATAAGATATTTCTGGGTTTAAATATTTTAGGCAACAAACTAAGTCTGTTATTATTTTAGGCATTAAATTAGTTCTGTAAATTAACCATTCTTTCCAAACAGAAAAAAAAAATCATTATGCACAAAGATTAAAAGAAACCAAAAGTTGTATCTTACCTTAATTAGTGTTTTGTGGGAAATGATACCATTCTGTCTAACACTGTATGTTCATACAACTTTTATAATCTGGGTCTTGGTTCTTCCTTCCTCATGCACATCCCACCATTCAGTATTTCATAGTGAACCTTCGTTTATTTTTCAAATAATTGCATACAGCTTTGATTTTTCTTTTTTTCCCACCTTCTAAAAACTGCCCCAAACTTTCTGGTCCCAAAGGTCAGGCATAACTGTCAGCTGATATCCTTTTAGATAGTTCCCATGAAATTTAAAGTTCTTAATTGTTTCTCAGTCCTTCATTATTTTCAATATTTTTCTCTTCAAAACTGCTATGCTTATATGTAATATTCTGCATTACAAACACATTCCATTCTTCTTTTGCCCCTGGGAAATGTCAGATGAAATTACACACACAACCAGCTTCCATCTAGGGTTTGAAAAGATCTATACCAATAATTTTAAATGCACCACAGTGGATCTAGTTACTAGGAAAGTGATGGGTGAAAAGCCTACATTAAAATAATTAAGCATCATGTCAAAATGAATGGTATAGAATTAAGCAGCATACTTTTGAAGGCCCACTTTCACTACTTCCTACAGTAGTACCATTCCACTTGTAGGGTGCACAAGAAAATATTACTGAAATGCTCCATCTCTCACTGGAAAGCAAGATGCCCTCAAGCTCTAGCCAGCAGCATATGGACAGAGTTTGTATGTTGATAAGGGCTCTCTCAACCCATATGATAAATTTTTACCTCTTCCAGTTAAAAATAGGATAAAGCCACTCTCACTTTTATAGGAGATAAACAAGCTTTTATCTGAGAAGTTCATTCTCTAGTCTACCCTGGTAGTTTGTTATATAGCTTCTTTTAAGTGGCAAAGTTCCCTTACTTCAAAGTCCATATAGAGGGTAAGTAAGACACCAGCAAGTTTGATTGGTTGTGAATTTGTAAGATAAGTAATTTGTCACTAAGAATTATAGAAAAACCTTGTTTCCATGAGTAGGAAATGCTACTGGAATAATAGGAACACTAGCCATTACTCTGCAACTGTCTGCAAGTACAGCAGATGTATTATTAGCTTGGAATGAGCACAAATTCAGAAATACTACTTTTGATGAAGATTCATTAATTTTTCTGCGTAGTTCTTGCAGTGTGAGTACAGTATACCATGACAGAACTAATCATATGCTATCCAATAGCATTTTTTTCAGTCATAATAATATTTGAAATAATAAAAAGGGCAGTGATGTTAAATACAAGTTGATGTGTATAAGGCTCGGGAAGAGTATATTTCATTTTTTATCGCTAATTGTGCTTTATACATCCTCCTTTTTACAGCATATATGTCACACATTCTGTTTTATCAAATTGTTTAAAGGTTATGCTGTCATTCCCTAAATGCCAACACCAAGCTTATGTGCAAAAGTTGAACTCTTTGTCTTTTCACTGACCTTGCCACTTACTGTTTCAAATATATTGTATCACATAGCACTGTGTCTTTCTAACTAGGAATGTTCTTGAAGAATGTTTTCTTTATACTCAAATGCTGAGATTCTAGAAAACATCTGAGAAACAGAAGGTGTTCCACGCTGTTTTAAGTAGAGACTTCATGTCTGAAAAATACTTTATACTTACTGTCAGTGTCTTATGCAGTGTATTGCAACTCAGGTACAGTTGCACTCTCTTCATGGTCCTGGATCACCGAGTGGCTGAGGTTGGCAGGGACCTTTGGAGGCCATTTGGTCCAACACCCCTGCTCCAACAGGAACACCCAGAGCCACTTGACCAGGACAATGTCTGGTCTTTAACCAAGACCTTTAGTAGCATATTGGTATTTAAATTAACTAGGGATTATTATATCTTTTTACTTTGCTACAAGATTTTAGTTGGAAGATTGACTACATAGTAATACTTCATCGTGAATTTGCAGTCAGTGTATAGCACACACTGTACAATGTAGAGTGGTGAAGCTCATTAGTGATTTATGGAATGTCATACTTTCACTGTTTTAGTTAATGTGTGTACATCAATTAACTGTAAGCCTTCTGCTATAAGAAAGTTGGTTTTATATGCAATGTTATGACAGATCAAGAATGGGAAGTGGGGATGGTGCATCTAAAAAGAGAATGTCTTTTAGATGAGGCAGAAAAACACTTCCTATATTCCAGAATAAAGCTGTAACAGTACGTTCTAAAACCACCTGACTTCAAACTTCAGTGAAGCTGAGTTTAATTTAGCAGAAAGCATACAGCTATGATTTTTGGCCAGTGTAGACTCCTGTTTAAAATGACTGTAGACATTTCACAGTTCAATGGAGTATCTCAATAAGGAACATTTGTCAGCCCTGACATTTGTTAGATGATTTTTTTAGTTGTTACCCTCCTCAAAAGAGCCAGTTTCAGATGATTTCTCTACTGGATATCTGGTGCTGCTATCAGGGCAGGAGAATCCAATATTTATGATGCTGTCTTTGTAATTTTAAAGGTTTTACAGAGAGTTCAGTCTGGGAAAGCCAGATATCATCTTTGCCTTTTTTCATTGAATAAAAAAAAAAAAAGTAAAATTAAAAATCTTAAATACAAAGCAGTTCAATATCTTGTTTATTTTGTGGCATGGATGATTAACTTGAATAAAACGTCATTCGTGGAAGAAATAACAGGTAGATTTCTCAAATAGGTGATTTATTCTCCTCAGAAAAGTTGGCATAAGATCTATGTAAAAAATACAGAGAATCGGGTAATTCCAAGCAGCTATGTAATATCGAGAAGCAACAGAATACATTTAAATAAATGTCAGACTGTCACTAGGTACATATTTACAATTACTGTCAGTTTACAAAAGATTCTAAGAGAAATTTGTCTTCCTAGTTGTCATCTTAGTATTAAATCCTAGCATAGTTGTGTTTAATTATGATCCTATATGATTCAAAGACTTTATAAGGAAAAAATAAATAAAAATAATCATCTGCCCTTTTGTCTTCATCCAATATGCTTTGTACGTAGCACTTAAGCAGACAATTTGCACTCAACATTTTAGGAGGTGAGGATGAGGAATTGCTCTTTCAAGCATTACTTCTGCACATCTTTTGTTCGTATTGTCCTCGGATCTTACGTCATAGTGGCAGAGGTTATGCAATGCATTAAACCTCCTTTTTTCTTCTTCTTTTGAAGGCTTCCAAGCTTCCAATGTCAATAATTATAGTGGGGGTAGGACCAGCAGAATTTGATGGTAAGTGTTTTAGTGTTTTTTAGAATGTTTTATGTTTGTTTACATATTAGTAATATGTGGTTTTTCAAACAAATATTGTTCTTTATAAAAAAAAAAAAAAAATATAAAAAAAAAGGAAACAGAATATGGAACAAGCAGTAAGCACCGTTGACATTTCCAGCTGGATTGATTGATAACTCAGTATGATTACAAGCTACCATGTCGAGCTGTATAGCCCCTCAGGCTCTCTGTTCAAGTCACAGAACCATATGGGGGCTGAGCATTTACATAGCTCTAGAAGATGAGTGGGGAAAAAAAAAGAGTAAAATAAGTATACTCAAGTAATTCTGAATATTTTCAACATGCGTATTTCATGTCAGCTGAATGGAAATTTGATCATGTGTTCTTATCGCAGCAATAAAATGCTAAGAAAAGTAAATAAATTTGAAGAAGTGATATGGGTTAAACTGGGTTTCACTTTATAACAGACCTTACTGTCTACCAGCATGGGGAGAATATTACAGCAGGGAAGAAATCACCAGGATTATTTACATATGCTTTTTTATGGTGTTCCAGAACAGCATTGCATCTCTATTGCAATGACTAAGCTGCTTCCATTATTTGGACTAATTTATTAAGTGGCATCTTGCACATCAGCGCACTGTGAAGTGTAGACATTCCCTTTATATCTGTTTCTCAAAGTTATACATCCTTTTTTTTTTTTTTCCATTTTAGTACTTCTGGTTAGACAGCATGTCTTCTTTTGTACATGAAACTACCATGTTTCATTTTGTGCATGAAACTACTTAGTACTACCACAGGTATATAATGTAAGTAGTTCTCAATGACTATACATTTAAATTCTTATACAAATATTCCAGGAGTATGAAAACAAGAGGAAAAAATGATACAAGAAAAATACTTCATTGGGGTTGATTTTCTCATGCTTTCTGGCAAGTTTTGTGTTAAAGTATCACATTCCTTTTTCAGAGTGTCCAAATGGACATTCACACTTCAGGTGACTGTATGCCACAAGCAATGAGAAGAGACCATTTCTCTTCATAAAAGCATTAAGAAGGAAATTTGCAAGCTTTACTTTCCCCCAGAAAATTCAAACTCTAGACCTATGTTACTTATTTTTTCCTCACCCCACCTTTGCTTTTTCCCTTTCTCTGTTTATCCAGTCCTTGAGTTTGCTCAAACTCCTCTTGACTCTGCCAGCTCATGTAGATTCTGTCTTCTTTTTACTTCTGGAAGCTGTCTTTACTGAGTTTTGGAGATGTCATCCCTATAACTTTTGTTAAAGCAGGATTCTGATTCTAGTGCAGGATACAGTTTCCATCTTTGGACTGATGCCCCATGAGTGTAATTCACCTATTAGATGCGTGTCAGATCTGTAGACCCTCAACACTTGAGAGGGCAGAGAAATTACTTGTCCCACATACAGAAGTTCTTCCTGGAAAAAACAACAGTCTCCATGTTTGATGTGGACACTGAAAAAGTGTGTGTGTAGGAGCGTGTACATTCCAGGCATACTCTTACAGTTCAAAGGCAGTCTAGCTTCAGTTCTGCTGTAGAGAGACTGAGCTACTTCTCTCCAGATATCACTGCCCACTCTAGATCTCAAAGGCCCTGGGGGCTACCAGAGGGATAAAAGTCTGGAGCATAGGTAAAAGTCTGAAGCTTTGATAGATGTTATGTACCTTTGGCACAGCTTTATATAAGGATGTCAGTATGACTACGAAGGCTCAGACCAGTGTTCTGTTTTGCCCAGTGATCAGACTGTGAAATGGCCACAGGTATTTATCTAGAGAATGTCAGAAATGAAATAAGCAAAAAAGATATTTCCCTGAATACTGTCTTTAGTTCTGAATTTCCTGAGCAGAATGTGGTTTATGTTTATTTTGGAAATTTTCAGTGGATCTTTCCTGCAAATACCTGTCCAGTCTTCTGGCTTGAACATATGTACATTTTTTTGCATCAATAGCAACATCTAGCGATGTGTTCTACAGGCCTACTAACTATTTTTTGCAGAAATATATTCTTCTGTTTTGTTTGAACTTGGATCCTGATAGCTTTATTTATGCTTTCGAGTTCTTGCATTGGAAGAAATAGGTTTTGAAATTTGGGGTTCAGTGAGCTCAGCACTGTTTGTAATTGCCTAAGAAGCTGTAGTGCTCCAGGGCTTAGATTTTCATACAGTGTACTGAAAGAAGGATTGTAGGATTGCTGATCCAATGGCTGAGCAATTATTTTGTAATCCCAGGTCCATCCATTGCAACACTGACTGCAGAGCTGGTAGGCCTTTCTACAGAGGTCTAGAATGGCTTCTGGGTATATTGACAATTACAGTTTTCCTGGACCCTGTTCAAAAAAAATGCAAGAGCTAGCTAGTAAATTTAAGAAAATTATTTTAACTCCTAACTCATGTGTAATAACAGTCATTACATTTCCAGTATGAATGTTATTGCCTTGTTGTGCTATATCCTTTGTTACCTTCTGTAACAATAGTTTCTGAAGATGAATTCTTCTCCACCTATGAAAGTATGAATATAGCCTTACCACAAGGATATGCTTGCTGGTTTGGGAGCTGGAGGGATATAGTGGACCTTATCATGGTGTGTTTTGTTCTGAAGATGAGAATAAAGGCAAAAAGTAGGTATTGTTAGCATGAAAAAGTACAAAATAACTACAATGAATGATATATTCTATAGAGCAAATGATATTAAGAGTTACCTTAAGGTAGCAATTGTTGGGTTTGTTCCTCTAAAAGTGTAAATTGACAAGTTTTCCTCAGTAATGCTTTTCTTTTGAGTAGTTGAACTCTCACAGATAAATTCATTTGTTTCTTTTTTAAAGCTATGGAAGAACTGGATGGTGATGTAGTCAGGATTTCTTCAAGAGGAAAGTTTGCAGAAAGAGACATTGTGCAGGTGGGAGAGAAAAATTGCCCTAATCATTACATTTTACTGATCCTTTTTGTTTTGACTTCTTGTTCTATCTATATTCCCACCTTTCATTTTACCTTTGCACTGACATACTTTATCTTACGGATGTTTCTAACGAGCTCAGAAACTCTTTGTGATACCTCTAAGCCTTTATATAACACAAAACACTGGATATGCATTGAATAGAAAATGATCCCTAACTGGTAACACACTGAGATAGTCTTAGGGTTATACAGCCATGGGAGAAGAGTTAGGTGCCTCTGCTTTCCAGGTTCTGCAATTTCACTGTGATTCCATGAAGAAAAACTGCAACTTCTGTGGAAATTAGCAGTATCTAGACCCCTAGCAAGTGGATTCGAGATGCTTAGGGTATCTTCCTTTGCCTCTAACTGCCACTACAGAAGACTGTGAGTGTCTCCCAGTTCCCGTGTCCTGTCTTACACATATGACCATGTAGATGCCTCATGCCTCAAGGTATCGCAGATGATAGCAGGCAACTGTGTTCAGGTGACTGAACAAAGCCTTAAAAGTGCTGTTCTGACCTGCATTCCACAGGATCCTCCACTTCTCTGCCAAAGCCCTCTGGTTCTGGTTCTGCTCACTGCCACCGTTCAGTCAGCCCGATGATTGTCATTCACACCTAAGCAGCCACTTGCAGGGCGGTATGGTAGCTCTGCATGCACATACCCACCATAATCACCTTTCTGCCCAAGAGCAGTGGATTTCTAGAAGTCTACAGCTTGTCCAAACCATGTATTTCATCCAGGCTCCTGGCACCCTTTTTTGGCTTACTGATTACATACACACCTGGAAAGACTTAATTTTGTAATTGTTTTCTTGATCAAATCAGAAATTAGATACTCATTTTTATTTTCATGGGATACTAAAGGGGAACAAAACACAGAGAAGGGCATTTGATGGCTCAGCATACTAGTCCCTGCTTGCTGAAGGAAGTATTTAAGAAGTTGATATTTGAAAAGTAGCAAGTTACTTAAAAGTTAGATCAACCTGGTGACTGTAGAAATAATTTTATCTGCCTAAGGTATCCAGCCTAAGTCAGCTATAAACAAGCTGCCTTCAGAACGGGAAGTGCTTCAGGATCCCAGACTAATATTTCTGCAAAGCCCTGTGCCGTGTCAGAATTGTTAAAGCTAATTCACATACCTCTGGCATGCATTTCATTGTGTGCTTTAAATATATGCAAGGTAATTGTACATAATTTCTCCAAACAACAGAATCTCCTAAAGCTGCTGTTTTTACATTCAGTGAGCACAAACAAATAGACTTCTTCAAATGTTATACAAAAGATTAGTGAAAATGTTACGCATCAGAAATATTCTAATTTCAGCTGAAATAAAAAAATTCAGTGAATACATTTTTGTGTTTCCTTGGAATTCATTGCATATCAGAAATGGAATAAAACATTTATTTACTGTGAATGTATTTCAATCAGAACTTTGCCCCAAGCCATACTGAATTAGCTGAAGGCAGTAATATTTTGTGTGCTTTCTGTCTAAATAATAACAAATACGTTATAGTCTAGCTACATAAATAAAAAGGGATAAAGACAAACCCTTTAAGTTTAGTGTGACCTGTGTTTTGTAAATGGTAGGATAAAACTGACTTGCTTTTATAAAATAAACTACTCAAATATAAAAAGATAATCTTTTTTGTGTTTGTGTGTTTTAGGTTAGTTAAAATTAACTAGTAAACCTGACTGTTAATTTTAACAGTCAGTATTATTGTGAAATAAGTAAATTAGGAATGGAGAAATTTGCCCGCTATAAGTGACTCACTGTATTGATAATATTTACTACTGGCTGCAGTTCGTGGAAAGACGTGATCTTTGTTTTTCCCTCCTTGCTAATAAACATAAGTATTGCAGGGACTCTGAATTATATGTCTACCAATTCTTCCTCAGTTTATTTATTTTCTGCTCCTTTGTTTTCCTCTTTTTATTTTTTTTTAGGAAAATATTTACTCATGGTAATGCACCTACTGTTTCTCTTGAACATTTTGTGTATTAACATTTTATATAACCTCTCAAGCTAAAGGCAAAGCATTTTGCATTAGTTCAGTTTCCCTTCAATTTTTCTTACATCTTGCATTCTATAAAAGATTTCTACCACCTCTGCTTGTTCTGTGTGGTAGCTCTAGGCCTTGCTGTCTTTGCCATCTGTCCTTGTGTATCTATGCATATGTTTATCTGTCCGTAGTTCCTCCAACTCTTCTGATACCTATATACCTTAAAGAGAGGGGAGGGAGAATTAATGCAGGCCATCTGTATTGTATAATCGCATTTCAACAACTTCACTGTTGAAGTAGCCAGCCTTTGCTGCAGGAAGTGGTCTGAGTTTTCATGGCTGTAGTTAAGGTGATCTCTTCAAATCGGACACATTTGCTTTTTTAAACAAGACAGCATATGTTTTTTACATAAGACTGCATTATAAAAGGAATAACCATCTGAGAGGGAAATGAACACCAAGCTTATCCCTTCACAGCTGAATGTGTAAACTTACAGGCTACAGAGATATTTCCTTTTTTTGTTATTCTAACTTAATGCTTCTGGGGACAGTTAGATGTATTCTTACCAGTAAGGTGATGGAATTTAAGAAGGAGCAAGCTGTTGAAACTGGGCAGTGCTGTGCTGGCTTCTGGAAACCAATGGTGCTTTTTTTTAATGATCTCAAGAAGTCACTTCCAGACTCAGCTATTCTGTGACTGAGTCATCATCTTCTAAGGAGCTGCTTGCTGGGGAACTACTCCAATCAGTGGCTGTTTATGCTTGATTTGGTCACAGGTTTCAGTGAAACTCAACATAGTTTAAGCACTGAGGATTGAAGCTCTTTATCTGGCAATTTGAGATCCTCATCCAGGAAGTGAAGCAAAGAGCCAACTCTTAGTTGAATTCTAAACATATTTTGGTAGGAGGCTGATGCCTTGATAGGGACAATACTGGACAGTTTGCAAAGCTCGAGATTAAGCATAGGAAAGTTATTGCTAATGCTGTCTATGCCTCAGGTCAAACCCAACCTTCAAATTCCCAAATTTTGCCTGAATGGAACATTTGATCCCTAAATTCTGTGGGATATCTCCATTTCCAATGTGGCTGTTATTTCCAATCCCAGAGCTGGTTGAACTTTCTAGGTGAGCACCACTAAATGTAATAGTACCACATTCTTTTTATCCATCTTCCCTTGTTACCCTCTTCTTCGCTCTTCTGATTTTTGTGGTGGATTTTGAAAACAATATGCAAGTAGCATGCAACAGTGTCATTCTGCATGTGCCATTGTTTCCATGAATCCCCATAGAATCTATAGTGATAGTGCCTTTTAAGAACAATTTTTAATTTTCAACTATTTTGCTTTTGATGAACAAGCTATGTTTTTCATATCCTGCCTCCTTTAAGCATTTTTTTTAATATTGACTCCACTGAAAATAAAGAAGTTAATTGCAAAACACCATAGCAGAATGGTAGCAATAAGCTTCGTCTAGTTTCATAAGTCCAGAGAAGTGCTTTCCAGAGCTGATGTAAAAATGATTTAATTAAGTTCTTTATTGCTGAAAGGTTGCCTTCATATTTTTTTTTCCAATAGTTGCTTTATTTGTTTAATATATTAAGTAGATCTCTTTTGTTGTGTTTTGGGCTTTTTTTCTGTCTTTCCTGGAAGACTCACAGAAATGCGGTGCAAGTTAAACTTTCACTGTAATTCAGTGGTCTCCTAAATCTTGAAAGCTTTAGTGCTTTCTAGAAAAATGAAATTTAATATAAAGTCTTGGTTGATGTGCATCCAAAAAGACAATTTTTTTCAGGTTAGGATAATGGGGAAAAGGGTCTGCTCATTTTAGAGTTCAGCGGGAGATGAGACATCTCTGGGTTTGGCTTCTCGTTCAGTTCTAGTTTTATCCTGGAGAATTATATGAGAAAAGTTAACAATTAAGTCTTCTCTGTTTTACGAGGGGAAAAAGGTACTGTTAGGGTTTGAATTCTGCCATAGCCTACCATATCAATACCAGATGTAGCTTTGGACTCCAAATGACAATTTTGAAAAGTCACCCAACTGCAATCCTGAGATAAACACCAAAATTTGAGCAAGAAGCAGAATTTCAAATAAACCTTCCTTTCACCACAAACAATTAGGTAACTTTACCAACTATATCTCTGCATGCTGTTTGCTGTGAGTAAAAAATCAAGGAGCCTAGATTGTTTCTTTTTCCTTACCAGTAGCACAAGCATCTTGTTAATTATTGTGAATTTCAAGGAAAAGCTGGTGGCTAACTTTTTAGGTGTAGTAGATCTGGGTATCCCGTAATGCATTCTTTTTTGAAATCAAATCTTTTTAGCTTAGAGCCTTAATGCATCTGTTAGTGTCAGGTAGAAAGTATTGAGTTGGTTCATAGTTCTGCTCAGTATAATGAAAAATGATTAAGAATATAAAGTCATCCATTCTTGTTTTGTTCACTTCAGATGGCAAAAATTCTGTCCACAAATTGCCAGAGCAGAGACAGTCTGTTAGGAGAGCCCTATACGAACAGGACATGAAAGCTAAAAATAGCTTTGTGAAACAAAATTATTTTATTGTATAAAAAGGGTTGAGAGACAAGCCAAATATGTCAATAAAGTATGTAACTGGTAATCTGAGCCAGCCATGGTTTAAGAATATGAAGAGCTTCACCCAAGTAAAGCTTGATACTGTTAGACAGTAGATTTTTTTAAATTGAGATATAATTTGTGTATATAAAATACAAAATATGTATGGGCATATGCATATATAAAATGTGTAAGGTAGTAGTATATTCACATACCTTAACTCCCTAGATCAAACCTTCTCATTTTTGTGTTGTAAGATGTCTTCTGTGTTTGCGTAATGACCTGTGTGAATATATCTTTCGTTTTGTAGTTTGTGCCATTCCGGGATTACATTGACAGAAGTGGAAACCACGTGTTAAGCATGGCAAGACTTGCTAAAGATGTTCTAGCTGAGATCCCAGACCAGTTTCTGTCCTACATGAGAGTCAGAGGAATAAAGCCATCACCTGCACCACCACCCTACACACCTCCTATTCATGTGTTACAGACTCAGATTTGAATGCTCCAAAGTGCTTAGCATTTTTCACAAGTCGAGAGTCTCTGGATGCAGCAGTAGCTTTTTGGAGCTAGAAAAATTCTCTTCACATACCAAAATTCTCCATAAGGTTGCATGAGCAACTGAAAAGCTTTTAAATGCTATGATGAAAATGTGTATGTTCTCTCCGAGTCCTTTTTTTTTTTTTTTTTTTTTTTCCTTCTTTTGGACAAGAAACCCTGCTTTTTTGATCTATTTATTCGAGGGGAAAGCACAAGTCAGGATTTCAACTCAGAAGAAATGTCCTCTCTGAATACTGTGTGTACATAAATGTATAGGAATGCTATTCCTCTGTATCAATGTTTACATGTTACTATTTTTAAATTTCAGTACTTTTATAACTATTCTTAAGAATACAAGTTTGGAATATTGATTCACACGTCTTCTAGCTTGCAATAGTTTGTCACAAGATCACAAGAGAAGCAATATCTCTTTGAATGTTTGTCCAGACAAATACAAATGGGAGTTAAGAAAAGGACAACTATATACGTGTTTTCCAATACCTGAATTGCTTCAATCAGTGCTCAGTAATCTATTCATCTTACGCTCTGAGAATAAGTTCCTAAAATGTGAATATCGTAAATTGTGTATGACTTACGACCAACTCCAAACTTCAAGGGGGAGGTATGTGTATTTTTTCAGAGATTCTCCAATTTCTAAGTTTATCTAAGTTTACAGTTTTTTAAACTAGTTACTGAAGCAAATTAGAAGAGTTACTTGCTATAAGTAATTAAAGAAAATTACCTCAAATCAGAACTTTGAGTATTACAGTTGACTCACTGAGCTCATTAGATCTTATCATGCATTCCTTAAAGCACTGGAAATTTTGCATCAGAAAAGTCTTTTGGTGTGATTACAGCAGATGTTTTATAATGGATCATTTTAAACTTAATTTAAAATTATAACTTTTTTGTCTAGATTGCCCATTCAAAGGGATGCTGGCTCTTAATATTTGGGTTTATATTGTCATTTAATCACATTTCCATTCAGGATGCATGAATGATAATGTTAATTAACTGGTTTAAAAATTGCACAACCATGTTGCTTTGTGCACAATTTTGTGTACTGAACTACCCAAAAATTTTATTATATGCCTGTTCATATATAATTATGAAATGATTTTGCATGTACAGTTTTTACAAAATACACAGTTTTGTGAGTTTGTGTCAGATATATTTTATTTAGAACTAATGGCCTTAAATTTCACAAAACTCCTGAAATGATTGTGAATTGCCTTCAAATACTGTTAAAACTGAACATTTTTATTTTTTTGTGTGTCACAATTGTAACTGTCTTGTAATGTAACTTCTTTTCTTTGCATATAAACTGTTTACTACTTCTGTTTCTTACTACTGTATGTGGTAATGTACAGTATGAAACTAAGGTGCGTTTTTTAAGCATGAAAAGTTTTTTTCCAGAAAGCGTATCTTCAATATTAATGGCATATAACTATATAAAAGCAGAATCTTCCATTTTTAAATATATTTAAATTCCTTTAACTATCTCATGCGGGAAGTTCCTTTTTCCAGATAATTATTCTGTTAGTAAGGGAAAAAAAAAAAAAAAAAGAAAAAAGAAAAAAGTTTGTTTGTTTTTTTTTGTAGAAATATTGTTTTATTTTTGTTTCAAAACAGTTTTTACATAAATATGAATTTTAATTTTCTCACCAAAATATGTATTTCTTAGTGGATTGGTGTTGCATGAATGAAATTTGATACCTGACAATTACAAATTTTGATGAAAGTGCATCATAAAGAATGTTTAAATCTACTGAATGGTGGTGGTGTTCTCCTTCCATCTTCTGCCTTTATATTTCATACTTGCATTCTTGGCACTTTATAAATAGCTGAATTAATACTGTATTTCTGTTGCTTCATTCTGTTAGATGAATCTTTATGCTGACATTTGTATTAACTCACATGGGTCCATGTTTTTAGCAGGTTTTCATCCTAAAGCCAAAATTAGCAATTTATGTTAATCAGATTCCAGGTCTTCCAAGTTTTTATTTCTTCACCTGTTATCTAGTAATGATATATTTATCTGGTGTTTTATCTAGTATTTATTCATTTCAGACTGAGTTATTAAAAAAAAAGAGTGACTTTATTAGCTCTCATTTAATCAGCACCTTTTATTAATGCAAAGATCAGTCTCAAAATTAACAGGTGAGGAACTTTTAAAGATTGTTATTTAATCAATTTAATTAACAAAAAATGATGATTAATTTAATAATTAATCCAAAAAAAATCAGTCCAGCACCAGTTCCAACCTATTCTGTTCTACACTGTTTTTTTTCCTTCTGTTTGGTATTGGAGTGTAAGTTTTACATAATTAATGGAAAGAAAAAGATGTAATCAGAGGGCTGATTTGTCCTGGGACCAGTACTGTTTGACCTCTTTATCAATGACATAGACAATGGGATTGAGCACACCCTCAGCAATGTGGGTGACACTAAAAGAGAGGAGATTTAGATGAGATGTGAGGAGGAAATTCTTCACTCAAAGGGTGGTGAGGCCCTGGCACAGGTTGCCCAGAGAAGCTGTGAATGCCCCGTCCCTGGAGGTGTTCAAGGCCAGGTTAGATGTGAGGCCTTGGCCAACCTGATCTAGTGGGAGGTGTCCCTGCCTATGGGAGTGGGGTTGGAATTGCATGGTCTTTAAGCGCCCTTCCAACCCAACCCATTCTGTGGTTCTATAATCATATGACTAAGTGGGAAAAGGATTTTTTTCCAGACTGGTGACATTGTGTGTTCAACATCCTAATTCTGTAATGGGTAGGATACCGCTATGCAGGCCCACAGTCATGCCAGTAATAACGATGAGAGTCAATGGTCATAACTTTAATTTCTGCAAAGCATCATATGGAGACATTTTTCCTTCTGGCTTTGTTCTGAAGAATAATGAGCCATAAAACTCCTGTTCCTTCCCAAGAAATGCTCGCTGCTGTACTCTCCAACAGGATTTCCAGTTTTGGACTGTCACTTCTCCAACCAGAGAGTTTTATCTAGTTCTCCCATATCCAGCTGGACTTAGAGTAAGGTGTCCTGGCCAGGCAGCAGAGCATAAGCAGCTCTATGCAGAGCTCAGGATCAATGTAGTGCTGCACATGTTGGGCTGTAAATTCTACCAAGCTGTTGTAGAGATAGCATTTCATAATTAATAGTCTTCTTATTCTAATTACTAAATAATACCAGAGAGTATTTATATTTAAGAAAGGTAAAGTGTGACATGATGGGACAAAATGTACAAATGTGCAGGGTGCGAACTGTGCAAACGTCCTAGAAATTAGGAAGGGCACTGTCTCATGGAGGGTATAATCTGAGAACAAATTTTAGGTTTCATTAAGACTAGCGTGTTATCATTTGCCAATCTGGACAGAGAAAATAGTTTGATCTTAGTTATGAAGAATATAATTCTGTAATTGCAGGGAAAGGTGGCAGCCTACACAACAGAATTTTCGTGGACTTCAAATCAGCTTACGTCTGTACACAAAAAATGTTTGTTAAGGGTGGTCCCCAGGGAAGTATTTGAAAGAGAGAGAAAGAATTCAGGAGAACAGGTATTCGCTGGAAAGACACATTTTGAAAAGCTGGAAATTCTCAGATAAATAGGGTCAGATGAACATCATTCCAGAATAATTCAAAAAATGGCTGAAACAATACGAATGATAAATGATTATCATATCTGAGTACTAATAAAAGGACACAAATGACAAATTATGCCAGTGCAGCGGGAAACCAGGGAGCATAGTAAGAGGCTATTATGACTGTATCAGAAGTTCTTCAAACAGAAACATCAAAAAGAATAGAAAAGGAGACTATGTTGCTATGGGTAAATGTAAAAGATTAGCACAGACAAGTGTAAAAAAAATCAGGACAGTGAAGCACTAAGTAGGTGCATAAAGGCCAGTAAATCCCAGGCTAGAAAGGGAAGGAAAGTCGGGGCCATTATTTAATGAAAAGAACAACTGAAAAGTAAATCTAGAGAACTGAAATGTTAGATGTCTCTTTTTCCTTCATTCTTCGTAGAAGAGGAATAATCATTGAATTAAGTGGCCAGTTCCTCTCTCCATCCTTCCCCCCAAAAAGTTATCTAGACCTAGGTTTACAGCTACCAATAAAAATGTGTTAAAAATGCATACTTCTGAAATGATTGTCCTGAAAAGCAATATAGTAAGCTTCAGGATAAAAGAAAGAAACAGCTTCCATGTAATTTTATTAAAGCTTTTAAATTACATTTTAAAGGCAAAGAGGGAGATAATGGCTTCATCTGAAGGGCTATGAAATACTACAAAATTGGTTAGGCTGTGTTCAGAAAAAATGATAGCAGTCTTTCATCGTCCAACAGGAAAAATGTATCCATTGGTCTTCTGAAGGGACCGGTCTTCCTTTTGGTACTATTTTGTCTTTGCCACTGATGCCGTGATGTATAAAAGGCTTTTATTAAATTAGCAGGTTACAGCAACTGGAGATAATTCAAACACTTTCAAATATGGGCTTAAAACTCAAAAGTATGTTTGTGAATTAGAAAAAATACCTCTAAGAGAAGCAAATTCAACGAGTTCAGATAAGAGTACTTAAGTAGCACCCAATTGCAGTATTTTCTGGCTATGCAGCAATTCTGCAGAGAAGCGTTTGAGGTTTGTCCTGGTTTCGGCTGGGATAAAGTTAATTTTTTTTCATAATATCTGGTATGGTGCTGTATTTTGGGTTTAGGATGAAGACAATGTCTCTAACACCGATGTTTTCATTGTTACAGGACAGTGCTTACACTGAGTCAGGGACTTTGGCTGCTCGAGCTGCCCTGCCTGCGAGGGGGCTGGGGGTGCACAAGGGGCTGGTAGGGGACAGAACCAGGACAGCTGGCCCAGAATGGCCAAAGGGATGTCCCATACTGTGTGGTGTCATGCTGGACAATAAACTGGGGGCTGGCTGGGAGGCTGCTGTTGCTCAGAGACCAGCTGGGCATTGGTTGGCTGGTGGTGAGCAACTGCGTTGTACATCACTTGTCGTTCTTTTTTTTTTTTTTGATTCTTTTTTATTTTTATTTTCCCTTTCTTATTAAAATGCCCTTATCTCAACCCATGAGTTCTTGCATTTTTACCTTTTTTCAGTTCTGTGCCCCATCTCACTTGAGGGGGACTAAGTGAGCGGCTGCGTGGTGCTGAGCCGCCTGCAGGTTAAGCCCTGGCAGGCAATGGTGGATGGCAGAGCAGACACTGGGCAGGAGATGCTGTGGGACGTTCTGAATGTAGGCCCCCTGAAATAATCATTTTCCCATTCTCAAGATATTAAGGCCTCAGTTAGTGTACAAGGTCCAAGTTTTGAGACTTCAAATAAGCTGCGGATTGGTTTGAAGAAGACTGAGAGGATGGTCGGAGTGAGCAAGGCAGATGGCCAGGAAAGGTTTGAGTGTGGCTGGCCTCCCTGCCAGAGCTGGTCTGTAATTTGTTTTGTTGATCGCAGTAAACTTCCACAGCAAGGGTCAGCGTGAGACAACAACTTGACCTACTGATGTGGGAGAGCAGGTGGACGTAAGCGTGTCAGAAATATTTTCAGGAAGGAGTGGCCATGACCATTTAGATCATTAGGTTTTTGCTTGATACTGCTCCTTTCTCACATGAAGTATGCTTCTTGTGTTCCATGTTCATTTCTTTCAGAATGCTTTATGGCAATACTACATTTTTCTTCCATCCCTCCATGACAGATTATTGTTTCTTTGCCACTCCTTTGATAGGGCATGATTTCATGTTTATTCCAAGCCAGCCTTTTGCATTGATGCCCATTGCTGTCAGTGTGTCTTGCCTTAGCTGCCTGGTGGTGACTGCTGCTTCAAGCTGGCCATCTAAACAAAGATGTTTCTGAGCACGTGCTTACTGCCAAACACAAAATATTATTAACTTTTATCACTGGACTTCTTATTTGATTAATTTATTTGGCAAATAGATCAAAGGCATTGAACCAACTGAGCATTCATATAGATAGACCATGGACAGAAGGTGTACTAATGCTGAGAGATACCTGCCCCGCACGTGTGGTGCCACCACTGTGATTTCCATGGGTGGTAGGACAGCCTTCTCAAGCCACCGCCAGCTGCGGCCACACACTGAGTAATTTCATCACGTCTCTATTGGTCTGTTTCCTAGGGAGCAAAAATCCTACCAGCCTCGAGAGGAACATGATTGTCCTAATAACGGGGTGGACATGTGTGTCCCCTTGCCACAGGCTGTTATCCGTGGTTCGGTTTTCTTTGGGCTGGTCGTGAAATCAGAGCAATTGACTGCATGTGCAAAGTGATTAGCAATGAAGGCTGTGTCTTCAACTGAGTGGGCCATCAGGATGCAATCACCAGAGAAAAGGAAGGCGCTGGGAAGCGAATTGGCTGGCTTCTGTGAGCACAGAAATACTGGGCAACTTCTCTGCGGAGAATAATGGAGTAAATAATCCCCTCACCATGTCATTAAATACTTCCACTGGCAAAAAGCCCCCAAAAGTATGGAAGCGAGAACAGAGCCTTGACTGATTACTTTCTGTGAGCAGGAGGGAATAGAAAATAGCAATAGGTTGTCAAACCTGGAGGAAAGAAGGGAGTTCTGTAGGAGTCTCTCGCGTATATTGCTGGTAAATATTGTCATTAATGCTATTAACAAGGGATTAGAGGCTACATTTATAAAACCAATGAATGTGTCAGATCACCAGGGCTGCAGGCTGGGAGGCTTGATTAGAATTCAAAAATGTTTCTGATAAATGAGAGGGAAGGTCAGGAATCAGTGAGATAAACTGCTGTGAAAAAGAAGTGGAAAGTGCTGCATTCAAGAGAAGAATAAATAAGCACAAATGAAATGAAAAATACCTGGATAAGCAGCAACACTGGAGTTAATAATCTGCAGATTACAGCTGCACTCCAAACAGAATATGAATCAAATTGTGATACCTAAAAAGCAAAGATCACCCTGGAAGAAGTTAACAGCAGTAGTGGCTGTATAAGACAAAGATGCTTATTGCTTGCCACCAAGCAGCGCTGAGCCTGGCACTGGGTCTGGACCACACGTTAAGGAAGATGTGGACAACTTTGAAAGAGTCCAGAAGAGAACAAGAACAGGGTGTTTTTTAATTGTTGAGGAAAAAATAATAAAGCAGTTGGTTATGTTTTGTATGCAAATGACCGGAGGGACCATGCTAACTCTGTCTGTGTGCAAGGAGGTGCTGTAATGAGCTGTTCTCAGAGGTCAAAGTGATGGCAGCTGAAGTTATCATTTTTGGCAGCAAGGAAGGTTTGTATGGGATGATGGACAAAACTTCCTAACTAACTGCAGAGCACCTTCTAGTGTGTCTCAGGGACACTGGGTAATCTGTGTCTTAGAAATTGTTCACAACAGGCTGGACAGCCATTAGGGATGGCCTCCCTCTGAGAAGGGAAATAGTACATGAGGTAGTTAAATATCCTCCTGAAGTCCTGCTTGTCAGCCCTGCAAATGCAGGCAGCCATATTAAGAGAGCAAAGAGCAACGCAGCTGGAGAGGAGGCAGAGGACTGGAGAGACCCATGGCATGAGTTCAGGGGCTAATTATGACTTCCTTTGCTAAATTGGTCTTTTCAACTGAAAAAGAGAAAGGGAAAGAGCATATTTCCCACAAAGTACTCGAGTACCAAGTGTGGTATGGTCATGGAAAAGGGCAAATGGCACCTTGGAGCAGCTCAGGGAGGGCAGCTTGGGTAGGTGGGTAGGAAGGCAGCAGGAGAGCTATGGAGGGCTCGGGTAGGATGTCATCCAAAAAGTGTATGCTTGTATGTGTACCCAGTCACCCAAACCAGAGGTGGTTTAATTCAGGTGGGCTGGTGAAGAGGATATTCCCATTTGATGGACAGGTGAGACTGCCAGGTCCCTGGGTGTGTGACCAAAGGCCAAGAGCAAAGCTCTTCGCTTTGATGATGGTGAACATTAGGGGAAGGGTTAGATGTGCCAAGTGAGCTAGTGCCAAAGCACAGCGAGATGGAAGTCTCAGTGTACAGATCCCAGGTTTCTAAGTAGAATTGCAACAAGATGCTGCAACAGCAGTCACTGTAGCTTGGTTCAGTGAGAAACTTAATGAGTTTATGAAAGAGGTGACAGCATGTTGCTGCCTGAAACATCTGGGAACTGAATTCCCCACTGTTCCAGGTGGCAGGCAGTCATGGAGGGGGACAACCTGCCTCTTCCCTCTGTGCTGGAGAAAACAGGAATCAGTGTATTTGGTCAGACGAGTTGCTTCCTACTTCTCATCTGCACAGCCCTCATTGCCTTGAGAGGCCTTGAGCCGTGTGGGGAGCGCGGCCATCATGGTGCTCCGTGGCCTTCTCCTTGAGCCTTCTCCTTAGGCTCTCGGCCAGGCCTGTTCCTCTACCAAGGGCCTCTCTAGAGGGGATGGAAGAACGGGAGGCAGCGATGGACCCTCTAAAGCTCTCCTCCCCAAACCTCATAGCCCCCTTCCCTGCTCCAGGGACCTTCTGTTTTTCAGAACAGAAGGCAGAGAGCCTCAGAAATGAGCTGAAGGAATGAAGTGAGGAGAACCTGTGTCCTGCGTGGCCTCCAGTGTGGTGCTGGCTACTCATCATCTACTATAAAAGCAGCCAGAAAGCCAGGTCTCATGAACTGGGCACCAAAATCTCTGCATGCTTCAGATGGCAATGTCAGCATCCCACATTTCCCACTGATAAATCGGTAGAGCCAATTTTACTGATGCACTCAGCCAGCTGTGGTTACCTGTCATTGAACAAAGGAACATCACACGTTACTGTGAGTGATGCGTAATAGCTCGGGAGCTGGAAATTATATTTTAAGCATGTGGGCTGGTAGGGAAAAAAAGAAATAAACAGAAATATTTCCTCCAATTCCTTTTCAGGGAGGGACATCAGATACGGAGTTACATCCTCAGGATTCATAACACCAGGCGATACTGAAACACTATTTCTTCAGTAACAAGACCTGGCATTTTCCTCACATCTCGAACTCACTCACCAGTAACAGAGGATTAAGGCTTGTGATAAAAGAATTGAAGCAGCATTTAAGAGATATTGGAATAGAGCCATAATTGGACTAACACTATCAGATGCCCTTAAATCTGTGCTTTGCATCTTCGTCATGTAAAACTTCAAAGATAAATGTCTTTTTGGTGTGGAGGGAGAATCATTTTGTGGTGTGAGTGATTCGTTAATAATACCGTCCCCCACTGGCCTTCTTTGGAGCTAATGGTTTGCTCCTCCAGTTGGAGTTGCAGACAACCTTTTGTTGCAACCATGACAAATATTTGACAAAAGAAACCCCACTGGCTTTAAAACTGAGTCATCCTCATTTTCTGCTATCTAGGCCTCCTCTAAAGCTGTCACCTTTCTGTAACTTAGACCTGTACAAATCTCCTGTGCAAATGTCACTTTGGCAGCCCTTTAAAAAGCTTAGAACAAAATTCCATTTTTTTTTAAGCATTTTACTCTGCAGAATTCACAGTGTGGAGAAATTACACCTGCTAATGAAATTAGCTATTTACCCCTCACTAAATTCCCTTCAGCGTGAGAATAGGCATTGCAGCAGATAAAGCCTTAAAAAAATAAAAAACCAAGTCAATTGCAGACAGACTGCAATTGCTTCTGAAGTTATTTTTCTCATCTTGATAAGCCTCTTGGAGGAATACAAATGGGAAGAAGGTGATGCCATTGTGAGTGAGGAAAACCACTGAATCGCAGCATTTCATTACTGGAGAGAGGCTGTCAGCTGCACTGCAACATTTCCCACTGCCCTGGAAGAATTAGTGAGAAAAGAGAGACACGTTTCATGCACACCCACAGCATTAGCGAGGTTCTTTCTGGCACTGCTAGATATTTAACAGCACAGAGATTTCAAATGCTCGCTGATGCATGCACTGTGTCATTATCAATAGATGTGTCTATTACTTGTCATTCCAAGGAAGTATCACGTTTCCAAAAACTCTTCTAAACAACGGCAAAACAAGCTGAAAGGGTGCTGTGTTTGAAACGTGTTACACTGAAATAGGAACAAGAGGATATTTAAGGTATTGCTGCGGTCCATGGGCAGATGCTCCCTTCCTCTTGCAGTAAAAGCACCCTGGGCTCCACACACCGGCATGGCTCTGCTTTGGGAAGGGAAGGACAGCGCTCATGTCTGAGGATATTCGTGTGAGTATCACAGCAAATGAGGTAACAGCTAACTGTTTAGGACTATTTCCTCATGGGAAAATGCCATCCTGAAGCAGCGAGGGCATCAGTGAATCAAGAAAGCTTTAGGAAGCGAGGGGCAAATACCCACCATCACTAGCGAACATGTGCTACCATTAGATATGGCACTCACTGATTTATTTTTTAATTGAAGGTGGGAACTAAATGAGAGCGACTAGCTGTGATTACCAGAGAACAAGGTATTCATCCAGGTTTGTAAAGGGAGAGGATGGAGCAAGAAGGAAAGCACGATCCCCAGTGCACCCAGGACACCAGAGCTGGCACCCTGCAGCACCATTTGCCCTGGCATTGCTGGAGACCTCCCTGCGAAGAAGTGACAAGTGCAAGCTGTAACGGGAAGGCCCTCAGCACCTGAGCAGATGACAGGCAACAAAGAGCAGCTGCCAAATTGACCCCAGTAACACCTGGAGCCACCCGGGGAGAGCAGGTTATCGTGGGTCTGAGTTTAGGATATCATTGCCAAAGGTCTTTTGGTTTTACATCAGAGTACTGAACTGCAGCTTACACGAGTGTTTTTTGAAGAAGCTTTAAGCATGAGGGTTAGGGGGAAGCTGACACCAGCTGAATGCAAACTGAATGTAGATTCAGGAGGAAAAGGCAGAGTTGTCCTTGGGCACTGCTCCAGCAGCAATACCATGTAAGCAAAACAGGTAGATGAGAACGCACTCGTCAGGGAAGCGCAGAAGGCACTTTCTTTGTTTTGCCATGAGGGCTCCAGGTAAACCTACCTACGAAATACGAAAGTGGGTGCCTGTGCAGGTGAAATTTCCAAGGCCAAAGGCAGCACTGCACCACATGAGCTGGGCGTTTCAAGGTGGAAACACGGGATTCCCCCTGCCCTCAGTGAAACCCCAGGAGCAAGAAACATTGGAGAAATGAGGGGACCAAAGACACCCTCACTGCCCTGCAGCTTGTACTGCAGGTTGGTTCAATAGCTCTCTTGTTGTGTGCATGGTTTGCTTGGTTGGTGGGTTTTGTTAGTTAGTTAGTTTTTTTTTTATAGTGACTGAGTCATTATGAACAAATGCTGTCTGTCTTACGGACAACTTGTTTTGAGACTTAATGGTCTTCCTTACCCAAAGCAGCCAGCCTGAAGTCAGACCCAGAAGGAGCTTGAGTGACACGGCTGTCCAGAACCACAAAGGGAAGCACTATCTAGGGGAAAACATTTTTCTCCTCCTTTATTTCCATTATTTCCATCCGTCAGGGCCAGGGCAGCCGACTCAAAGGGTGTATGGATGCTGCAGAGAGCCCCCTGCCAAGGGCCAGGGACGGGTCTCGCCCCAGCAGTGTCTGCAGACAGCCCAGGAGGGGCAGGTGGTGATCTCTGAGCTTTTGGTGCAAAAGCTTCTCCTGTGAGCAGCCTCCAACACCCCCAGACCCAGGCGCTGCCTCCCAGGAGCCAGCAAAAGAGCGTGTGAGATGAGCTGGAGTATTGAATGAGTCAGATGTTAATCTGTTTCTGCTTTACACCTGCCTAGTTGCAGACAAAACTTCAGTTAAACCCATGCAGAACCTGAATTTCAGGCTGCCCACAGAGGCTGTGGGGTCTCCTCTTTGAGGATCTTCAGAAGCCGCCTGGACGTGGTCCTGGGCAGCCTGCTCTGGGTGTCCCTGCTTGGGCAAGTGTTGGAGCAGCTGGCCTCCAGAGGGCCCTGCCAGCCTCACCTTTCCGCCTCTGGGAATAAAATGAGGGCAGATTCAGAGCCTTCATGGTCTTTGAAAAGTCACCTTTCTCACAAGGAAGCCATCATTTTCACAGCTTGCTGGGAGCAAACAGGAGGCGATGCAGTAATGCATTATCCCATGCCAAAGGGTGCTGATGAGCCTGCTGGTGGGCCCTCACCTGATGCTCCCCCTGGCATCAGGACAGGCTGTCTGAGGACACAGGCCTTGGCAGAGCAGGGTTTCAGCAGCTCCAAGGGCAGCAGCATCCCACAATAAAATTTTCCCTTCACCTCCTCACCACTCATTTTCTCATCATTCCAGGATCACTCCTTTCAGATTCATTTTTTAAAATGAGGAAATAGGTGGGCCCAGCTGACTTTGTAGCAAAGGTCTGTGCAAAAAGATGTTACAGGCATGTCTGTAAAAAAACTTTTCTTCTGTCTTTTGTCCTTGGGAGGCTGCTCCATGCCTGGACACCTCCAGCAAGCCCTCTGGGCTCCTGACGCTCGGCCAAAGCTACCTCTGCCCTGAGCCACGTAAGCCCCCGGGCGCATTCTTGGAGGTGAATAAGGAGCCAAATATACACGGGTGACTCACGCTCCTCAGGAGCATCAGCTCATCCCTGAGTGACACCCAGCATGACAGCTGGGTCACGAGTGCCACCCCGCACAGCCGCATTTCAAAGCCTGATGTTAAAGGTTTTGCAGCGGACCTTCCGAGCAGAGAGTGCAGGAATGGAGTCACACCATGGAGTGACACCAACAGTTGGCTGCCACCCGTGTTTCATGGCCAGGACCTCCACCCTGCCCTGCCCTGAGCCAGCCCACACTTGCCTCCCCCAGCCAAAAAGGGAACCAAAAGATGGTACAAGCTGAGGAACCCCCTGAGAAAGCCACATCCTGTGGTGTTTCTAGCCTGCTGCCCCTGGCTCTGCTGGTGGGACGTGCAGCCAGGCAAGCCCTCAGCCACGTGTAGGCCCCTTCCCGCGGCCCTAATTGGGTGAAGCACTTAGATCCATCTGGTTCTGTCTAATAGGTCTGCAATCTGCAGAGATCTGAAAGGACTGCTTAATTCCAGGAAACCTTTCTCATCCTTTGATGTGAAACACTCCAGATTTGTCAGACGCCAAGGCCGCTGTCCTAGCACAGCAGGCCCTTGGAGCAGCAGATTCACTCCTCCCGCAGCCAGCAGAGCTTTCTCGAGGCAGGTGGCATCTCTGCTGGCCAGCTCAGGGAGGCACGGGCAGCTCCGCACACCTCCAGCAGCCACAGCAGCATTGGCAGCACAGATGCTGCTTCCCCACTTGATCATTAACATGGCATTGAGACATTTCTGTGAGGAAAAGAAAAGGGGCCTGCTCTGGAATTGACAAAATTGTCTTCAGGGTGTTCCATATCTGGATGGGAAATGCTGAGTTATGCTTCTTCAGAGCACAGCAGAAAAGCAGACAGGCTTTGGGGGCTGCCTAAAGCTCTGCCAGGCTCTCGCAGGCATGAACTTGGGATCTGGGAAGAAAAGAGTGGGGAGAAAAGACTGGAGGTAGCACAGAGCAAGTGACAGGGCCTCAGAGCTGTGCAGCCCAGCAAGGAGCCCCAAGGCATTTTGGAAGCAGCAGCAGCAGCAGCATTCACTCCCTGTGACAGGAGGCTCTGCCTGGAGCCTCCACCAATGTCTGGCTGTCGCTGGAGGACCCAGGAGCAATTTCACACAGGGCTCTGGCCTCCAAGGAGCCTCTCCAAGGAAGTCGCTAGGGATTAAGTTCAACAGAAACATTGGATTCTTTGTGAAGCTCATGAAAATCCCCTCTCATAGTATCACAGGAGGGTTGAGGTTGGCAGGGACCTCTGGAGGTCACCTGGTCCATCCCCTGCTCAACCAGAGCCACAGTTGCCCAGGAAAATGTCCAGGTAGCTTTTGAGCATCTCCAAGGAGGGGGACTCAAAACAAGTGTGGGCTGCAACACAAGGAAAGGCTGTCCCACAGAGCTGCAGCTGCTGCCATGAGTTTTAGTGGAAGACACAGGAGAGGTAATAACATTTCTTGGCCTTAGGTGGAGAGTGACAGGACTTGCAAACATGGTCACACCTCCAAAGAGACCCAAACATTCCTGTCACTCCTTCCCCAGCTCGTGGTGTCCCTGCAGCCAGCAGGGATGTACAAGGACTGGCTTCAGGAGCATCAGGGTCTGGGCAGGTGCATGGTCAGAGGGGGACAAGGGTGGCAGGGATGTGGGGTGGGTGCTCGTGGGTAGAGGAACTGGCACAGCACCACGAGAGCAGCTTAAGGGGGTTCCCTCAGGAGAGCCTGCAGAGGAATTAGCACTTAATTCTGCGTAGTGTCAGGGAAAGAAATAGAGCACAGTGCCAGCTCCCCAAAGGGATAACAATGCCACGGAGAGCTGTGAAGAGAATATTAAAGTGAGAAAACTGATGAGTTGTTGCTGACCTAAAAGCAGTGGTGGGAAAGCCACTGTAAAATTGGATCCTTCTCGTGGTGTCCGGCCAGGGATATGTTCCTGCTGCAAGGGCAGGAGACAGCCCAGCTGAGAAGCAGATGGCTTGGGAAGAACGAGGAGCACTTCAAGGAGATTTTAATTCCATTTAACCATATATCCCATATTTTCTCTCTTTCGACGTAGTAATTAATGTTTTGCTGAAATCAATACTAGTCTCAAAGAAGTCTCAGTGTATTAATGACATATAGTTTATGTGTTTGTCTATAAAAGCAAGCAGTGATAAGCTGCTTTAATAAGTGCATTTTCAGTTGTCCAAGGTTCAGCGAGTCAGCAGCTGGCATTTATCACATTGATCATGTCAGTGCCACTTATCTTTTATAACCAGATCTGAAAGGAAGATTGTGTGCAAGACATTTCCCCTGGCAGCATTGCTTACTCCTGCCTAGGAGGGAAAAGGCTGTGTGGCTCTTATGCAACAAGTTTAGGCATTTTCTTAATTAAGAATAAATCCTATATATATATATATTCTTTCATGTGATTAAGTAGATAATAAAAATACAGACTACCCTTAAGCACAATCACAGACGAAACATTTGGATGCTGAACAAAGAGGCCAAAGAAAATTTTAATGTAGAAAAGAAAGACTCATCTACTAAGGAGCCAAAAATCTATCACTGATCGGGAAGACTGCACAAGGAAAAACAGAGACGGAAGGGGAAAACTCATCTTTTCCACAAACAACATCTGACGAGGGCAAGGGGGCTGGGTGCAGGTGGCAGGGGCTGAGGACAGGCCTCCAGTGCTGTGAGCTCTGCACCACACGAGCCCCTGGTGGAACGAGGGAGTTTCTCCATCACTAATTTCCCCCTCGGTGTAGTGTGAGCTTGTGCTTAATGCCATGGTTTCCAGCTTGCTGGAGAGATGTGCTAAACCCTACACACCAAAGTCCTCTGTCATATCGATCCACCTGTGGCATTTCCATTCACCCAGAAGTGCTAAATAGACTCGGGTGCACTGACAAGGCCTTTGCCCTGTTCCTGGTAGTGCTGTTTCATTTCCCAGCTCTAGTTCCCATCCCTGCCCAGCCTTTGGGTCCCGCTGTTCCATTTTTAAGAAGCACAGGCAGTGACAGATGCTCCAGGCTCCTGCAGCCGCCATCCCGATGCGGACATCAGTAACTGCAGCACCGAGCAGCAGGGGACTGTGGGCCAGATCCCAGCCCATGACAGCACTGCCATGAATCACACAGGACAGTGATGGATCAGAGAGCAGCCACCCCAGTGCCCCAGTCAGAGGGGTGCAGATCAAAGCCTCCAACATCCACAGACACGTGCCCGGGTGGAGGCAAGGCTCAGCACATGTCTAGCTGGATGCAAGGCAGCATCCTGTGCTTCCAAGGGCTGGGAAAGCAGCATTAATTTTCCTTTAAATTACTAAGTGTATATTTTTGTTCTTTTAATGAATGAGCTTAAACAGGAAAAGCCTTAGAGGGTGTGGGATAACTGAGCAGATATAAACCCAAGCCAATGATTTTTCCTTAATTTCTTCTACAGCATGTCTTCGAGGACATTAGCCAGAACAGATCAGTTGGGAAAACTTTATTTGTCACCTGGGCAACAGCTAGCATCTCCCAAAGAAAATACTGTCTTGTTCCCCTCTGGATATTACGTCTCTTAATTAGTGTAATCTATTTAATCTGCTCTGTTTGATTTTTTTCTGCCCATGGAGGCTGAGAAGCATCTGCTCTTAAACTTGGACTTGTCACTGTCTCCTCTCTCTTGCGCTTAAATAGCTCAGAGCCTTTCTGTTAACAAGTGGTTATGTCAACATCAAAGGCACGGAGATGCAGCTGGTAGCATCCAGTTCCCTTGTGTCTTGAAATTCCTCTTCACTCCAGAGAAGCACTGGTGTAAGTGCTGCTGCCATTCCCACCTGGGTCTGTGCCTTCGTGAACCACCTCTCCCCGGCGCACAAAAGCCACTTCATCAGAGACGTCTCTGTATGAAAAAAGTCTGCCTTGTCCATACAACTTCCAGAGCTGCTATAATAGTCGTTAAAAGAAACTAAATGTCTTTTGAGTGTCTTTCTCCTTCACCATTCATGTTCCCTTCACTTCTTGTACATGTCTCTCTCATGCTTCACCTGCCTGCCATGACCTATGTCAGCTCACAGCTCTGCTGCCTCTTCCCTCCTCGCTCACTTTTATCTGTTCATCCGCAGTAAAAACATCCTTGTTCTGAGGTCAGATCTCTCTTTTTAGGGCTGCTTAGGTGGGTGGAAAGTACTTCAACCAGAGGAGACAGCCTGGATGGCCTCAGAGGCTCGCAGGCTGTGCGTGCAAGTGGCCTGGCAGCACAGAGCAGTGCAGGTGTTGCAGACACGACCTGGAGCTCTGCTCTGCACCAGCACCCCTGAGCACAACCCTCTACCTCAGGGTCTGTCCTCCAGGCCGGCCCAAACACCAAGTGTTTTGCCTAAAGGAGGGAAGATCTCCCCTGAACTGTCAACCAGTCTCTGGGAGATATTCGCAGCTCAACTGGAACTGACTCTGAGAAACCTGGTGTAACTTGAGCAGGAGGTTGGAACAGATGCCATCCAGGGTACCCTTCTAATACAAAACCCTCTGTGATTACGAGACCTTGAGGTAATGGAGCCTGTGGAGGTGAGCAGCAGGACAGGAGTGTCCTTCCTCAGAAGGTGTGATAAACTCTCTGTTCCCTGCTGGGTACACAGGAGCATGCCGCTTTAGAAAAAGCGGAGCAAGGGTGGCAGGAGGGTATTTTCCTCAGAATGATCATGTGCTCCCATTGAGGGTGGCCCTGGGATTCCCACTGGAGAAATGACTGGGATTTTTCATAGCTCCAGCATTGCCCTCAGCCCCAAAATAGTCAGTGCCTGTGGAGATGGATATCTGTATGGGGACCTTAAAGGTTTCTCATCTGTGCTGGCTGCCTGACAGCCATAGCAGCTGAGGTCCCTTCCATGCCACACC
The DNA here is from genome assembly GCF_011077185.1 of Oxyura jamaicensis. Classification (NCBI taxonomy): domain Eukaryota; kingdom Metazoa; phylum Chordata; class Aves; order Anseriformes; family Anatidae; genus Oxyura; species Oxyura jamaicensis. The sequence continues at coordinate 15,421,012 of NC_048893.1, forward strand.
ACTCCTGGTGCCTTGCCCCCAGGAGGGGAGGCAGATTTAGGATGGAGCAGTGGGGTCCAGGACCACACAACCACATCCCCTGCACATGCCATAGCAGCAGCACTGGCCTCTTCAGCAGCACTGGGGAGAGGATCTCCTTCCACACTTCTTCCATGCTCTTGAGGAAATCTGCTTGCTTGGCAGTGGCTAAGGAAGCAGGGAGTCGATACGTGAAGATTGGTCTGTGTGTATCAGCCAAAGACAAGGACCCCTGAAGGCGTATATTAGCGCCGCTGCAGTTATCTGCCTCCCCTAGCCAGCTCTTCAGCAGGGATCTGGACCTGCTGAAGGCAACCCTGGCACCACCATGACATGAATGAGGGCTGGGCTGGAGGTGGCGCTGAGATAAGGACATGATTCCCCACAGCAGGCTCCAGCTGCACATGTTGAGGGTAAAATGCAGGGGTGATCGATGCCTGTTGGTGTGCAGCTGGAACAGCTGTGATTTCCGTGATGCAGTGTGTCTCTGTGTCTGTACGTCATGCCTGTACAGCACGGAGCTCAGCCAGCTCTTGGTTTCTTCTGCTCTCTGTCACAGGACGTATGCCAAGCAGTGGGCAATTCGAGCACTGCGGTGTGATCAGCTGGCTGGATACAGAGACCAGATGCAAATCCACTGCCCGTCTTCTCCACTGCTCTAACTACACTAACACTGTGCATTTCATCTAATGAATCCCACAGTTAGAAATTTGTGATTGCTTTTTCCAGTATATATGGCAAAATTCACATATGGCGCTGTGTATGCTTTGGAGTTTTAACTGGGATGAAAAATGTGTCAAAAAATATGTAGATGGGGTGCAAAAAGGTTGAAAAATGTAAATCCCTGTTCGCCCAGACAATGGAGATGGGATGCAGAAGATGCATTGGGTCCAGATGCAGTTTGCTGCTTTCTTCATTGGGTTTCATGGGCAATCCTGCATCACCGGAGTGAGCAGGATTATTTGTAATGCTTTTGAGACTCAGTTTCAGAGACATCGCTTCTCTGTTCTTCTAAATCCTGAATACTTGCAAACAAGTATCCGAGCGCTTGTGAGAAGGTTGCAGAGGTGTCAGTTGCATTATTTATTTAGAAAGTGACTTTGGAAAAAAAAAAATGAGAAGAAAGGGAACTGCTCTAGCAGTAACCCTTCAAACATTTCAGCTGTCTTACTTTGGTTTTGTTGTTTCTTTTTTTCTTTTTTTTTTTTTCTTTTTTTTTTCTTTTTTTAATGTTATAAAAATGGCCTTTTGTTCTTTCGCCTTTCTGTTCCCTCCTTGTCAGGTTTACTCAGATTACAAGTCAAAACAAGCTTTTTTCTTCTATTCCATAGCGTGGATTTACTGTCAGAGAAGAATAGGCCTTTCCCTCTGTTATAAATATCATAATAGACAACAGACAGCTGGTAATAAACCATGTTCCATTTCCAGTGAATTACTGGAGTGGCGAGAGCTCATAGATCTGTCTGGAGAGCAAGGAGTCAGCCAGGAGTGAAAAGGTTTCAAGTGTGACACCTCACTTCACTGCGCTGGGCTTGGCCATCACCGTATATTTCTGGTGACAGCCGGTTCTTGGCTCATTTGCTGAGCCTCGTGGGCCGGCCCAGGTTCCACCACACAGGTTTTAATCTCACTGAATGCTGGGAAGGACTTGGAAATTATCTTTTTTCACCATTCAATGGATGCTTTGCTCCATTTTGCTCTGTTCAGAGGATGCTTTTGCTGCCATGCAGCAGCACGAGGCCTCTCCACCAACACCTCAGCTGGAGCAGAGTGTGTTTTCTTGTCTTCTTTCCACCCCTAGTATCATCTGCCAGGAGCCACTGTAAGAGATGTTAATGCAGTTTTCAACAGCAAAAGAGACTTTCTGATCTGCATTTCTCTTCAACATAGGTCAGAGGACTTCTCCTCACGCTTGCCTGAGACAGCATCTACAGATGCAGGCTGTGGTATGCTGTGTTTTTCAGAAGACTAATTAAAAATCTTTGTATGAAGAAGAGGTGCTCTGTGACTCCTCCTGGGTACACCCATGGCCCTTGAAATCCTGAAATCTCTGACACTCGATGTTACACCTGCTTTCAGCTCAGGGTTAGAGCTATCCAAACACGGGTCCAGCTCCCTCTGACAGAGTCAAGCCACTTGCTCTTCTGCTCTCCAGTCTCCCGCAGATCAGATCCTTTGGCTTGAGGAGGAGTCCTTTGGTAGGGGACATGAGAAATGTCCATCTGACGGACCTGGTACAGGCTCATGTGTCTTCTCCTGCAAAGCACGTTCCCTGCCAGAGACACTGTCAAGCAAACAGATTTCCTCAAGGGCATGGAAGAGAGTTTGGGAGCACATCCTTTCCTTAAAGCTCTGAAAAACCTGGGCTAGAAACAGCCTCAGGAGGCCACCAGGGCTGTGACCCTGTGCCTTTGCTGCAGCCATTCCCAGCAGAGGCTTGTCTATCCTGTGAGGAATAACTGAGTACTAATTACAGTCCAGGTCTGCTCCATGTAGTTTCTTTCCAGATGTGGGCAGAGAAGGGCACATGGCTCGGGCTGTGTCCTCTCTGGCTAGCACCATAGCTGGCACATTTTATTGTGTCCCTCCTGCTTCTTCAGCAGGAGCACATCAACCACCAGGCTCACCTGGGGATGCTGGCAAACATGCTCTGAGCAGGTGGGTGGGGTGGCTCCTGGGCCAGCACTGCCCGAGTCTGGCAGCACACAGGGCAAGCAGGAATGCATGTCCATTAGCATCTGGCCATGCAGACAGAACTTCTATCAATTTAAGGGCCAGAAAAGAAAGTATTTCATGCCTCTGGAGAAGGACACCTGATCTTCAGTGGATGCAGAATATATTCCATTGTCCCACCTCATTCATTTTACTTATGAATTACCCTGCTGAAAGTCTTTATTTTCCTTAAAGTTACCACAGATTATCTTCCAGCCACTACAGCCCCATTTTAATGCCATTGTATAAATTGATAGTACCTGTCTTCTAGATTATTGCACCTCAGTCCTCCCCCTGGATCTCAAAGCTTTCTTGCCAAAATACAATTTGTTCTCGTTAGCGATATCTTGGGACAGCCAAGTGAAGGGACCAAGAAGGCTGGAACTGTTAGGCTTTAGCTAAGACAAAGAAGGGAGACACAACAGTAGGCACAAACCAGTAAATGCTAGAGGGAAGATAAATCAGGTGCTTCTCTGAGTCTTTTCCCCAAGGAGCAGGGTGATACAGTGAAGGAGCACAATGCAACCCCTGTGTAAATTAAAACTGATGAAAGAAAATAGGCCTTGCAGGCTAGATAATAAATCTTTGCAGCTCACTGTTCCCAAAGTGCTATCGAGACTTTGTCTGCAACCAGGAGCCTTGCCGTCCCCAACAGGGTGACATCTGCTTGTCCCCTCCCTGCTGCAGGAGGGGCCCACAGGCCATCAAGCCCCACGGGCTGCCAATGGCACTGAGCATGGGGCTCCTTTAATCTTGGACTTCTCCAGGCTGCAAGTTTTGGTCCTGGACCCTGTCAGGCTCTGAGTACGGCACTAAATGATCTATTCCAGTCCTACCTCCGTGCCACAAGTCAACTGTGAAGACAATTTTTGTGCTTGCGGTCAGCCGTGGACAGAGCGGCTTTTCCTTCATCTCTCAAGTCTGTCTTTAATTACTGATGGAATCTATTCTGATTCTCTCTTCTGTGATCCCAAAGCCTTTACACTTTCCTTCCAATTGTCATGGATCGAGGAGCACAGAAGGAGCACTTACTCTAAGTGATAACTGCTAAGCCATTTTCTAAAGAGCTTGGATCACATACCGTGTACTTTGTTCTCTCCCTCAGCTTCCTTTCCCATCATGTCCAACTATTCTCACCAGCAGCCCCACACCCAGGGAGAAAAACCCCACAACTGCTAGAGAACCACAGATCCCAATGCCCTTAACTAATGTCCTTCTGGACAAATCTGAAAGCCAGCAAACAGTGGAAGGCAACAAAAGTACAGGGCAGAGCTTGTGCAAGCAGGATAATCCGCTGTACTGGGACACTGCCTCTTTAAAGACAAGTCTTTTGCTGGGATGTTCAGAGCGTGAACACTTTCAAAAGATCATTAATACCAGTCTGAGTGTTCATTAGGCTCCAGCTCCCAGAGGAGGTGAAGCCTGCTTCTGCTCCTGCTTAAGCGGCCTCAATTTTCAGGGCAATCGACAACTTTTGCAGACCCTGCACCCCTCCAAAGATCGATTTCTTTGATCGCGAAGCCATTTGCATGTCTGAAGCCTAGGAGAAATCAATGACTCCTAATAACAGGAGCAAGGGGCCACTTCTGGACTCTGTGGCAGGAGACAGGCTGCAAATTAGCACAACTATGCCAAAATTAGCCATTTACAAGGCCTCTAAATATTGACAGGTTTTCATCTCCTCTCATTTCATCCGAGTCTATTTGCTATATCAAGAGGGTATGGTTCGTTTTTGATCAATTTTGTTTGTTCTTTTCCTAAGGAAGCTTATCTTGTAAGTCATACAATACTTCTGAAGACAGGGAAAAAATACACATAGAGGCAGGTGTTGGAACTGAAGCCAGCTTCAGAGGAATCAAAGGATTCATCTGCCTTAATATTAGATGTCTGCAGTACAAATATCTATAGATGATCCCATCACCCCGAACTCCCTTTCTAGTGAAAAGCGAGAGATGGGCTCTTGCAGGGTGCGACTTAGCTGGACTATTTTAGGCAACTTGGTTAGGATGAAGTGAATGTTCACACAAGCTGTGCCTATTTCTCTCGGCTGACTCTGAAGGAAGTCCAGCTCAGATGTGGGTATTTGTGCATGCAGACTGGTGGCTTGCTGACACCTCGGGGACTTTCATCTCTGTGGAGACAGCCAGCACCATTCTCTTTGATCCCAACTTTTAGTGCAGAACCCACCAGCCCAATAAAGCAGGAGCTTGAAGCTTCCCCAGGGGTGTATGGGGATGCAGGCTGTGCTGCAGGGAGAAGGGCCCAGGAAAAATTGGGATGCCGCCTTCGCCTGCAGTGCTGGACCCCCTCCTAGTGCTGCCCAGGGCTCTGTCCCTGCCTGCAGGCACTGCTGGTCCCAGGCACTGTGGGAAGCTGGAGGTGGCAGGCATGGAAAAAAAAGTCAAACAGTTTTAAATAGTTTAATTCAAGACTTCTGCCACTCCCAGTTGTTCAAATACCATTCTCTTTTCATATTAGCAACTCATTCACTCTCCGGTATTGCAGTAAAATATGACTTACATGATCTGATTATACATGCACACGCCTTAAGAGTACATACACGCCTTGTGAAAATCAATTACAAATCTCCAAAGGACAATGAAGAACTAAAAATAACAAAAACATCAGGAAGCATTATACCCTTGTGGGTGACATTAAAAAAAAGATGCTGACTTGATAATGAAGCAGCAGTGGTATGGCTTCTTTCCCTTCCAGGCCATTTTTAAAGATGTGCTGAATTGATTTAGTTGTGTTTAATCAACTGAAATTGAGTGAGGTCACAAATTTAAGCAAGAAAATATGTTGCGTTGAAGACCTTAATAGGGGATAATTATTTAATACAGGAGGCAGAAGTCCGCAATATTCCTTCAATAAATCTCCTTTTAGTATATGGCTGCATCTAGAACTTTTCCTTGTGAGCTTTGTTTTGCTCATATGTTACTTTAACTTACCTTTTTATTTTATTTTATTTTATTTTTAATGCTTTGCTAATAGTTTTCAGCCCCCAGAAGTTCTGTTTTTCAATTGGCACATCTCTGTGGAAAATACTCTGTTTTTCTCTGGTGCAGATGGGTCCCAGGGATGGAGAGCTGCTGAGGGGCATTCACATTTCTGGGGCAGGACAATGTTCCTCTGCCTTCCTCCTCTTCATCCACCAAGGAAAATAACCGATCTCCAGCCTCGATCATGTAAAGGCATGACTTATGTCATTACAAAGCACAAATCCTAAAATCTGCTGAACAAATTGTATCATTCAGCTACAATAGAGCCATAAGAAAAGGGCCTATGAAAATGTTAATAGACTTAAAAGCACTGGGAGGCAATTTGACATATTTCCAGTGGAAACCAGCAGTGTTAACACGTAAGCATCAGAGAAGATATGGTAAGATATTTTGCCATGGTTACAAATACAAGGACAATAAATATGTCTGATCCTTTTCCAAGAAAACAGGAGAAAAATAACTGGCAAGGTGCCTGCTTGTAAAAGCAATTTCATTGTATAAAGGGGCCTGCAAAAAGAGTCCTGAATAGTACGCTGCCAGGCAGGGAGAAGGAGAAACCATTTCTGCATGTTAGAGGCACTGAAAGCATAACCAGAAATAAAATAATACTTCCTTTTGAACTTTTCATAAGGGGGACCAGCCTAATAAAACTGATAAACTAATAAAAACCCTCTCTGGTTTCAGCACCCAGCAAGCCAGACAGCTTCTTTTCTTCTTGCTGATAGCAAGGAGGGGCTTTGAGGATGCAAGGATTAAGTAGATAAAGCAGTCAAGGGAATTTTTCCCCCTGACCTCCAATCTGCATTTTGTATCACTGGCAAATTCCCTTGCCACCACCCAGGAGCAGAGTCACTGTCATTGAGGCCTGGGAATTGTAACTTCGGTCACCTTGTTCCCTCCAGGTCAGGAGGCAGGCTGCTGGGAGCGCATTTCTTCTGAGGAGCCAGCAGGACTTCTCTGAAGGGGCTGGATTTAATTCCCATCAAGAGATGCTTAGAACAAGGTTATCTGTAGAGGCAGGTCATTTCCTGTGCAGTTTCTCTTGGCTACGAGGTGAGATTAGTATAGCTGTGTCATGTCACGCTGGCACACTTACTAGTACAGAGCTACACACGTGCAGCTCTCAAGCCCCTGCCCCACATGCTGTTTTCAGTCACTTGCCCTCAGTTCAAGCCCATACTGGAAGACCTAGAGTGCCTATTTCCTGCATGTTCCCTGATCCCTCCGAAGTAATGGCTGTAATTCTCCCTGGGGCATTCAATCTGGTCTGTCCCAGCACATTAGGGACAGTTTAATACACTTACCATCAAGGAAGGAGCACAACAGCCTCTCCAACCCCCTCAGCTCAGCTTTCGCCACATAGCTCTACTTACCATTTAGTACCCTTCAGGTGAAAGTGTTGGACACCTCCCCAGGGTGGTGGACACCCCTAGGCTTGTGCTTCCAGCTGTCTGCAGACTCTGTGGGACAATGTTATGTTTTTCAGAATACTCCACATCTCCCTTGCAGACAAAAAGCTCTACAAGCACCACTATTCTTATGCAAAATATGTGGGAAGAGATTTCCCCAGCCACTTATGAAAGCTGTGTGTCTGACACCCATTTTTGTCATGGGAAAAAAAAAAAAAAAAATTGTCCTCAGATTCCCCAGTCAAGCAATATAGGACAGGCACAGCTAACAGGTACTGTAGGTCCTCTTAGATGTGATAGTTAAAGTAACTAAAAATAGCACCTGTGATGGGGATAGATCATGGTGGCCTCTAGATCTGCACAGGATTCTGCTAACAGGTGTGTGTACTGGGTTTACGTGGCAAGGTTTTTGTCATGGGGGGGCCGCTAGGGTGGCCTCTGTGAGAAGAGCCCAGCAGTTGCCCCATCTCAGATAAAGGCCAGCTCCAAAGGGACCCACTGGCCGGACCTAAGCCAGTAAATGATATTGGTTGTGCCTCAGTAAGGGCAGGTATAAGAAAGGAGAGAAAAAAAATGCTGCACAAAAACAGCTGGGAGAGCGAGGAGTGAGAACCAACCCTGCAGCCCCCAAGGTCAGTGCAGGAGGAGGGCAGGAGGTGCTCCAGGCACGCAGCAGAAGTTTCCCTGGGGCCTGTGGAGAGGCCCCTGGTGCAGCAGGCTGTCCCCCTGCAGCCCATGGGTCCCACATGGAGCAGATCTCCACGCTGCAGCCCCTGGAGGAGCCCCCGCTGGAGCAGGTGGATGTGGCCTGGAGGAGGCTGCGGCCCATGGAGAGCCCCTGCAGGAGCAGGCCCCGGGCCGGAGCTCAATGTTTTGTTTTGTTTTGTTTTGTTTTTCCAGTTTCTCACTGCTCTAGCTTGTTAGTATCAGGTAATAAATTACATTAATCTCCCTATGCTGAGTCTATTTTGCCTGTGATGATAACTGTTGAGTGATTTCCGTGTCCTTATCTCAACCCCTTTTCATCATGTTTTCTGCCCCTTTTCCTCTGGGGGGTGGAGGGGGGAGTGTGGGAGGAGTTGTGGTGGAGCTCAGCTGCCCAGCTGAGTAAAACCACCACAAAGTCGTACTTCCCCACTGCAAAGGCAGAAAATAGACAGGTTTCTAAGAAGTCCTGCCATTTTCACTTCTGTGCTGTGCAGGTGACCAAGCACTGGCACAGGTTTCCCCAAGAGGTGGTGGATAGTCTCTTGTCCTCAGAGACCTTCAGAAGCCGCCTGGACGTGGTCCTGGGCAGCCTGCTCTGGGTGTCCCTGCTTGGGCAGGGGTTGGAGCAGCTGGCCTCCAGAGGGCCCTGCCAGCCTCAGCAGTTCTGTGATTCTGTGTAACTTTCCTTTTAACTTGTCCAGCTGATTTCCATCAGGGGTATTGGGAAGCCCTTCCCCAACAGCACTGATTACACAGGGCAAAGTAGAGAATGAATCCTAATTCTGCATCCAGTTGCCACAAAAATTATTCTAGACATATTTAAACGGTGGGTTACAACTTTTTCACATATTAGTTTCCCATCAGCAAATCTGCTAGCTTGCACAGCAAATCTGGGGTGAGGTTCATCATCTGACTTGTGACAAGGAGGACAGTTCCAGGGTTTTTTGACTAAGTGCCAGATACCAGTGTAGGTGGGAACGAGAAACTTAGTTTCTTGTGTGCACTCATTTGTGGTCATAAATAATGCAGCACCTGGAAGCAGTTCAGAATACTGCTGCAGAGGGCTAGCCTCTGTATCAGCTGCTCAGTGCCAGAGACACAGAGACAGTGGGAGGGTGCTTAGAGCAGCCGGGATGAGAAACGCTGCAATTCCTCTGACAGTGGAAGCGCACGTCCTTGCTGGTCCCATTTCTTTCCTGTTATCCACAGATCTTAAATGTCTCACATATCTGACCCCTTTTACATATGCATCTCTCCCAGCAATAATTCCCTAACAGTGAGTGCGAGATTGTGTTTTCCGAGGTCAAGAGAAGCAAGGTAGTAATTACAGAGATAATTGCTTTTAATGCATTTTTCACCTACAGAGCCCCATTAAAATGTTCTTTGCAGAAGAATAGAAAGGAACAATGTTTTAACGTTAGACAAAGAAAGGTTTACAAGAAACACTTTCTTTCTCCTTTATTATATCCAAGTTCCTTGACAGCGATCATGAATTAATTTTCACACAGCAAAGTCATTTATTGTGGAGCAGGCTCTGCTAGCTGCATCTGAATAAAGAAACTTGGAAAGCACTGACAGTATTGATAATAATTAAAATCAGCTGAAGGACACTGATCAGTACACCCTAGCCAGGGTTAAATTACTCATGTGTCTCTTAAAAATCTGCTAGAAAGAAAAGGCCAAAGTATTAAGACCTGTTGGAGCAGAAAGCATGTAAACCATATTTTCCTCCATCGTTACACTGATGGTGTTTGACAACGATCTGAATTAATCCCTGTATGTCCTGCAACACTTTCTGGCTTAGTGTCCCTTACTTTCACACTGAACTGCTCGTATTTTACTTGTCTTATTTATCATCTCCAGGAACAAAACTGCTCAGGCCACCTGCAGCTGTGATCCCTCTTGTGCCCAGGTAAGAGCAGAAGGGAAGCCGCTTCTCCTGCTCCTGCTTGAGCAGGCGGTGGGAGAGCTATGGGTGGCTGCCACGGCCGAGACCAAGATATGAACATCCCTTGGGGCACCTGTGGGTTCTTGTGCAGAGGGAGCACCAACAGGGAACTGGCCCCTTACAGCTGCCACCAGCCCTGACTGATATCTTGGGAATAACCCCTCCATGGGGGAAGTGCCTGGGGCTGAATTTGGGTTATCACAGGCAGGGGAACCATCTTGGTGGGTCCAAGCCCGTTCCCACTCTTGCTGGCAAGCTGGGGCATGCATCAGGGTGGGATGCTGGTGCAATCCATTGCCACCACCCGTCCCTCCTGGTGATGGCCCCACATCCCCAGCAGCACACCACTGCTGGCTCCTCCTCTGCTTGGTCCTTCTCAGCCCTACAGCTTTTCCTGCAGGACTGCCACGTACCCAGCATCATCCCCCATCCATCTGTGCAGTTGACCAGATCTACCCAGACACAGGAGTTCCCTTTTGTTGAATTGATTTTAATGTTTCAGGTCAATTTACAATCTGCGCAGATAACACCATAACACCTTCCTTTGTTGTGTTTGTAGCTCTTCCACCTCTGTACAGTTTTTAAAATCTAATGTACAAACTCTAGTCACCCAAGTCATGGGTGAAAATCCTGATGGGTCCCCGATCCCAGTCTGAGCCCCCCAAAAGGCAGCTGATCCCGGTATTCCTTTGGGCAGTGACCCACTGACAGTCTCTGATCTGCACAACAGACCTGTGCTCACCCTCTACACTTTCCTAGGAATTATCTGTCTAGCTTGCTAACGAAAATCTCATGTGAGATGGAATCAAAACTTTATTATAATCTAGCTGTGTGTCATATACTGCTAATTACCCTGTCACAGAAGCAGATTAGATTGCCTTGACGTTATTAGCATATGACAAATCTACATTGGCTATTACTTGTATATTTGTTATTTCTGAAGTGCTTGCAAATAGGATGTTTATTTGTTCCAGTACTTCTTCTGGGAATCAGAATTAAGCTGAATGATGTGCATTTACCAGATCCCCCTTCTGCCTCTCTTTAGAGAAAAATACAATTTTCTTTTATGGAGTTTCTTGGTTCCTCAGTTCTCCTACTCTAAAATTGCTCAGCCAGCTTTCAAAGTGTCCTTGGAGAGCATCCAACTTTCAAATTTCATCAGGCTCCAACAATTTCAAAATATTTTAAGTATTGCTGTTCTTTCTAACATATTTCAATTTCCTGTACTTTCCTTTTAGCCTGAGTTTGCACCATTTCCCCTCTGTTTGATCACTACAGATGTCTCAGTGAAAACTGAGTCAAAAAAGACATTCTGCAGTTCAACCTCCTCAGTATCATTTGCCATTATCTTTTCTTCCACAGTGAGTAGTGGACTGATGTGTCTTCTGATAAATCTCTTTCCATTAATGCCTCCATAGACTGCGTTTTTTGGCATTCTTTATTTCTTTTTTTCACTTGAATTTGATTTTCTCCCTCCAGCACATGCTGTCCTTTGATATTCATCCTCACTCACTTGACCTCATGACCATTTTCTCTGTACTCCTTTCTGTATGAGTTCACTGAGGAGTTGGAATTTAGCCAGACTGGTTTCTTGCTTCAATTTCCAGCCTGCCTACATGCTGATAGTTTCCAACTCTATCAAAACATCATCCTTTACAAGGAATGGACAATTGTCCTGAGCTATTTCTTCTTTTAAACTATTTTCCTACTAACTATTTTCTACTACGTCTCTTTTGTTATTGAAATCGGTTTCTTGAAGCCCGTTGACTTAATTCTGTTTTGTTTTGTTTTGTCCTCCCTCCCACTTTTTCCTAAGAGATGTTAACTGTACCATTTTTGGTTGCTGTCACTTACATTATCCTTGTTTCATTTTCTTCTGCAAGCTCATGTCACTCTTTGATCATCATCTTTAATTATTTGACCTGATGCCCAATCTTTGTGCTTCATTCTTGTATCTGAGATTGTCAGCGCTCCAACATCAGCTGGATGAGTGCCCCACTGCCCTTATCTTAGCCCAAGGGAAGGGTATGTTTGCTCTCACAGAGACCTGCCCTCAGAGGTCTGCCCTCCGTTTTGGGGAGATTTCAGGGAAAGGTATCCTGATGAGCAGGTCCAAAAGGCCCTGAGAACCATTCGCTTCTGAAGGACAGCTGTGGGCCAAAAGTGATGCCTCAGGGCATCTCTCACGGCACCAGTCTTCTGAGTTTGAGCCCCTTCAACCTCTTGTCATCATCAGCTGCAAATAATTTCCACAGGAATTAACAGAAGAACATCATAGCAAGACTCCTTGGACTTTTGCCTTCTTCCAGATCATAAGACTGTGACAGACATTTCAATATAAAAAACCCTTGAAAATAACATAGCTCCCCAGCTAGCACACGTCTGCCCACTTTGGCTTACATTGTGTGTGGACAACAGGATAAAACAGAGAATTAATAGTCTGTCCCTGAGTAGTCTGTCCACTCTGGCTTACACTGTGTGTGGAGAACAGGATAAAACAGAGACCTCATGGTCTGTCCCTGAGTAGTTAGCTTCAGTCTATCAGCTGTACTCTGAGAATGCCTAAAGAGCGCTGAGAGGGAGGTGACAACACAGCAAGCAGCTAAAGTCAGCCATGAAAACAGACATATTAATTTGAATCCTAAAAAGAAAAGCTAAAACTTGTCAAAGGACCCGACCCATTAGCTGACCTCCCACATCTATCTTGGCTGTATGTGGTGGTTCATAATGCACTTTCTCTTCTTGACATTTCACCGACACAGCAGGAGCCAAATTAAAACTTAACCTGCCTGCACAAGAGATATATTCAGGTAATTAGTGGTAACAGCTGCAGCTTTAGCTTCTACTGACCTTAAAAAAAAAGGTGAGGTAGTAGCTGTAGATTGTCTCCAAGAGCTGCACCTCCCTGCAGCAGTGCTGAACAGCTTTAGCAATCCAACCCTGGTGGGGTTTGACCAAACCCTAGGGGATGAGAGCCAGATCCCTCCATGGAGTAACTCCACCTCCACACTGGCAGCAGCACACCAGCCCTGTGGGGACCTTGCTGTCTCCAGAGGAGGCTGTGGAAGCACCATCCATGGAGGTTCTCAAGATTCAGGTAGGTGAGGAGATGGCCATGTCTTGCTTGAATTCTTGAGGCTGGGCCAATCACTTCCAGAAGTCCTTTCCATCCCACATGCCTGTGAAGCTCCAATGCCAGTTTCCCACCCTCCCCAAGCCAACACCAGACTGGGATCCAAGCAGAGAGATGGTCCAGGTGGCTCCCTCCCTCAGGAAATACTAGCAGCTGGAGGGGAACTGGGCTACCAAATACTCAGAGAGAGGATGTGTTTGCCTTTTGGGGTTAAATCAGACTTCCAAAACTGGAGTGAGGCTGTGGTTCTTCCTACTCCTCCCTGCACAGTCTTGCTTGTTTAAGCAAAAAATTGAAATCTTGAAAACTTTTAAATTTATTGTTCACCACTGAGGTGTGACTTTGTGGTTGAGGTTTCTGGAGATGAAGACAGCACTGATGGGAACTTTCTTGAGATGGTCCCTACAAATGGAGCATGGTCCGAGCTGCCATTGACCAGGGCTTAGCAGAGAGGTGATACATGCAGGTAAGGTGGTCCCAGCAAGCGCAGGTTTGCACCCAGACACCAAGAAACATCTCTGGGAAGTCAAGGCCTTTATAATCACCTCCCAAAGACATTCCTCATCTGCCATGGACAGTTCAATCCTGGTCCTTTTCCATTCCTTGAACCAATTCCTGTTCGAATTGGCAGGCGGCAGACAGAACCATTGCAGTGCTGTCATTAACTCACTGAATATTAAATGGCATCAAAGCTCTGTAGATAAAATTATTTCAAGGACTAATTACTACCAACCCTTCTGGCTTTAATTCTAGACCTGAAATATTGCGGTGTTAATAAAAGAGGATTCACAGTACATGAGACATGTGAGAGAAGATTCAATTTGTAATGATAATTTGAAACATTTTAATAGGATTTCACCAGCAATATGAAGATTGGCAGTTTAATAATTTGTGGAAACGAAGAAGAAAAGCTCTGACAACGTATACAGGGCCTTACTGAAACACCCAGAAGACAGGGGGGGAAAAAAAAAAAAAAAACACTAGAGATCCTGGTGCAGAATAAGCCAAATATCTGGTAAATTTCTGATTTGCATTTCTAGAGTGAGACCTGCTCCCACAACAGCACTGCAGCTCTGGCTGCAAGAGCTCAGTGCCTGAAGCTGATGGGGAAAGGAATTTTAGGCTTAAACTGTCCAGATTCTGCCTACCAAAACCTTCAGTTGTGCCATCTTTGCAGCAGACATTTTAAGCTGGCATTTTGAGGAGCAGCTTGGGTGCTGGACTGAAAACTTACAGCAGATGGGAAGGAGATCTCCATAAGGACATCCTTGGTTCAACAAAAATCATCACAGTAACAACCCGGGCTTGCAAGAGCAGTGCCTTGGAGAGCCTTTAGTTTAAGGAGAAACTTTAAAAAAAAAAACTGCATGTGAGGAATAAACCATGCCCTGCTGCTATATCCTGTCCCCCCCGGAAGTCCTGTGTGTCCCCCTGGCTGGCTGCGGGCTGCTTGCACAACGCTTGTGCCCTCAGGAGGGATCCTTTGTGGTTCCCTTCCACTTTGCAGACAGAAAGAGGGAGGAGGATTTCTTCTCCATTTAGCCAAATCAGGGTACTCTCTGCAGAGCAAAGAGGTGTGAGCACCAGCTCTGCCCTGCAAGCCGGGTGCTCGAGCTGGGCAGCAGGGGACAGTGGTACCCCAGGCATCAGCAGCATCTTTAACATGACCCTAGGCATCTGCAGTCACTCGGCTCCTGTTAACCCATATTTTCTGTTCTCAACCATGGGTGGTCAAGAAGAGGCCAGAAAGAGAGCACAGCCCAACTTTGTGCCATACGTACCGTTAAAAGGTCACAGTAGCTTTTTGTCTGTATGGTGTCAAAAGACACAGATGAAAGAGACAGGTTGGATCTGTCAGAGATTCAGCAGAGGTACATGGCATGTCTCTGCTGCTGTAAAAGGATATTATTTTGTCAGAGCAGAAGCAGGCTTTTGAATAAATCCCCAAATCCCCCACCTCTCCCGATGTACTTTGCCAATCAAAGGGATGACAATATCGTGTGAGGGAGAACGTGGCCCAGGCAGTGATACAGGCTTTTAGGAAAGACAGGGAAAGAAACCTCTGAAAATAAAATTGCTAGGAAGTTAAGCGAGAAGTTTGATAGGAAGACATACTCCATGCTGCTCCTCTGGTCCCTGTGGGTTTGGTAAATTTGCTGGGAGGGAGAAGGTTTTATCTCTCTGTTTAGACATTTTCTAAAAGTGACTGTAACATAATTATAGTCTTGTAGAAATGCATCCACCACCTTTCGGTTCTGGCTTTTCAAACCACACAACACGAAAGACACGGCTTAATTTATGCAAAGCACCCAGTGTGAAGGTATATTTTGGTACAGAAAAGCATCCTTACATAGGAAACTGTATTTTCTGATCAGTTTCTCAGATATTGTTGATGCTAATTAAAAGCCCGTTCTGTGCAGCTGGAGGAGAAGAAACTCCAAACAGAAGTGCCCATTTTTGAGAACTAGGAGGAAAGACTTTGCTGTGTATCGGGCTTATCTGGGGTGTGCTGGGGGTGCTCGTGCTGAGCACGTATTCGCAGCCCACCAGTTGTGGGATCAGTCTAGGATCAGCAAGTATTTGCAGCCCACCAGCTGTGGGATCAGATTAGGATCTTTGTGTCTGTAGCTGACAATAACTCAGCAGCAGGTCTGTGAGAGTCACCATCCCCATCAGACACCCAGATACGTCCCCTCTGTTCGAGGAGGGGTGGAAAGCAGGCGGGCACCCTGCAGCGGGCTGCCGGGACTTGGTGTTTGCACCAGAGGTTTTGAGAAGGATGGGGCTGTGATTTCTTTTGTAAGCCTAATCAGATAGCAAAATAAAACCAGGGAATCAGTATAATTAATTCAAATCCATGCCTGGCACACAGGTTCTCTGTATGAGCCATCTTTCAAGTCAGCATAAATTGAAGGTTAAGCTGGCCTGCCCTGTTGTAATCAAAGCAACCCATGGGCGGTTTAATTTTAATTACAGCTCCTGGGGACCGTTTAGGTGCTACTCTGGATGCTGCCGAGGCTTTATAAAGAAGATTATTAAAGTTGTCAGTCACAGATCATGAAAGTTCATAAGCGCAGAAAGAATGGATTGATACCAGTTTGTCCCCAAGCAGAGAGCAAGGAGGATTAAATAAAAAGCAATGTAAATAGCCATCTCAGATCTGGGAGGCATTTTAGACTTCTCCCTGAAAGTTGCTACATCAATGCAAGTGATTATTCCTGATTTGACTGAATGAAGGAGAAGAATGCTTGGAAATGAGGCACTAAAAATATTGTGTTTCAGATGGGGAGGTTAAATGGCAAGAGTAGGTTTTCCTCCACTCGTGTGGCCCCCATCTCCGGCACAGAGCTACAAACAGCCTCCTTTGTAATGGCAGGGGCTACCCTGGGGGTGTGGGCTGCCCTCCTCACAGCTTAGACACCAAAAACATAAAGTTAGACATCTCTTAGGAGCTAGCCACTTAAATTCTCCCTGCTATCAGTGAGAAAGAAGGGAGAGCAGCTCAGCCAGTCTATTTGTTAGCTGCTCAGCTGCCTCTGGGTGGGTCAGCTGGCACCCAGCTGAGATGAAGGAGGGACCTAGGTAAGCAAATTAAGAAGACACCTGAACTGTAGGTGAATAAACATCTAATGAGCCCTTCTCGTCTCCTGGGATGCCCAGCAACGGGCAGAGAAATCCCCTGTTGGGGATAGGAGTGGGGCAAGGGAGCCCTACCCCATCTCTGTGCCCAGCCCTGCACAGCAGGATGGGGACTTCCCTTCCCCAGACCCATCAAAGCCTGTTCCAAGGAAAACTCAAGACTTCTGCCTTGTTGATGGAGGGAAACATTTTCATAGGACAAGGGCAGTAACATGAGGGCTGCAAGATCTGCCCCTCCATACAGCCTGAAATCAGTTATTGGTGGCAAATAAGCACCTGATCATGTATATAACATGCAGTACATACAAAGAGCTGTACACACATGAGAAGGAAAATGGCTAATGTTTGTGATTCTTAAGAAAGATGATTGCCTGGCTCTCTCATTTGACATTTCAGGGTTTCTGCAAAGCCCTCCAAAGGGAGGAGGCTGTTTATTCTTTGCGCCTCAAGGAAAGGCGAGGAACATATTTCAGTTACTTTCTGCTCACTGGGTTTTCTCACGAATTTCAGACACTCAATAATTTCAGGTTAATAGGAAGCAATAACTCAGAGCCCAAGTCATTCCTCTAGCAAATGCTAATGTTAATCTATAAATAAAACATACATTGTAAAGCAACAACTCCTGCGTGGCGGTGGGTAGCAGCCAGCCTGCTCTTAAATCTTCAGAGCTGGAGTTTTGTGCAGCATGAAAACCTCTGGGGGTGATTGGCATGGCAAGAGTGCCCATGGTGTTTGCCAAACACCCCGACCCTTATCCAGGCAGCTATTGTGGCCAAGTTGGGTAGAGGAGGTGGAAAGAGATTCCCAAAGGTGTTTTCCTCCGCCTCCCCAGTGTCAGCTGGGTCCGCTTTCAGTGCCCAATACATGGCTTTCCTGGTGGAGAGAGGGGGTGCTGACGGTGGGCAAGGACAGGGGCACTGCCATCAGAAGGGAGAGATCAGGATTTTCACATTTGTCCTGGTGTTGAGCAGTAGAGGCACTCAGACACCAGCTTGTAAAGCACCTTGGGGTTGGTCTCTTACCTTTTCAGGTCACCTTTAAAAGATTTACCAAAAGCAAGAAAAAATGTAGGTAGCAAAATGTAAGGCCCATGATAAATTGATGAGAACCAGTTCTGAGAAGGAGCAAAGTGATAAATGTTTAAACAATACACAGTCTTTCGTCTTCCTTTTATTTATTATTTTTTTTTAACCACAAAACAGAAATTTGCATTACTGCCTTTTCTCTACTGGCCACAGAAATGCTGGGGAATGAAATAAGCAGTTTCAGCTCCAAAAGCAGATCATAGCTTTCACGTACTACTACTGAGGAGAAAATAGCATCCGAGAGCTTTAGCTGCTCGGAGCATGAGTCACCCTTACATAAGCATCTTCACTGGTACGGAAAAGCTAAGACCTGGCTTTGGACCCAAGCATTGCACCACGGGTGGACATTGCTGTATTAATAAAGTATTAATAAAATATTTGGAGCAACTTGGACACACGGCACTCCAGAAGCCATGAGGTTACTCTTGCTGAATGATGAAACAGCCCTTTGGGAGAAGTTTCCTGGTGGGAGATGTCTGGGGGTGCAGATGGCATAGAAATGTTGTGGGGTGGAGGTTTCCCATTGAAAAGTCAGGGCCAGGGCTGTGTTCCCACCCCAGGAGCTGCAAAGAGGAGCCCAGGAGCCGCGGGCAGAGCTCACCCCAGCACCAGGTATGAGTCCAGGTCCTGCTGCCTGCTCCCTGCCCTCAGGGTTTCCCCTTGTGGGCTTCAGGAAATTGCTCACAGAGAGGAAAGGCTGCCAGCCAGGGGGCAGAGAGGGAGGTGGAAAACCTCCCAGAGAAGCAGGAACCGAGAACATCCAAAGGGAAATTACTGTCTTCATGCAACACTGCTTGTCTCCGTGCTCATTTTATTGCTTTATGGAAACATCTGTCAGGCAATAAGCCTTGATTTTCATGTTGTCAGTGCTGCAGGAGGAAGGTAGAGCTTTATCACTTGGAGATCTAGGCTCTGCTCTCCAAAGCTTTCTGCTTCACTTTTAAGCAGCTTGCGGCAGGGATTGCCTGCCTTGTGCCTTCTCCAGCAGGGACCCATTTCGTGCCGCTGCCACTAGGAGCTATGATAATTAAAAGAATTAATAATAATAATAAAATGGCATATCTTTCCCTCCATGGCTGGCTCTGTAGGTTCACCATTAACCTTTCAGAAAGAGCAGTAAGCAAACAGCAGCCAGAGACACTGTAAGCCGAGCAGGGGGGGCACATCCCCGCTCTTGTGCTCCCACTTCAAGCAGCGATTGAGGGCGTTGTATTTTAGGAGTACCGTTATATCCTTCATGGGAAATTACTAAGATTTCAACTTGGAAATGAAATCATCACCTACAGCCTCAGTGGTTAGCAGGAGGGACCTTCAGTGCTGAGACACGTTACTTGAAAGCACAGCATTTAGTAACTGAGTACAGTTGTAGTGCATTAATTGTATTGAATATATATTAATTTAGCTGTGAGACGTGATAACTGTATAACTGGATAATCGGAGGCCTTGGTTCCAAAATCATTTGGGCAACTGCTCTGTGATACGAGGATCAGATGTGAGCCCAGCTCTGGAGCTTAGTGCTGTCAGTGATGTTCCTACAGCGATTTATGTCACTTGCCTGCTCACGCTGTGGAGATGGTTCCCGTCGTGACGCAGTCCCTCCTTACCTGCCAGGGACACACCAGTGCTGTCAGTCACCTTCAGTAAGTCACAGGAGGGCATCAGAGAACCAGCAATAAAGCAAGTGCCTCAGTGGTGGGGACGGAGCGAGGCTGGGCACGGGGATGAACGTCGAGAGGAAGCGTGGCAGGGTACATCTAAATTAAGAAACGCACTGACACAGGAGGCTGACTCATTCGTGTGACAGTGAAACAGCCTTCAGCCCATACCCCACCTGGGGCCTTCAGTGGTGAGTGTCATATGGTGATTTGTCACCTCTTACTGAGGTCTGCAGGGGTGGGACTGGTCACCCCTGGGGACAGAAAGCCGCGGAGTTGCTGACAGCATCGGAGACAGCAGCAACCACAGAATCATAGAAACATCCAACGGGTTGGGTTGGAAGGGACCTTAAAGACCATCTGATTCCAACCCCCGCCATGGGCATGGACACCTCTCACCAGCCCAGGTTGCCCAAGGCCCCATCCAGCCTGGCCTTGGACACCTCCAGGGATGGGGCAATGCAGGGTCCCAGCTCACCCAGGGGTGACTGACTGGCCGTGTCACTGGATAATTCATTGTAAGCAAAGGGATGCCTAGGCCAATCTCATCTGTGGAGCACTTTCTCCCTGTTGCCTGCACTTTGTGCTCTATAATTTGAATAGGGCAGGTAACACAGCTCATTTTTCTCTCACCTGCTTTGGAGCGTGCAGGTCCTGCAAGAGCTGCTGCTCTCTATCCTTCTGGGAAAGGCAGGGTGACTTTCCTGGGGCAGAGGGACACATGCAATAACCTATAAAAGTTAAAAATACAACCAAAACATAAGATGTTTTCTTGGGAAAGTAAGTAGTTAGCCCCATCTGGTGAACAGATGTGTGCTGCCACTGATACCTGCTTCAGCACTTTTAAAAGGCTGCTGGACAATTGCAAATATCCTTCTAAGAGTAGCTATAAAACTGGTATATTAAGCAGAGCCTAAAGAAGTTCAATTAAAAAAATAATAATCTAATGTAAGGTTAAGGACGAACACGCTCATCTTAGTATATTTAGAGTTGAGGACTTCTCCACACTGCCTGGCAGGTGGTGGCAAAGAGCCAGAGCTTCATCCAAATCCCTGGAGAAGTCAAGGTAGTCCTGTGGGTGTTGGGACATGAGAGAAATTCTCCCCAGCTTACCAAACCCAACAAGTAGAGTGGAAGGGCCAATGAGCAGTGACATCCCTGGAGCATCCTGATCAGTCACCTTTCTGTCGGTACCTTGTTCCTGGCCTCAGCATCAGAAATTTCCTCTGAAAACATTGCCACAGCCTCAGGCAAGACACCATGTGTAAATCTTGAGGTGAAAATAATTAGCCACTGGAAACATGTACCTAGGAATACAGCAACATCTCCTGTCAGCAGAGATCTTTAAATCAGGATTACCTGCCTAGAAGACATTTTATAGCGCAGTGAGGGACATAGAGCAGGTGAAGGAATGCTTTGGTGGAGCCCCATGGCTGCGTGTGAAGAGGGTTGCACATGGTAACGATGGTCCCTTGTGGCCCTGAAGGATGTGATTTCTCCAGGACCGAGTGCTAAAAATCAGGCAACGTGACGTGAATAGTGCTGGAGGGAAGGAACTGAGTTTGGTGTCTGACAAGCTCGTGGTGTGTACCTTCTCCTGTCTGCTACTCCAGAGTCAGGTCAGCCTTCAGAAAAGGGGGCAATGAACCTCTCAGTCCAAAGGTGCAGGTGGCAGAGCGGTTGAGATGCCTGGGAGCTTTCAAGCCTTCCAAAACTTGCTGAAGATAAACTTTGCAGATTAAAATCCTTGTGTGCGCAATAGCTTCATTCTCAAAGCGATTTCAATGACAAGAAAAATAATTTCATTTGAGGACAGATGTTAAAAGTTATTTAGCATATGCAGAGGCTGTGAAACTCTTCATGTTACATTTTAAGAATTAAATATTTTAGGTCCCGGAACTCCTGCGGATTCACTAGTCCACCCTCAAGTGGAGAGCCAAAGCAAGCAAGCCATCAGATGTGGCTGAGCTTGATGTTAAAGGACACGCAGGATTCAAGCCGCGTTACCGAATGGACTACCTAGGAATGTCAGAAAGGGTCTTAACATCATTGCAGAAGGAAAGTTACAGTGTGACTCCCAAACAAAAGGGAGAGCAGGCAGCACAAGTGCTGATGTTCACCTAACAAAAACCGAGGACAGAACCAAGGGTGAACACACAGCCAGGTCCAGAGGCAGCAAATATGACAACAATCACAGTAAGACCCAAAAGTACTCAGCACAAGGGATGAATTCTTCTCTTTGCAATCAAAGCAATTCACTTTACTGGAGGGTGACAATCCCACCATTTAAAAAAAAATAATAATAAATTTAAAAAAAAAGACACAAAGATAACAGCAGGACAAAGCTCTCGCGAGCATTAAAGTTGCAAAGCAATGTTCAGCAAGAGATTGGTTTGTGACACAGGAAATAAATGAACTAATATTGTGTTTCAAAACAGACACTGGAAATGAGGACGCTGTAATCATAGCAAACACATATAAAAACAATTAGTGACAGCCTGATGTTAAGGCAGAAAATTCAGCTTGCTTAATACAGTGGGCACATCAGAAGTCAATCTACCAGAGTGATATTAGCATGTAGGTATAAAAGCCATTACTTCTGAGTGGGATTTTAAATAGCAGGAGAATTCTTCTGTGCTCTGGGGTCGAGAACAGCCTACAAATGATGATACACAAATGGGTATATCTTCTGAGTAGAAGGCAAAAGGCATTCTTACAAAATGAATTAAGGTACTTAATGAGCTGAGATACATTAGGGAGATAGCACATCACATTGATATTAATCCCATGAAAATACACATCATGTGAAATCCCATAGCGTTGAGAGAGAAAATAGAAAGCAGAGCTGGATGGTAAACTTAGTTGTTACTGAGCAACTTTTGCTAAGCAATATGCTCACTGAAATAAAGCCAAATATATTCTGATGTGAGAGGTTGAAATGTGAGCGGTGCCCCAGAAGGACAGCCGTGCCTAGCTTCAAAAATCCAGTAGTTCTGACCTTAAGGCAAAGGTTATGCAAAGTGGAGCATCTTCAATTCCCTGCTCGGAAGGCAGATGTCTGGGATTGCCCAGCACTCGGCAGAGCTGCCACAGCCCTGTCTGCGAGGTCCTAGAGGGAAAGGGGAGAAGCAGGAGGTGATCTGGTGACTCAAGCCCTGCATAAAATGTTGGCATGTTTCAGGAAAACATTTTTGATCTGGAAGAATAATCCCAGACAGATGACCAGAAGAAAAAAGAAAATAAATAAAAAGCCGATACACATAATATTTTAGAACTGACAACAGTGTGATGTAATTCTGGGCTAGGCACCTTCTGCCACACTACAGAGCACAGAAGCACAATTGCATTGTGCAGGCTCACCCTCCCTGGGGGTTTGTAAGAAGTCACACTTCTAAGCATGGCTAAGAATTAAGGATTCAAAATCCAAACCCTCATAAAGTGCTGAAAAGCAGAACTCCCTGGCATCCAAGCAACCTCACTCCAAAAGGTGCTCCTTGGCTTGGCTGCCAGTGGATGGCCTGATGGTGATCAGCTACAGAGTAAGAAGAATAATTCTGTGCACTGCTGATGCCGAGTGAAATTGTGTCAACTAAAAATTAGGTCAACTGACTTCACAGTCATTCCTCCTGTCCCTAAGTTTACAATGTTATTGCATCCAATTCACAAATCCATCAAGTCCCTCTTCCCTTGACCATTGACTGTGGCTGGAATCGATGGGACATGCTGCTGGTTCGGCCTTTAAAGCCCAGCAATAACACTGCGGGGTCAGAAATGTGGAGCCCACAGCTCGAGAGCGTTTTATCTTTTAGATGCATGTCAAGGCTTCACAGCGCATCACCAAACAGGCTGGCAGGAAGATGAGCGCAATGCATAGCTCGGCTTGAGGAAAAAGTCCATAGGATGAGTCACCCTTTTTGTCATTCTGAGTCATGCCTTGTGACGGAGTGCAGAGAGAAAAGCCACTCCGGGCTTCAT
Organism: Oxyura jamaicensis; assembly: GCF_011077185.1. Taxonomy (NCBI): domain Eukaryota; kingdom Metazoa; phylum Chordata; class Aves; order Anseriformes; family Anatidae; genus Oxyura; species Oxyura jamaicensis. The sequence continues at coordinate 15,444,296 of NC_048893.1, forward strand.
GTTGTGTCACCAAAGAAAAGGACCTGAGCTTGTAAAAAGTGCGTTCAGCTGTGCCCTGGTGCATCCGGGCCTTCCTCTACGCTTGCAGGGTGAGCAAAAGAGAGCCCTCCACTGAGCCTCTTCAACTCCCCTGCCTTTTGCGTGCAGGACTGACATCCCCTGGTAAAGCTTTTGCAACGCATTAAGGAGCAAACTCCACACAATTTCATCACAGATCATCTCAGCTGCATTACCTGTAATTCTTCAGCAGCTTTTTCATGTTTTTGTTTGTTGTTTTTTTTTTTATTATTATTATTATTTTATTTTTTTATTTTTTTTTTATTTTGTTTTATTTTTCTGGTTTTGCTTTTTTCACCATAGCCTCCCTGTCCGGTTCAGCCTCTGAACCTTGTCTTTCTCTCTTTTCATCAGAACAATGCATTTGGGTTTTTCTCACTTCTGCAGGATGAAATGTTTTGCTAGGCAAGCTGGATAATGGACTCTGAATGGTGCTCTGTAGTGGAAGATTAGTACTACGCCTAAATATGTAATCTCTTATTAAAAGTAGTATCTATATACACATATTTCTGTGGGCATGTTTGAATTAAAATGTGTGAATTTCTGCTTACAAAAAGCAGATATTAGTCTTTTGAAGAAATGACACCAAAAAAAAAAAAAAAAAAAAATTTTTTTTTTAAAATAAATCCTCTAATATTGGTACTGTTTTCATTCCAAATTATAACTGGAGAATCAATGCTCAAACATTCCTGAATCCATTTTTTTTTATGTTGAACAGGGCAAAATGTTTTGACTCTGGTTTATCATATTGAACAAGTCATACTTTGGGATCTCATACTCTTCTCACTCCCTTTTGGCCCTGGCATGCTAGAGGTTTAGCTCTCTCATGTCCCATTTCAGTTTCTTCCAATTGCTGGGGCACTGCAGTGGATGGGGAATGAATCAAGAATATTTCAGGTTAACTGATCAAAGGATTTTGTTTTCCACTGGAATATTATGAAGAAAAAAAATCATCTGGAAAATGTCAGTTTCAGTGAAACACTTTCATAACATCTGTATTATAGCACGTAATTTCTACATTTTGCTTAAGATTTATTTTATATATATATATTCATTAACTGTAACTGTCGATAGAAACACATCACAGAAACCAAGAGTAGTGCAGGGTTTTCCAGCATCTCACGCACAGGGAGAAGAGCAGGCTTGTGCCGGCTCCTGCCATGCCAGCCTGCCCCTGCCTTGCTCAATCTGCAGGATCGTGGCATTTTTCACACTCAGTTATTCCCACTGTTTGACATTTTTGTCCCTTCTTCAACTGCTCTGCCATCACGTTAATTAACAGTTAAGCCATTAGCACTGCCTACATTTTCATGACAGCCCCCAGGGCTGGAAGCAATTAGTTCAATACAAAACTACTACAAATATCACCAAGTGAAGGGAGAGACAGACCAGCTCTAAGACAGGAAATAATAATGCCAAGTAAGTTTCATCCTTCCTCCTTTCCGATGGTGTTGACAAATTTGTTTTTATGTGCACTTTCTCTTTTCTTCCAAATAATGATCTTCCTGAGGGAACACTACTGATTTAAGTTTCATATTCTGCTTCAATTCATATTCAATTCATATTTTTATATCCTGCTTCATATTCATATTTGCAAGAACAAGAACTTCAAGTCAGCCTTCTCAGCTTTTCCTTCTGAGCCTTGGCAAACAAATGATTTTATTTCCAGAAGTGCTGAGCACCCAGTGCTCCAGCTGAAGTCAGCAAAAGATATGAGATGCTTTACAGCTCTGAAAACCACATCATTTATTTACTGACATCTTAAAGATTTAAGAGAGAAAGTTAGTTTCCCTTTTTTTCTTGACCTTAAATGATAGAGCTGCAAAACTCTTTGGAGCTTGTTCTCTTAGTGATTTTCCTCTGTAGTTCTGAAAAGTTATCCAAATCCTTGAGCACAAATGGAACCTCCCTGAACTCACTGCTCAACGCCGTTTCTTAACATGCTCTTGCAACTTCTTCAGCTGCTGCATTTGGCTGAGAATTGTTACCTGCTTCCCCTGAGCATACCTTTGCTGTGGAGACCTGGAGGATTCCTTTATGCTGTGGACATTAGAATCATGGAGTCACAGAATGGTTTGGGTTGGAAGGGACCTTAAAGACCTTCTGAGTCCACCCCCCTGTCATGGGCAGGGACACCTCCCACCAGACCAGGTTGCCCAAAGCCCCATCCAGCCTGGCCTTGAACACCTCCAGGGATGGGGCATCCACAGCTTCTCTGGGCCACGTGGGCCAGGGCCTCACATTCATCTTATTCCTAAAAATTCAGAGGGAAAACACCTTGCCTGCCTGCAAGTTTTATCTTCCCAATGAGCCATTTGCAACTTCCACTGTTGCCAGGTAGAGAACTAAACTCTTAGCTTCCCAAACTGCACATTGGTATGAAAGATATGCTGTGGCTTCTTGGCCTCTGTTTGCATTTGTGCAGCACATGCAGGACTTCCTCCTCCCTCTGCAGCTGAGGCTCTTTCCTTCTGCCCTCATGTTCCTGATCCGCCACCAGGTTTTTCTGCCCAGCAGTGGCATGGTGTGGGTGGAGGGGATGGACCTGCCGTGGGAGGACCATGCAGACGTGGTGGCAGCACAGGTTGGCAGCTCAGCCCCTCCAGCACAGGCCCCATTAGTGGGTGAGTGTCTCTACCCTTGGTTTCACATCCTAGCTAGGAGAGAGGCAGAAAAAAGTGCCATTTGGGAAAGCACACGATGGAAGATAGCCTTCAGGATGCCTGGGTGCCTTTGGGGGTTGCCTTGCGTGTGGGTGTTCAGGAGCCAGGAGTTCTGTGCTGAGCGTTTCCCATTAGGACAAGAAAATGTCATGTTTCAGTCTGTCGCTGAAGAAGCTGTGCTTCAGTGGGAACAAGAAAACCGAGAGGGGAAGAGCTCGTGGTTACAGCACATTGCAGAGCATCACTGTGGGGCTGGCTCTCTCGCAGCACTGCCTCCCCTGCCAACAAGGTTCGAAAGGGAGGCGTGTGGTGCATAATCCTAAAGCCGGGGAGGTCGTTATCTTGTCAATGATGATTAAAAATTGGATTCCCGCAAAAGCTTGGTTGTGCTGCGTGGTGCTTGTCTTGGGAACTAAGATAGGGGTGGACTGAACCTCCACATTTCATTTAAAGCATGAATAAATTTTCTAGACTTCTGTTGCACCAGAGGCTCATTATGCACGCACTTCAGTCTTTCATTCCTCCAGTGCTTCTTAACCCTATATATCTGTCCAAATAAAATGGGTAAAACACAGTTAAATCCATGACACTGAATTGTGGCAGTGTTTAAGACAGCAAGTTAAGAGAAAACGGGATGCTTTTGTCTTCCCCATTGCTGCAGTCACCAACCCTTTCCTTTAACAGATCTCTTAGCACTTTGTCCACTGAGTGGAGGGAGAACAAGGAGATGAAGAATCTGAGTGATGGAAAAGAGGACTCAAGTACCCACAGCATCCTGCATTTTACCTCCAAAGCCCTCCCCTACCTCAGCAGCAGCACAAATGTACTAAACTGGGCAGGTGGCGAGATGGAAATCTGAATGCTCAAGCACAGTGGAAGTGAGAAAATGCAAGAAAAATATCCATGGCACCTCTTCAAATCTCTCTAGAGCCCATAGAAACCATGACCAAGGTGATCCATGCCCAAACTCAGTAACTGAGATGCCATGTCACAGCACCAGCCATCTCCTGTGACAGCAGCCACCAGTAATACCTATACAGCCCCTAGGACATCACTGGATTTGAAGCCAGATCATGAATCAGATGAGCCTAACTGTTGCTAAAGTACAAAAATTGGGTAGAAGAGCTCACCAGGGAGGGTTTTGCTGTTTATGTCTTTTCATTCCGATTTTTGGAACTATGCCTGTCAATATTTCCTAGCTCCAACTGAGGCTGCACTCACTCTTTACAAAAGGTCTTTTGCAAAAATAGTTTTGTCATTTTAATCCAAAATGCCACTTGCTGATACTTCCTTCAGACCTAGAATCTGCTAGTTTAAGGGAAGCACCGCACCACCTTGGATGCAAGCACTGACATTTCGGTGGTGAGATTCTGCCTTCACCATCCTGAGGAGTCAGCTGCGCCTCCCTGGGCAGCACTCCCAGCACCAACTCCAAAGTGACTCCTGGTCCTGCAGACCCCACCGTCATCTGCCAAGCTTCCATCCCCCAAACCAAGAGTCCATGATGGCCATGGCATTGCTCCCACCACCGCTATCCCCTCTGCAGCTCAGCCACGCACCCCGTGAGCGGTACGTTGGTGATGGACAGGGCTTTGTGAACACCTTAAGGGAAACCCACACACAAAGGGCAGGTGGGGAGGTCAGGATCCTGGTCACAACCACACAACTGGTCTGGAGAACCAAGTTTTTCCCCAGGGCAACCACAGGAACACATGAAATGCTGTGCTTTGGAAGTGGCCAAACCTGCCCAGCAGAGCATGACCTGTGCCCACTTACCTGCCTGGTACGGAATGCAAAAAATGGTTTGGAACTGATTCCCCAGCTCCCTTACCTTCAGTTTTTGTCCCTCCTGTTCCTACTTTGTAGAAACAACAGCATCAGCTTATTTTCCCTCGTGGCTACGTTTCTTCCAAGCCTGATTGGCATAATAAGCATAAGAAAATATTTATCTGATGCTGGAATCACAGCCTATGTGCTGCTGGATGTCCTCTTATGTTGCAAATTGCTTTATTTGGTACAACTGTCTGGGGCCCGGTGTTATTTCAGGCACACTGAAGATTTATATCCAGACTTCTGAAGGCACAGGCTTTACTTATTTTAGTAGGAGTTATTAATATTAAGAACATCGGTGTGTGACCTGAAGGTGAAACGGCTAAGAAATGATGGTCCTTTTCTAGCTCTTAGTCTGGACCAGCCTCCAATTACTCCCTAGCATATTATTAACATACCAATTGGTATTATAATCACCATGGCTATTACTGTTCAAGATCCCTCTATATAGTGTGGAATTTAACTAGGATAGGATAAGAAATAATAATAATAAAGACCTTTTTTCTTCTTCTTCTTCTTCTTCTTTTTTTTTTTCTGCAGATTTTACAACATCTGGCCGGATGAAGGGTCAGCATTACCTCCCCCTGAAAACCTGCCAGCTGGCTTTGGACTTCCACAGGTGCCACGAGCATCAAGCATCCCACAGGACACACCTTTGACTGGGCACTACCCATCTACCACGGTGTTTGCCCTGTAACCGTGCATCACAGTCCCTACGGGGGAGAAGTAACAGAAAGAGCCAGAGGAGGAGAATTGCAGGATGTTATATGACAGATCAGCAAGAAAAGGAGAAGCAACAGTTCAGGAAAGATGTACTAACTCACGATTTTACATTCACCAGACCTTAACTGCTGGCAAGAGCTCAGTTGCAAGAAGTCAACGTGCAAGCAGCAGTGGCTGCCCATCCTTGCCCTGCCTTCCTGGAGAGGTGATGCTGCCACACACCCCGGGAGGCACCCGAAGGCACAGAATAATTAGACCCTACTGAGTGCTGCGTGCTCGTCCTGGGGCAGCCAGACAAAGTACTAGTTTGTAATCCTCTTGTTGACTGAAGAATATAACTAAGCAAAGTAAGGACCCATTGTTACTAATGTTTAAAGATATAAATGTTTCCTCCATGCAGTAGACCTCTGCTTTATTAAAGCATTCATTCTTTCTCACTCAGTCATTTGTATATTTTGATGTTTTTTTCATTTTACCAGCCACTTTACTGTCCATAAAGAAATATAGCATTTGTTCAGCAAATGAATTATTCTGTTTTTGTTGCTGATTATTGTTTTGCTTACAACAAAACCAGAGGCTCCCCTAGCAATATTTTTCAAGCAAATTTCTCACTGACAGAGCTAGAAACTCGGGAGGGTCTGATCCTGTACTGGAGCAAAAGAAATATATGTAAAGTTAATTTCAGCACAATTTCAGCTGTTCCACCACACACCTGGGCCAGCCGTCTCCCAGCAGTGGCATGAGGCAGCACGGCACAATGCAGATCGCTGCCTCGGCAGTGATTTCATTACACGGGGCTGGAGAGCAGAAAGGAAAGCAGATCTCGCCGTTTACAAATGCAATTGGTTTTCATCGATCAATAAGGACTTCCTTTGGTGTCAAAACCTTTTCCCTGCAAAATAAAGTGAGGATCCAGCTCATTTATATTGGTGTATTTATTAATAAAAATTAATGTGTTTATGTTGACGCAGGATATTGTGCTCCTCCATGTAACGGGGGATGGATTGTTTTGTGTATTGCTATTACTATAGTTTCTGCACTTTAAAACTTCTTCAAAAGCTTCTGTGAAAATGTCCTCCAATGTCCTAAGGAGCAAAGCAAATCCCTTGGGAGCAGAAGCCTTAAAAACATGACCCAGGGGTCTTCAAAGCAGTTTAAACCAGTCTGACAAGGGAACTGGAATTAAATCACTGGTTAGAGAAGAAATGGTGCCCCATTGGGAAACCTCCAAACCATCCCCAATTTCTGAGGCAGACCCCATGCTTTCTTCCAGGGATGTCCTAGGCTTTTGGGTTTTGTCCCTGAGGGGGAGTCACTGTGGGACTTCTGGAGACCTCTTGAAACCTCTTAAGAACAGGCTGTTTCATCATTTTATAAAACACCTTTTCATGACGTGATTTGAGATCTGTTATGGGCACACCACTCATTGATGTTTGTGTGTTGTGATATATTCTGACAAGACACAGTGCCTAGTCTGCCATATAATCAAGATTTGGCTTACAGGAGCCAACATTATGCCAAGGAAGATGTGTGGCACCCAGCTAAGATAGCACAAAAGGTAAATGAAAATACATTGAACCATTTGGGGTTTGACTTCTGGTACTCTATGACAAATTTGGGTCCCTCTACATGCCTCAAAGTAGCATGTAGTAAAGGTGCTAGCAGGCATAAAGGTGGTATGGTGGTATGGCTGGGTGAGGAGCATCCGCTGACCTCAGTCCTTGCAGTGACAGCAGTCAGGTGAGCAAAAGGGATTCTAGGAAACATTGGTTGTGATCCACATCTCCCATGCTGTGTAAAGAGAAAGGGAGCAAACAATAATTTTTATCCTGTTTGCATGTAACTATTGAAACTATTTAACTGTTAAAGTTGTGTTCTACTTGCCCACACAAAGGTAATCACACCACGTAAGAGGCATATGCTGCCTCAGCACACACAGTCAACCGAAGAAGAAATAAATGGATCTGCTTCAGTGGGGAAGAGGGAAAGCATATGCTACTCTTCAAATTAAGAAAACGTTGTATTATTTATTAAGGTCAAACTCAAGATTCCTGATTCCTGAACAGAATAGCTGCTTGTAATCTGTCAGTACAAAAATGAATCTTTTAAAATTAATTACAGTGGAAGCAAGCCATTTATTTAAAAAGTCAACATGTTTCTAACAGCAAAATGTCCTGAAGTGGTTGGAAATCTGTTAACATTTTCATTCTTGTAATTACATTTTGAGATGACTGAAAGAAGAAAAAAGAAATGTTTTTCAACAGCTTTATGCCCAGAACAGAGGCAAATTTCTGAGAAAATTGGAATTCCCAATCCAGAAAAACACATAGTAATATTTGCTCTCAACGTACTAAAAGCTGACAGCAAGCTGTGCATTCCTGTTTTAATTCGTCTTGATTAAGCATTTAGTACAGAGTCACGGGTCAGATACTGTAGGCTGCTTTCTTTGTTGTTCAGTATCAGACTTCCCTTTCAAATGCATCTTGACATGTTCCCTTCAGCTTGTGGGATATATTTAGCACACATTTATTTTTAGGAAGGCCATTTATACTCCCACAGAAATAGGCACTGGTCCTTTGGTATCAAATTCTTACTTTGGGGGTTTGGGATGGAGAAGACAGGAAAATTGCAAATATTTATATAACTCAAAGGTTTTAGGAAACCTCTTGCTAGCATTTTTGCATAAGAGGAAATCTGTTTTCCACAGCACAATGTACAAGAAGCCCTCGAGGCACATGTCTCTGGTAATATGCACTACTGAGCATATGAGCTGCGTGTAATGTTTTCACTAAGGGTGGGTATTGCTAGTGGCTATCTGAATTACATATTTCAGACTAGGCATAGGCATGGATTTTAATCAAGTGCTCAGCATTACCTTTCACAAAACTGTGGTTTGTAGGGGATAAATCTTATTACTATGAACTGAAATAGGAATGAACAGCTGGAGTATGTCTTCTGGAAATAGGGACTCCCACCATGAGCCCACCTCTGAACACTCAGCATCACTCACCCGAATCCCGGCCGTGCTTTGTGACCAGGGAATGGCCACCCCAGGGAGCAGCACCACTAATGGTGGGGGATAAAAAAAGTGCCACTGCTGGACCTGCACAAATGGAGTTGGTTACACACAGCTGAGCTTTCTGTGCTGAGCTTTGGGCAGCCCTACAACTCTTTGCTCCAGGACTGCCCAGTCCCCTTTTGCCTGCACTGCACAGCTCTGCTGCACCCTTCAGAGAGCAAGGCGAGGTGGCCAACACGTTGTAAGCCGCTTGTTCACTTATCTTCCCCCCAAGAAGAGAGGCATGAACTGTGAAATAATGTTTCGGTTTAAGTCGTTGGTTTGGTTTGTTGGGCTGTTTATTTTTCATTTGCTTGTTGATGGTATTCATTGTTGCTGTTGTTATTTGCATATGTTCTACACTTGTCCTAAGAGAGGGACGGGTCTAAGAAGTGTGCCCTGAATTGATAATGGCAAGCAATGTGATCTGCATGGTATTTTTCACTTTCCAGCAGTCTCTGAAAAATTGTATTTAGTTCTGCGATAAGCTTTATCCTCCCTGCACAGAGCAGGGTTGTCTAAATGACTGATTTTTTAGGTCAATATTGAAAAGTTAATGCTAAAAAAAAATAATCAAAAAAATAAACAGTTCAAGATAACTGCAGATTGAAATCCTTCAAAGTTTGCATCACATCTAGAAAGCTTGTTCCAGACTGGCTTGGACATTTTTGACTGATTTAAATTTGCTAAGAAATTCCTGAGAAAAGAAGGCAGCTCGTTGGGAAGAGCAGAGCCCAGCTCTCCTCCCTTGAGCTCCTGGCAGTGGCATCTTCACAGTGGAGGAGCAGGTCCTTGCTGGCTCGGGATATACAGGGGTGACAGCCCCCTCCTGGGCTATGGGAGTCCCAGGGAAAGGGCTAGGTTAGGAAAGGTGCCCTCACCTCAACGCTGCAACCCCAGGCCCCAGCTGGTGGTGTGGCCACCATCGTGTGGCCCTCAGCATACCTATGGAGACACAGATCAATGGGAATGGGTTGGAGGCACAGCACCTGCCAAGCCATGCCCCACACACAGGACCTCTGTGTGGCAACGCCACACTTTGCAGTGCATGCCGGCACAAGGAGGCCTTGGCCACAGATGGTGTCTCAGGAGAAGACTGGAAAAAATCTCCATGTTCCTGGTTAAGTTGGAGAGGGCAGCTTGAGGCCTGCTCTGGCCTCCTCCTGCATGCCCACATTTTGTCACCAGGGGCATTGGCCACATAATTCCAGGTGGAGGTTTGGTAGTGAGGTAACATATATGCCCTGTGGCTGATTGAGGAGCTGGTGTCCTGACATAAAACCAGGAATCAGTCAGAGTAGGTGCACCTCTGCAGGAGCAAGAGAGGGAAGGTTCTGAGCCTGCCTGTACGTTGAGGCCAGGAGAAGTTCATCAGGACTTGGCCAGGAGAGCTCCAAGCACGGTGTGGCTGACCCAGCTGGCTATAAGGCACCACAGGATGATTTGCTCAGCTAGGACCATTCTCATATCTCTCCCCATCCTCCAGCACACGTACGACCCTTCCCAGATTTCTGCTGCTTGGAAATTGAATAAACGTGGTTCTTAGTTTATCATCCAAGTCATCAGCAAAAATATTGAGCCACACAGAGCCCAGGGGAGGTGGCTGTGGGAACCACAATTGGTGCATCCTCACCAGCAGCCCAGTTCTGAGCAGCAGCTCCCAGCTTAGAGACCTAGAGACAGCTTAGCCCCCACTGGGTGGTTGTTCAGAAACTTAGCCCCAGAGTCAAAGCCATTCCGAAACTGCAGTCCATATCTCCTTCCATGTGGACTATCATGCTGTCATGAATGAAAATGACCTTGGTTAAGTATGACACATTCTTGTTAAATCTGTGCTAGCTGCTACTAGCTTTGTTGTTGTCTGGGTGTTTACCAATGGTTCAGTCATTTTTTTCCCCAGACTGACAAATTCACCCTGTTCCCCCCTGTAAAGATAAGCTAGCTCCTAACCTAACCCATCCTCCTCAGTTTTCAGTGGTAAGACTTTAATTGCTCTCAGATTGCTTCATCTGATTTTCAAAATTCCCTGTGGAATTTTATTAGCTCCAGAGAATTTAGGAAAAAAAAAAAAAAATGTAACTTACCGATTTGTGCTCTCAGCTGGTTTTCTCTCTCCTAACCCGATTCATACTCTCTCAATGACCCTGCCAGGGAATGCTGAAGCAAAAAGAAAAAATACTTCAGTCTGCTCAATATCATTTATAAATAGCTTTTCCTCCCTCTGAGTAGAAGACCAAATCCTCCTTTTATAATCCTCTCACTACTAATCTAAATTTAGACTATTTTCTTGTTACCTTTCATGTCCCTTGCTGGCTGCATGACATTTTATGCATGGGCTTTCTAATTTCATCCTTATATATGCTTGTGCTATTCTTGTGTGCAGCTCCCTAGACATGTGACCTAATATCAGTTGCTGTATACTTTCAATATGCCGTCTATGTGAGATCACAGAAAAGCTTACTATTTAATCACATTGTCTTCATGATGCTTTCTATTTCTCATCCCATTTTTTTTTTATTAAGTAGATTTTTCCAGCTCCCTGATTAGTACACACATACTCACATTAAGTCTTTGCTAAAATATTGGCCAAAATAGATTTAATAGTCATTTGAGCAGAGTAGAAACTGTTTACACAAAAGTAAATATGCTAACAAGGTCATCAGAGTGGTAAATATGAACATCTGCTGAAAAAGTGAGTAATGGAGAGAAGTTTTCGAAGGTTCATGCAGCGCCTTTATGATAAGGATGGAATGTGAGCATGCAGATAGGACAGTACATCAGGTACAAATTACAGGATAATTTGAGAGAGAAAATATGATGTTACTTGTTTACATCAATGCGTAAAAAGACAGTGAAAAGCTTCATAAATTTGTATTGACCTTGAAGATGATGTTTTGTGGAGACACTGATACCCAAATGATGTTTGCATGGCATCTACGTTGGTCATATTGATGGCTCTGTGGCATTGCAGTAAGATCTGGAGGTACCAGGACAGCAACTCATATAGCCATGTAAATTATGCCCCCCAAATGTGTCAATTAAACATTCACACTGGTTTCAAATTAATATTTCAATGCCTCCCGGCCATTCCTCTTGCCTCAGCGTGCCAACAGCTCCAATTCAAGCACCAAGCCTTATCCCACTGCCTCCTCCCACGAGCTTGGTGAGAACAACTCTCTGTGTCCTGGTTTATAAACCCTGCTGTGGCCCACATCTGTTCACACCCACAGCAGAGCATCTCCCCTCCCAGCTGAAGGCACAGAAGAAAACATGAAGGAGGAATAAAGTAATCTTCTTTAGCCTTTGTCCTTTATTTCTAACTGCTAGTTATAGTCACTAGTTATAACTATTATACATATATATAAATTGTATATATATAATTTATAAACTATATATACATAGTATATAAACTATATACTTAATATATAAACTATATACATATGATATATATCTATATGTATGCACCTGCTCTGTCTGGTTATGCTCTGCAAACTCATTCCCCACATACAGTAGAGTGAAACTGGGTGCCAGGCTGAGGGCAGGACACCACACCAGGATCTAGATATATTGAAATTCACATTGGTCTAATTCAGTCACAAGCTATTATCCCACAGCTAATGGAGAAATAAATGTATTTGTTTGATTCATCTTTGTTCACCGGTGGGATAAACCCATGACAGAAAAAAATGGTCGTCTATACTTCATGATGAACCATTCACTGCGTCACCTAAAATCAGAAAAGTGATTAGTTTATTGTCATTTTCTCAGGTAACTGAAATGCATTATTCTGTTACTTCTCTGTAAGTAAAATAAAGCTTTAAAAATCCCACTTCCCCTTATCCATTATTATGCCTTGTCACCATTAAATTGTACTCAATAAAAGGGGCTAAAAAGGATAATATTGATGCTTCCTACTATGCTGAAGTTATCTGACCTTCAGTTCAGCTCAGCAGAAAGAAATCTTGGAAGGAAAGATCCTTGAGACTATTAACTGTATTCATTATTCAGCTCGCTTCCATTACTTCCTAAGTGAAGACCTAAAGTAACAGAAAGAAATGCAGAATAAGAGTACTGAGAAGTTTCTGTCTGGCTTTTTAATGGCATCCTGTCATTATGAATCTGCTCATTTAATTAGATGGTGGATTACTGGCTCAGTGGGTTTTATGTGTTATGTTCCATTATATTTTTAAGGATTTCCCATGCCATCTAGCAGTAGATACAGATAATAAGATTTCTCACTTTTTTTTTCTTTTTTTTTTTTTTTTTTTTTTTTGAGAGAGAGAGAGAGAGCATTTAAAATTATCTTCAAAAATTCCTAAAACTTCTTAGGAACAAGAACATGGGTTAAAATTCAAATTTATTTCCATATCTTTCTTTTAAATAGACATAACTTTTGTTTATTTCAAGAGAAAAGGCATAACGTAATCGATACAATTCAGAGATTATAGAGGATGTGAAAAGGGTTGTATAGAGGTTTGTCTCAAAACTTACAGAATAAAGTAGAAAACAAGACATCTTTGCAACCATCTTAGAAACTATCTAAAATGGATGAAAATATTATGGATGAAAATATCTTCTACTACATGATACAGAGCTTTCCTGTAAGGTCAGTAAGTGAAACTGTGATGCCTTTAACGCTGTTGCCAGTCAAATACAAACCAATCAGTGGCCATGCTTCACTGCATTCCCCTGTAAAACTGGCATGTGTTTCATCCTCACACGGGATTTTAGGCTTTTGTCTCCTATTAGGGCAAAGTCTTTTGTCTTATAAACCCAAATGATTGGAAACCTGGTCACACATTGTCCGACACAACTGAAACATTAGAGTATATCATCTCCTTATTCTCATCCTCTAGGAACTCAGCTTCTTCAGTTTGAGATATTAAATCTTAGGCAGAACCATAAATAATCCCCAAAATCCATTGTGTCCAGTTTACCTAAGAAGGGATACAAAGGAAATAGTTCTGTGCTTAGTATTAGACCAATATTTATTGCAAAGTTTATAAAACTCTCAAAAAGACAAGCAGATGGATTGTCTAAAGTAAAGAATAATTCCGGATAATTAATTCAAAAGTCAATTAAATTCAATGGAAGATGTTCTTTGGACACTTCTACTCCAGCAACTCACAATGTATTTATTTATGTCCTTCCAGTCCTGCACCTCCACTCATCTCTTTCACAAGAGTTAAGTAGATTGTGTGGTTTAGCTACAGAGAGACAGGTTGTGGTGTGTGGTGTTGGTTTACAACAGAAAAAAATATGTTCATAGACCAAAACCAAGAACCAGAAAACTCAAATAAAGCACGCAGTGCAACTGGCCACACAACCACTTTTCTAGCCTTTCCAAGGCTGGCTCAACCACAGGCATTTGAGCATTTCCAGATTCCTGGAAAACCTGTTGTTCTTACTAAATGCCTCTCTACCAAAGTATCTTCTCCCTGGAGTCACAAGCACACTTATTGCCTTTGCTTGTTTATCTTGAAGTACTGACAAGGAGTAGGAGAAGAGTTTTACATTTACTGATAGAAAGAATATGCATTTTCCCACCTTTTAATTTAAAAATATTTCAACAAAAATGAAGGTTAAGTTTGGTATTAACCTTAACCATCTAACAGATTTTCCCTGATTTTTTGTATCAGTCTTAAGATTCAGCATTATGGCTTCAATATTTGAATCCAGCTTGACAAATTTGGACCTGAAATTTCAGAGGGCTTGTAGTGTCCACAGCTATTGTGAGAAAGGTTGGATTTACAAGCTGGGGACAAATTAAAAATGCAAGACAAAAAAATTGAAAGAAAAAAAAATCAGAACAACGAAGTCTGTATCAGGTGCTAGGAGACTTGCTAGGATGTTTTGAATTTGTGGAAGAAACTCGTCGTATCATTCTCTATCCTCTCTATACCTGAACCTCCTGTCCTGCAGTCTCCCAGGATTTTAACAGACTGTCAAGAACTTAGGTAGATTTGCACCAGCTGCAACCATGTGCATCCTTACACAGCCACACTTCCCTTCACTTAGCTGGGAGTAGCCATGGGATGGAGGAATAGTGCCTGGGTAACAGCTCTGCAGAGAAGGGTCTGGGATTGTATTGAATCATGTTGAGCTGAGCCCAGGCCAAGAGGGGCAAACACCCTGTGGGGATGGACAGGCAACTTGGACTGCAAGACTGAAGCAAGCAGTCATCAGCAAGAAGACATGGTGCTGATGAGGGGAACTTCAGAGGAACGTCGGGAGTGTGAGGTCCTGTTCCAAGGAAGACTGAAAAAATTGGAATTGTGTAGCCTGGAGAAGAGAGGCATTAGTGACACTCCTCAAGGACAGATAAGGCTGTTGGAAAAAAAATGCAATAAAATGGATTATTCTGTCCTAAGAATATCTGTAGCGCAGCAGAGCAAAAGTGTGCCTCTCAGGATGGTGCCTCTGACAGTGCCTAGGATGTCTAGGGAAGTAAAGAAGCAGGGCAAGTATACAAAAATACTTCCCCAAACACACTGCAGCCTCCAGTTTGAAGCTTGAAGACTCCAGCCTCAGCTTGAAGACTTTGTGTCCAGGACCTTCCTGTTCACTGTAAACAGGGCAGGCAGCCACAAACTTTCCTTGAGGAAGAGGGGTTTGGGGTTGATACCAGGATACCTTCCCAACACTAAGGAGGGTGAAGCACTGGGACAGACTGTTTGGGGAAGAGATACACTCTTCATCAATGAATAGCACAGCTGGAAGACGTCTTGCAAAGCCAGCAAACCTCCGTTCAGTGGTATTGCTGCCAAATTCCAAACAACCGACAACATAATGACACAGCACCTTCTTCCCCCCTAATAATCTGATTTTTGGCCAGAATGTGACCTGGCATCTGAACTTCCAGAGCTGGCACTCCTCTTCTGGAGGGAAGGAGCACAGCCACAAATGGAGAGAAGGCTGTTGGGTGTTTACAGGCTGCCAGCTGTGCCACAATTTGGGGCAGATACAAAATTAAACCTGCTGCTATTCTGGCTAGAAACAGAAGGAAGAAGGTTTAGACAATCTGTTATTGAAAGAAGATTGTGTGAAAATAACCACTGAAAAAAATATGTGTAAGGTGAGTCTGAGTGATATGTATAAAATTTAACAATTTAACACGGTGATTAGACATATTCTTATATAATATGTATATTATTATAAGGCACTTTTTTGCATGAAATGTTTTAACATGCCAGTTGGAACTTAACATAAAAACTAACAGATATTTATGGTTTTTTCTTTAATTGAATAAGGGATAGCATCTGTCACCAAGATGGTATTTCTTGTACAGCTTTGGAAGCTGCACAGATGAAAAACAGCAGTCAAAATTACATATATATATATATATGCATATGTACTATATAGACCAAGAGAGATAAATATAAAAGGGAGCTATGTGTCCCTTTGATAAATCAGAATTCACAATGAAACTCCAAAGAAAACATTAAAGCAAGGCTTGGATTCTCAGTTCGCTTCTCCCCATTTTTTCGACCAGCAGCGTGGGAGCTGGGGCTATCACTTTTCTATACAGTCCCAGAGTTACATACTCATTACTGGAGCTGACATTTGCTCTCCCTCCATCCATTTCCTTAAGATTATGAACGTCAAACAAAAAGTCGGCAGTACACGGATGATCCTTGACCTTCGCTCATGTTCCCATGGAGCAGGCTCCTTTTTCAGCAGCTCCAGCCCCTGCTTCCTTCTGTGAGTCACCCAGCAAAGAAACACTTTCGTTACTAAAGTTATCTTTCAGATCACACCGTGATGATCGTTTCTGCGGCATATTGTTTGCTCCTATCTGCTTCTAATTATCTCCTGGAATAGCTGTGTCTGAGGTACGGCATCTGATTGCTTAACACTCAAATAATTAAAACACTTTTGGTTTGGGGAGAACTGGTGAAAAATGGCTGAGATCAATTTATTCTTGTGGATTTGCAGAATTCACATACTGCCTTCACGTTGCTAGGGATCAAACCTGCTCCCGCTTGAGCGAACAGGGATTTCGGCGTGCTCATTCCCCGCATTGCTGATGCTGCTTCGATAGGACCGTGAGGCTGAAATGCAACTGGGAATGAGTTACGGGTGTGCTTTTTGTTCAAATGATCCATGTAGATGCCTGAGTAAACAAACACATCTCAGTAAGGAGCCTTGTTTCAGTGGTTAGTTTGGGCTGTCCATCAGTTGTCTCAGGAGCAGTTCAGCAAGATTAAGGGTCCAGTCAAGCCCTTAAAAGCATCAGTATTTTCTGAGCCCACCCTGCAACACATTTTAATTTTTTATTTTGATTTTTTCTCGTGCCTAGTCACACAGTCTGAATGGCACTGAAGAGGGACAGGGTCAGCCTAGTCCAAAGCCTTCTGCATACATATTGGAGTGGGATATGTTTACTAACCCATAAGGTTATCACAGAAAACATCTTACTGTTTTTGAAACAATTTGCATAGTACACCACATATTTCACTGTATACCCCACTAAAAAAAAAAGCAGTTTTTAAAGCTGTCAGGGGAATCAGTGGTGAACAGAACCAAATGACTTGATCCCTGAATTTCCCCCCACCTCACTGGTAGCCATTTGCAAGCAGGGCACATCATGGTAGAAGAGGCACGTGCCCAGCTCCCACATGCTGAGACCACCTTGGGTCTTTCTTGCTTTTTTTCTAAGTGTAATACCAAAAATAAGCATTCAAACAAGAAATAGATGGGCTTTTATTTAGGAAAACAGAAGAGAGAACTCAAAGTGAGGTGTAGGTACCACAGCACTGAAAATGTCATCCTCCCAAAGGAGAGTGGAGCCAGTGCTGAATGTGGCCACTCACACCAAATATTATGAATTATAGGTGACCTGTGATCCATGAAAGTGTACCTGGAGAGTCTTTATGTAACTCCGTTGTGTGTCACACCAGTATGAGGTCAGCAGGGCTTGTAGTTGAGCCATAAGAAAAGGAAGATGTGTAGCATCACATGCCTGACATGTTGCTGGTGGAATCAAGTGGCCATGAGGGGAGCAGAAGAGTGATGGAGAACCACTGATGGCAGCAGGACACACCTTGTTTTTCATATCCACCACCCTGGCAGTCCCTCAGGAAGCAGCTTGCTGTGAAAGGGTGGGGCAGATCATTGGGATGTGCAGAACATTCCCCAGCTGGATAATCAAGCATCTCCCAGGTGCTCAGTGCTGCTGACCCTCCTGGTGGGATTTATCTTTTTGTTCTGCTTATGGAGTCCCAGACAGGCTGACATACCTGTGATCTTTTTCTAATAACCTGCAGGAATGAGGAAATGATGATGAAATCATACTTTTACATTTTCCTTCAGCTCAAGGTGAGGTCCTGGGAGGTGTTTTTCACTTTTACATTTTATATTGGTATAGAAATGCCTTCCCTTTGCAATCACATCTTCCAAGGACTAGCTGTTGCCTGGGGAGTCTGAGAGAAGGAAGAGAGAGTAAATTTTTTTAATCCCAGAAAGCAGGCTTTCAAGCAGCCAAAACAGTGGCACCTATTTTCCTACAAATACAAAACCTCTGTCCCCTAAACTCCTCCTTCCTTCAATACCCTCCACTCCTCCCTTTGTCCTCTATGACATTCCCACTTGGCAGAACACATCACATGTTGTGGTAAATCCCAAATGAAGCGGGTGCTATGGCCTGGCAGCCTGCACGTGCTGCTTGGTGGGCTAGGAGCTGACAAGCTATCAGTAATAATGGGGTTTTCCATGCTCTTTCCTTGGCTAAAGTCACAGGCTAAAGTCACAGAGGGACCAAAGAAATGCCTACAGGTGAGGCACACTGCACCTGGTGTTTGTCTAAGAGAGCCTGGGTGCTGTAGACCAGGGAGCTTTGGCACTGTCCATGGATGGCAACCAAACTGAGGGTTGCTGGTAACAAAATCACGGACCTCAGTAACTCGGTGATACGCACGCATATTCAAGGTGTGGATTTCTGGATTTCCATGAAATGCATAATCTCACAGCATCAAAATAATAAATCAGTTAAATAAATTCATCACTGAGTGAAAAGACAATTAACTGCAGTAATACACAGGGTCCTTCTCCCTCCTGGCTGTTCACCAGTGCAAAGCCCTTTCAAGTCATTTACACAGTAGGTCATCTTGTCTCCCTACAAAGAAAGAAAAAATAATAATTTTAAAAAACATGCTTGCAGTATGAAGTGAAGGACAAATGGACTCATGTTGCACCACAGTGGGAGAGGAAGCAAATTCCAGAGCCCTTCATCAAAAGCCGGGACCTTCCAGGTGAACAAGGTAGCCTCGTTTCAGATGCAACAGCTCCTCTTCATTTGCTGCTTGTTGAAAGAAAACATTCCATTTTCCTGACCATTTACTAGGCCAACTCCACTTCAGGCAATGCCTGTGCATGTTTTTTCATATGGGGGCAGTGGGGCATGGTAGGAAATGGTTTACAGGTGGTTCTATTTACCTCTGCAACTCAAGCTCTGAGATCACAAATAAATCTTTCTCCAGTGAACATAAGCGGCTATTTCAGAGTCATTTTCTGCTGTATGCCTCACAGTGTAGCAGGCAGGTCATTTTTCAATTTGTTTAGATTCAGTTGGCAGTGCTAAATGAAATGTGGTTGATGATTTCAGCCTCCCTTTTGGGTGGTGTTCCAAAACCCTGCAATGAGATGCAATGGGTAGTCCAAGTGCAAAGGAACTGCCGTGATTAAGGCAGCATATTGACTGAATTTCCCATTACCCTTTAGGCAGGTAAAACCGAACATGTACATGGCACGGACTGTAGAAAAGCTCAGGCTTTGGCACTTGCGCTGTGTTTGTCTGGCTGTCTGCTGTAATAGTCTCTTGGCTTTTGTGGAACAAATATTTTCTCAATTTGTCATTTTCTCCCATGAGCTGTGAACACATGCAAAATTAAGATAAACACCAGAGGGCAAAGCAAATTCTCTTTGCATGCTGCAGCATGATGTAGACTAAAAACCATATAGCTCCCAGCCTCAGAGGAGCTTCTATTAGTGCAGCTCAGTTGCTGCAGCACTGCCTGCCTCATGGTTCACTTCACCCTACACCAAAAAACTGCAAGCTCTGGCTAACACCCCGACTGCCACTCGGCGTTAGCTGTCACCTGCTGAAAGATCCACTTCTGGCATCAGCATTCCCAGTGGGATCTGTATTACTCCTCGCTTCTCTGTATGGTTATGTGTAACAAGTCAGCCAGTCTATCAAAGGTCCCTGCAGCCGAGCAGCAAAATACTTTAGTGACAACTCTGTGTTTGTGTCAGGATACCGTAGCACACCTTCATGCTGGTGGGAGCTCAGCTGGCTCCTTTGTGCTTGTTCTCCTGTCCTCAGGATGATCACAGCCCTTACCTCCCTCCAGAACACTGGGATCTCCCTTCCCAGGATGCACTACCTGGATTATAGCTATCTTTCAAAGATTCTTTCTTTCTCTACCTTTTTTCTTTTTTCTTTTTTTTTTTTCTTCCTACTAAATTTTCCCTTGCTCAGCACAGAGACTCATCACCGATCTCACACCCTACCCGTGTTTTCTATACCAGGAACATGAGAGGGCATTTGCCTTTTTCTAAGTCCCAGATCTCTCCCCATGGTGCTCCCTTGCTCCATCTCCTAAGATGGCAGAGGACAGAAATATTTAGTCCAGCTGTATTTTCTGCACAGGTTCCTACTTTATTCTCATTGCAGTATTCAATCACCTTCCAGAAATACACAAAGCAAAGTGACTGGCACCTGTCACATCTTTGCACTTTCCTCCTCTCCCCTAGGGAAGAAGTGTGAGCAAAGGAGTATCTTGGCTTTGAGCCTGTTTATTTTAAGCTTGTTTTTCTTAAAACAGGGCATATGCGTGTCATTTCCCCACCAAAGACACTACCAGACCATCTGCTCGCTTTCAATCTAACTTGACAGGGGGACGGTGGTCTTGAAGACAAGGTTTTATGGTGAAGGAGAGGCAGAAGAGAGAGAGACAGGTCCCATCAGTGGGAGAAACTGCAGCAGGATTTCGTCCCTGTTCAGACGTCTAAGAGGATGGGTCCTTGGCTCCAGGACACCAGTTCTTTGGAAAGCAGTCTTCCTAGATTGCCTTGCTGGGGTCTGTGGCAGCCCTCACTCCTGGTCAAACCCTATTTACAGTTTCCCACACAGATGAGCTCTTCTTTCACTGTCACCTCAGGCTGCCTCATATGATCACAGTCACAGTTTGTGGTCTTCTTTCTGGTCCTGTATCTGACCTGGTGGGTACACAGACCTTCTTATGGAGCAGCCCGAGGCACAGAGACTGGGAAGCTGACAAGCAAATCCCATGGGAAGGCATTGTGGGAATGCTGGTGGCCGGGCATACCATAGCATTCTGTGCCAGGTGACATTGCTTGAAGCCTCACACCAGGGATGTTGCATGTAGGCAAGCAAGGGGCCTGCGTTACTGAGGCTAGGTCACTGCTGCATTTGCCAGTGAAAGAGGAGCATGTGTTTTCTAGGCATTGCTACAGAGCTGGACATCAACACTGAACATGAGAGAAGTGGTACAGCTGAGACTCATGCCATGAGTACGCATCTTCAGATAAAGGCACTGTGTGTAAATTGATTTCTTCCAAAATACTGCGCTATGCCTGTCACTTCCATCCCACTTAGATCTCAGAGAACGGGGATCAGATTGCATTAGAGAGCCATCTCTCAAGACTTAAGCAACCCACTTAAGTGACTCAGGACTTTCAAGCCTTTCTTCAGAACCCTAAGAAACAAAAACAAATTGTTGAAAGTAAAGCTGAGGCATGGAGCTCGTCACAGAGCTCCAACTGCTCATTCAGAAATGCACACAGTCCTGGATGGCTCACTTGAAATAACGGGATTTGCCACCACCGTGTGCACTGTTTCTGGGATGCCCTCAAAGCAGAAGTGCTGCAGAGGTAACTGGGTGCCTCTGTCAGCCCAGGACACAATCTTGGGACATCTTTCTCACACTGCATTTTTGGTTGCCAAATGTCAGCCAGTGCATGGCAAATGCAGACCAGGAGCATCTCTAAGAGGGCCATCAGCCAAGGTAACATACACAGGTGGATTACTGGCTGGCCTCTTATCAGCCAAAGATGTTCTTACAGCAGGTGGAGGTTGCATGAGTGGGGCCAGAGAGCGAAGTCCCACCTTGCTTAGCTCTAGTGGAAAGCAGCTGCGTCTCTTTTCCCCAGCCTGGGCTGGTTGCAGAAGACCTGCAGGACATAGCCAAATGTTTTCTCTCAAATCTGTTCTCCATTCCAAGCATTACTTCTGTCAGGAAGGATTAATGAAGCATTTCATTTATTAAATGGGAGCATTTGGCTGCAGTGAACTCATCTGGTTGTTTACTATTTTCTTTTATGAACATTTGTTTTTGACAAATGTTTCTGGTTTAATCTGTACCTTTGCTATAATCTCTTCCTTTACCTAGACATTTTTCAAAGTTAACAGCATTAATAAGCATTTGTATATCACATGCTGAACAAAAACACCTGCCCACAAACACTATTTACTTAATTTGCTTAAGCCAGTATTTATTTACCTGGCATCCAGTTAAAAGGGATAGCAGACAGCTTTCTAGCTTAACACTGTGTTGGTAAAAAGTATTGTCTTTAAAATTGTGCATAATACAATCAGTGGGAGAGAAAAGCAGCTCTCTTAAATGCTTCTGAGCCTCTGAATACCTTATCTCGCACTTTTGACCATTTATTTTCTGATTTTTTGACTTTTTTGTTTGTTTGTAGTGAAAGCAAAGAGAGAGGAAAGATTTTTAAAACTTTTATCAGATTTTAAATAACACTTAAAATGTGTTTTGTTTTGTTTTTTTTCTCTTCTGATCTTCTTAAGAGCTATTGAGAAAATGGGAAAGTTAATTTATTGGATACAGCGGACTGTGAATGCTTGCCTGTGTCTGATTTAAACAGGTACAGCTTGTACTGCTTATGTAAGCAGACTAAGAGGGGGATTGAGATGACAACTGATTAGTCACCTTCGTACCCACCATTTGTTACTTGTTTTGATTTAGGCTTTCATTTTTCTTTTGCTATCTTTCAAAATAGATGATTTTAGGAGGCTCCAGAGCTTCAGATATTTGGAATAATTGTCTGGTGTCCAGGCCACATATACATTTCACAAGGAAGCAAAGTGTTCTTTGCCATATGGATGTGTTGATCCCGAATGTTTTATTAAATATAATAATAATAATAATCCCATAAAAATAGGTAGGAGATATCAAAAAATGAAAATAAAGGTGGGTGTCTATACTGTACTGCCAAGGCGAGGTTCTGGGAACAGGTAAGGTCCTAGATGTGACCTGCAGTAGGACGCTACCTGTATTATTTGGCAACTGGCAACATCTTGCTCATCTGCAAAATACCTTTTAGCTCTGAAGTTCTGATTGTTTCTGGCCCCTGCATTCAAGACTGTTTATGCATTTTCTATTTCACATTAAAAACAAGACAGCTATTAACTGAGGAACCAAGAGGACTCCTCCCTCCCACTGAGGTCTGCAGTTGATGAGGGTGAAGTTTTACTCCTTGTCTTTTCCCATTGCATTTCCTATTGCTGGATCTATAGCTGGCCCTTTTGAGACTTTCAGGTCACTGCAGTTTTCCCTTTGGAGCTGTGTCATAAGCAGAGCATAGACAGGGAGCCTGGCTTCATCTCTCTGAATTACCTTACAGTGCATAGTTTCACACAGAGGCTTAGTGGACAGCACAAAAATATTGCAATTCATATGCAGGGAAAAAGGCTTCTGTAATAGAATGTGTTTTGACTATGTGTCTCATGCGGTTTGCCTCTCAGCAGCAATGTAGAAAGCACTTACTCTTCTTTCTTTTCCATAATGTGAAGGTGCCTAAAGGTTTCAAGTGAAAATCAGAGCTGCTCTGAACTGGTCATGGCAGAAACAGCCAAAAGACCACACTTACCAGAAGGACCTGGGCAGCACGAGGACAGAGTATGAGAGGAAGACAAGACAGGGGAAACAGCAGAAAGAATTTAAAAAAATGGGACAAGAGAAAGTTTCTTACCTTTTGTATGAGAAGAGGGGGAGGACAGGTCCAGCAAACTCACGTTGTGAGCCATGCACACATATTGCCTGTCAGAGAGCTGGAGCTGAACAGAAGCAGGGAATAGATTCAATCCACCCTCAAATTTGTCACCTGTTTCCACAGCATGAGAATCCTTTTTATGTCAAATAGTAAATTCATCAAAACATCCTCTTTTTTTTTTTTTTTTTTTTTTTTTTTTTTTTTTTTTTTAAGATGGGATTTGGCCTAACCAGACTAAACCCTTAAAAAATGTTTTGTTTCTTTTTTGATTGTTTGCTCCAATGTACTCTGAATTTCATTAGAGAATGACATTCCCACTCCAACAATGACCCAAGATTTCAAAAAATCCTTAAGAGATTCAGTCCTCCAAAACCTAAAGTTGTTTCTGGTGGAGTTAACCCGCTATTTGCACAGTTCTGGACCCGAGTCCTGCTGACCTCTCCTGAACACAGGTGGTACTGGCTGGCATCTGCCAGATGAAAACTTTCCATAATGGTCTGATTCACTCACACTGACAGTTTAATGCTTGAAATTCCAGTGTTAAAGTTTATTTTAATTAGCTTATGTTTCCCCAACACCTATTGCCTCAGACCAGAACTGCCCTTGTCTAAGAGTGAAGTTCTGAAATATTTGTTCTCTGAACTCTTTTTATGTAAATATCCTTCCATTTTAAATTAAAATTTGTTTCAAGTGGAGATTAGGACACTGTTTTAGAAATGCGTTGGTTTCTTTTAACAAACTCTGCCATCTGGCAAGGTAATATGTCCCCGTCATTGTGCTTTTAGCTTTATTCCATTAAAAACTTTTCCAATATCTACAACTGAGTTTGTGTTGGGTATTAATCTGTGCATATTAATTAATTGCAAAGCTTTAAACATACATCTTAATATGATGGCAATTATTTCTGAAGATCCTAAATGTGGATTTGAATGAATAGATTGATAATGAGTTACTTCACACTGACATTGAGTGGTGTCTCTTCAGTCAACACGCACCAGCCCAGCTGCCATATGCTGCAACCAGCTCAGCGCTGGCACAGGACTGAGGCCCCACCTGCAGTACTGCTTCCAGCTCTGGGGATGGTAGTGTGGGCCCAGAAGGGGGCCATAAGGATGATCAGAGGGCTGGAGCTCCTCTCCTTTGAAGAAAGATGGAGGGAATTGGGGTTGTTCAGCCTGGAGAAAAGAAGGCCACAGGGAGACCTTACAGCGGCCTTCCAGTGCCTAAGGGGGGCCTGCAGGAAAGCTGGGGAGGGACTCTTTGTCAGGGGGTGTAGAGATAGGACAAGGGGAAATGGCTTTAAACTAACAGAGGGGAGATTTAGATTCAATGTAAGGGAGAAATTCTTCATGAAGAGGGTGGTGAGGCACTGGCCCAGGCTGCCCAGAGAAGCTGTGGCTGCCCCATCCCTGGAGGTGTCCAAGGCCAGGCTGGATGGGGCTTTGGGCAACCTGGTCTGGTGGGAGGTGTCCCTGCCCATGGCAGGGGGGTGGACTTAGAAAGTCTTTAATGTCTCTTCCGACCCAAACTCATAGAAATCTTGTATATGTCGTGGTCCAGCCACTCATTTCATACAGCTACATTACTTGTCGGATTGAGAAACATGACAAACTTGAGTCCTCCATGTAGGCTTGCCCCTGCAGCTCCCACCATTCCTGCAAATCCGCCCCCCACTGCAGCTCCTGCCACAGCCAGGACTGCTCAGGGGGCATTAAGACAAATTGGCTGTTGTCTTAAGACACAAGGCAGCCAGCACCTTGCAAAACCACACTCCCTGCTTTGTTGTTTTTCCCTCAACATGATTTGTGTGCAACTGGAGATATTCAGGCTGAGATAATTTCCCCGGCTGGCTGATGTGCTGCAGGCAGGTCCCTGCACAGGAGGCTGGGGGGCAACGCAGAGGTGGCTAATGAGGGTTTAACCAAAGGATGCTTTGCTGGTTTTGAAGGCCTCTCACAGCTGACAGTTCTCCTCCCATTTGGCTTCAGCCACCAGGCAGGCAGGAGGGTTTAAAGCCCTGTTAGCAGCGACAGAAACGTGCTCAGCTGGAGGGATGAGGCTCTCAGAAAGCCGTGACTCAGCCAGCCCCCGGCACGCAACTGCCTCGCGCACACAACGCTCCCTTCCGCCGTGCGCTTAGCCAGCCTCGTTAAAGCCCAACGTAAAACTAAAATCATTCATCATCCATGATTAAATTAGCGCCCCCATAAAACTTTAATATGCTCTCCGAAAATTAGCCACATTCAGAAAGCGCTCTCCTAAATATTTCATCAAAAGCTTCCCACTGCAGAGGCCGCGCGGCACATTTTTTTTTATTTACAGGGACAATGTTTGAGTTTAATTGCAGTGTTTAAAGACAATGCGAGTTCTCCTCTGAATTGCCCATTGCACTGCTGCTCGGGGCCGCAGCCCACCCCTGCCTTCCGACAACTGAGCACAGCTTCTGCACAGAATGTGCCTCATTGTGTTTCGAAACATACATCATTTCTTATGCAAAGATTCATAATTTGGGGAAGTTATTTTAAGTAGCCCGAACAAGAAACTATGGGAGCAGCGTGGGGAAGGATGATTAAATGCATTTGTGGATTGCACAATGCCGTTGCTGAGGCACATCAGGCAGTCACTCAGCTTGCAGCATAGACTATGTAGGAGGACATAATTCCTCTCTGTGTGTCGTAATGACTGGGATTCGTGCTTTAAAGCCAGGGTAGGGTCTGCGGTGCAGCTCAATGCAGACAGAAGCATAAAGTCTTCATTAGTGCAGGAGTACGATGGTTATCATTAGTGCTATTTGTTAAGCATTAATTATATTCTAGGCTTAACAGAAGCCATGAAATCACAGCTCCTGCTCTGAACTGTTTACAGACTTGGCGGTCTCTGCAGCATCGGGTGGTGGGGCCCTGGCTGGCAGGGGCCCTCCACGCTCCTGCTGTGGGGTCTGCCCTGCTTGGTGCTCGTGGCTGAGCCCCACACCTGCCGTGCATCGTGTGAGGGAGAAGTTGCTTCTCCAGCAGGAACTTGGTAAGAGGCAGGAGAGATTTGGATCTGGGGCTTTCATGTGCTGCATAAATACCATAAGAAGCAAATTAATGGACAATTTTAGAACGCGGGTGTCAGTTTTCTTATCAAATTGTAGAGGGCCTTCAATTCATCCCCATGTTGAAGCAAAATTGCAGTATTATTAATTTGCAATAATTAGAGAGGGCTCCGGTAAAGCAAAACTCGATGTGCTTTTACTGTAACTGCTGATAAACCAAGAAATAGAGCAGAGAATATGTAGGGGAGGGCGTAGGAACAATGTTGTAGAGCTCTTTGTTAAGCTGGTAACAGCATCCATCACTGGGTTTTATCAACCAGGATATTCCCCAGGGTGTTGCGTTACGTTTCAGCCCTCTTAAGAGCTAGTTATTCCTTCAGGAATGACTTTGAAATCTCAAACACTTTCACACTTTTTCTTGCCTAAAATTATTTTTAAAAAGGGCTCCCTTCCTGGAAAAAAAAAAAAAAAAAAAAAAAAAAAAAATGCTGTCTCCTGAAAGCTTCACGATTTGTTATGCTCCGGAAAACACAAGTGCTTTCTGATTCATTTTTTCTCTGGGGAACTCAGTTACAGAACTCGATAATGAGAGAAACTTTTTAATCTTTTAATATAAATAGGATTCTTTTATTAATATAAATAGATGGCAGGTTTTAATGTATATAAATAGATATGCTCAAGACACCAGTGAATCCTTCAGCAGACATCACTACTGTCAGCTTTACAGGAAGGACAGGCTCTCTGTTAAAGGCAAAACCATATTAGCATTCATGACACACACAGTACTTGCATTTTTAGGTGAGGGGAATGTGTGCCACATCCCAGGTTGTTCCCTAGGCTTGGCAGGGGGATGAAAAAGCCATTCACAGTCTCTGTTTTCTAATTCTTACAAAAACGTTCTCAGGTTGCCAGTTTCTCCTCTCACCATCAGAAGGGGTTTCAGACAAGACGTACCACATTTAAGAGGAGGGAGAAAATATCATTGCTTTATGGGTGACAAATCTTGGCTGCCCCATCAGATATGGGTTGACCTAGAGGATTTGGGTTTACCATGGACAAATTCTAGCCCCAGCCTCAGCCATGGGCCATGTGCACATGTTCGGAGCCCAGTGCCCCTCAGCAAGCAATGGGGTTTGCCATGCTTCAGGACCCCCAGCAGCCCTGGCTCTATTCCCATGTGTCTACCACTGAACAGAGACCATTTCATAGCCTGGGACCGACAGAGAACTGGCATAAAAGCAGGCTGGGAAAGTATCCTGAAACCTCCTTCCAGCACCATTCCAGACCCAGTGGCTACCTTGCTGGAGGAGCAGGAAAATATGTGCCCACAAGCAGAAAGTTTTTGGAAAGCTCTATATATTCACAGTGGTGCTGTGCTGCTGGGTGTTGGTGAGTGATGAGACACAGGTTCAAAGAGTATAGAAACATCACAACATGCTCTTGCAGAAAAAGAATTGCTTTTGGGTGGTGTTGTGTAAAAAGAGCATGGTAGCAATAACTCTGAGAAGGAAGAAAGCATTAGGGAGCTGACAAAAGAGGCTGTAGGGACTCATAACTCAGGGAGCAGAACATACTTTCCATCAGAAGGAAGAGGATTTGTGAAGTGCTGATAGCACTGCTTAGAGATGAGGTGCTGGAGAGAGGCAGTGGCTCCAGATTTTCCTTATTGCTCCAGCTGTTACCATTTGGGCACCAGCAATAAAAAGAACAAAATTAATAGTGCAAAATGCTGTAAAATAGGTTATCCAGATTCTGAATATCCAGCAATGGAAAATGTTGAAGGAGGAGCAGTTCCTCATCGTCATAAAATTTGCTAACCCAGAGGCAGTAGGAATGAATGATCTTGTAACAAGAATGGCCACATCTTTGAAGTTACATGAACACAGTGGGTAAGAGATTCGACCAGAAAAGATCATCATGTATGACAGTAAGGAAAAATGTTTCTGGTAAGCCAACAACTTACCGTTTCTGTGGGTAACCGATGAGCATCAGGCAGTGATCACCAGGTGCTGACAGCTGACCTGCAAGCAGCTAACAGCCCAACCATCAGGCAGACCAGGCTGCAGGTGAGGAAACCTCTACACAGGGGGCTGGAGCCTCAACACCTGATCAACACACCTCCTCCAGGTAGGCACTTCTTTTGTATAATTTCAGCAATACAGAAAGAAAAATAAGATAATTACTTAGGATGAAATAACTGATAAAATACTCTGACATTACTTAGTCTTTTCAGATACACGTGGAAAAAAGTAATCCATCAGAATCTTTGTTTAGATCTTGTGTACTTTGAAGGCATCAACAGTTATCATGGATCTTATTCTCATCCTAGGTAAACTGGGAGCCTGCATGCTTTGTTCAGTTGCTGAAGAAACAGGCAATGCCCTTTTCTTCTAACAGCTAAAATGAACCTCACTACACGATGTTTTCCTGCCAGGAAAGATTCACTCCTACATCTACTAGTCTTATCTGGGGAAACATTAATGGAAAAGTGAAAAAAGATTTTCTGCATCATGTGAATGGAACTATCAGTCTTCTCCCACTGAATCACAGGAAGATGACTGAGCAGCTACCACGTGAAGGAGAACAGCCTGGTGTGGACTTACCGTATTTAATCACCAAACCAAACTCCCACAGGATTAGGTTTAATCTTCTCAGAGACCTTGGAGACCTGCCTGCAGTTAGGTCCCCTTACCAAAAATTCCTGCACCCAAAGAGATATTGCATATCAGCCATTGAAGATGGGAAGGATGCAAGAAATCCCAAAGCACTTTGGGGGTTGAGTGGGAGTTGGCCAGCCTAAACCAACCCAGTGCTTGACTGCTGTTGACCAGGTTCCCCATCCTTGCACCAGGCATGTCCTTCCTCCTTCTCCTCTGCACTGACATTTGCATGGCTAGAAATGATGACGGAGGAGCACCATCATCCTAACTGTGCCGCAGAGCTCCACGAGGTTGCTTACAAGGCCCGTAGTGCATTAGCATGAAAAGCATGACTTCTGTGGCAATGGGATAATTATGCTGCCAAGTGTCCTATCACCGCTTGCTGGAAGAAGTGTTTAAGTATTTCAGCAATGTTTGTGACAACATCTGCCAGGCACAATTCAACTCAATCCCCTTTAATGATTCATTTTCATGAATTGTACATCTATTTTAAGTGCACTGCAGTTACTTCAGAGAGAATAGTAATGAAAACTTAACATTTTGGGTTTCTTACACTGACATGGTAATCACAAGATGCAGACCATTGCAGTCACCCAGGCTAAGTGCCTTACCAGAGCTCTAATATGCTTTCTTGGAAAATGATCCAGATTATTTATGGCATAATTAAGGGAAGAATACATATTTGTAATTCTTCATTTGCAGGAAGGATCTCTTTTTGATTAGTAAATATGTAAAGCTTAAATGCTATTATATAAAAATACATCAGGCAAACGGTGTCATCATTAAGCATGTAATTACAAATCTGTAATTATAGAAAAATCTATGTAGGCAAAGTTTAGAGATAAAGACATCTCCAGAAGAAAACTCATCACAGCTGAGGGGCACAAACAGCTGAATTGGGTACCAAGCGCTGCATGCCCGTCAGGAGCTGGGGATGGCATGGGGCACACCAGTGTGTTTCATCTCCCCGTGACATCCACCCTCTGATCTTCTCGGTGGAAACTGGCTGTGAAGTGGGCCGAAAACAGACAGGGAAAGAGGACGTGTCTGCTTGCAGAGGTTTCCTTGCAGATTGTGTAGTGATTTACGTCCTGCATTGGGAAAACAAAATTGGTGAAAACCGCATCTTCTCCAGGCAGGTCACATTTCAGAGCAACTCTGCCCTCCTTCTAGAGCCATAAATCATCACAAGACATACAAAACAGTAGAAAAACAAGCTCTGGCTGTTTCATTTAAATTCTCAGGGTCGCATTTTTTCCTTTCTAAGGTCAGTGTTGAAGGTGAGCTGCAGAGCATGGGACAGGCAGTTGGGACAGAAATGTCAGGTGCCAGACCGTCCATCACTGTACCACACTGAAATGCTTCTCCTCCCCTTTTGCTGCATACTGTTTGGTACTTGTTTAGGGTATGCTACTAGTATAGCCGTATAACAACCTGCTTAAGCCATTTTGACCTGAAAATTGGACTTCAGACACTTTTTAAAAAATAACCTTTAAAGGCCGAGACCTAGACATAAGAGGATTCCCAAATAAAAGGCACTGGCTGCTCTGCCAAGCCTTCCAGAGGTTTCTGATACTCCTTTTTAACATTTTCACCATCCAGTCCTACGATTCACAAGGAAGCAGGGATGAAAACCATAAATAAAGCCCATGGTGCGTGATCTGCATTTTTAGCTGGAAGCTCTGACACAAAGGATCACTCCAACTTCTCTGGATAATATTGCAGAGCACCATGCATGTGATTAGTGGTAACAAATGTGCACACTCCCCTGATTTCGTAGAGCACACAATTTATGTGAGTGTTCATGCAGCATTGTGAATGATCAGTTTCTATGCACTTTGTCAGCTTATAACGGGGCTTCTCCAATTAGTGTAGGTAGTGAATATTTGTTCTTGTGTCACAAGTGTTCAGTCCAGATATAAACCTTTCACGGAACTATTGAGAATAAATTCTCGTTTACTCTCTGCTTTTCAAGGCTTCTCTAGCAAAGCTGCTCTGATTCCTGCAGGCTCTGAAGAATATAGCCCAATAAAACTAAAAAAAAAAAAAAAACACTGCAGCAATATCACTCTGAGGGAAAGGTCTGAAGCGTGGCTGAAGATGCGTGGTCCCAGCAATGAGCACTCAGAGATTTTTTGTAGGACAGCTTCTTGCAAAACCTTGTCCATTGCTTTTATACACATAATATAAGATGCTTCCCAAGCAATGGGCATTAGACCAAATGTCCAATAAATATTTAAATTGGTGTCAAGCAACCTCTCCAAAGAGCTGGCTGGAGAAGCAGCCGCTGTGGAAGCAGACGCAGCAGCTCAACCAAGAGGAGCTGCAGAGAAGAGGAAAGCCGGGGGAGCCACGGGCTTGATCAGCATTAGATCTCCCCCAGCAGAGGCTCCAAATGAACTGCAATAAATTTCTGTCACCTTCCTGTGTCTCTCCCCAAGGAGAAATTTGTGGCACTGCAGCTTACACGGAGTTACAGAATTGCAGAATCACAGAACGGCTGGGGTTGGCAGGGCCCTCTGGAGGCCAGCTGCTCCAGCCCCTGCCCAAGCAGGGACACCCAGAGCAGGCTGCCCAGGACCATGTCCTGAAATCTCCAAGGAGAAGACCCCACAGCCTTTCTGGGCAGCCTGTGCCAAGTGCTCCGTCACCCACACAGCACAGAAGTGCTCCTGGTGTTCAGGCAGCACCTCCTGTCTTCCAGGTTGTGCCCACCACCCCTTGTCCTGGCACTGGGCACCACTGAAATGAGGCTGGCTCTGACTTCATCACATCCTCCCTTCAAGTATTTACATACATTGATGAGATACCCTTTTCTTCTCCAGACTAAAAAGTGCCAACTCTCTCAGCCTTTTCTCATCAGAGAGATACTCCAGTCCCTTCATCATCTTTGTGGCCCTATGTTGGACTCTTTCCAGTGTGTCCATGTCACTGGTACTGGGTTTTCTGCCTTGTACCGTGGTGTTTCTCTTGAACGGGACATGTTTCTGCA
Organism: Oxyura jamaicensis; assembly: GCF_011077185.1. Classification (NCBI taxonomy): domain Eukaryota; kingdom Metazoa; phylum Chordata; class Aves; order Anseriformes; family Anatidae; genus Oxyura; species Oxyura jamaicensis. The sequence continues at coordinate 15,476,349 of NC_048893.1, forward strand.
CATCCATGCAAGCAAGGCTTTCACCCATGTTACCTGCTCCTCTGCCAGCCAAAATGTGCATCAGCCCAAGTGCATGACAAAGTGCTCCCAGCACCCCCGGAGGGGAGCTGCTGGTGCACAGCATGAGGCCCAGTGGTCCCAGCTACCTTCTGCAACTCCCCGGTGTCTTGCTGGAGCTGGGGATGAGCATTACTTCATCATCTGAAATGCCAAGCAAATATGCTTTAATTTGATTCAGTGTTGATCATAATATTGATTAAAGCTGGAAGATAGCCTGTGCTTTTCTGTGCATGCAGGCAAGACATATTTGAATGAAGAAGAGCCATTTACAGCTACCCAGAGGAGAATGATTCTAGCTATAAATGATGTTTGCCAAAATACATTACCTAGCATTATAGACAGAGGGTATAAATTAATATCATGATTACCTTTTTTAAATCTGATAAATTATCTGGGGCTTGCAGTGCGGATTCCTTTATGCTCAGTCTGTGCAAATGACCTGAAAGATATATAGCCTTTGCCCACGTCCTTATAGCTGAGCAGTGTCCCTGAAGTCTAGTCCCAGTATATGCCTTTAGAAGGTGTTTGGGTTTGGATTTTTTTTTTCCAATGTTTTTTCATTCTAGGGCTATATTTAGGAGTATGTAAGAAACAGAGCTGAATTTTCTTGCTCTCATTTTAAGTGAGAACAAATCTGGTGAAGCTGCTACTGATGTATGTTGATACAAGGATCTGGAAATGATGGGTGGATGAGAAGAGATGGGTTTCTCCCACATAATTAACAAGCAAAACAAACACATTCTCAGTGCTGATCTTATGGGAACAACAAATTTCCTCTGACATTGCAGCTATAAATTCTAAAGCTTTTTTTCATCAGAAGTTTAAGGAAAATGAGAAAAGTTTATTATACCCTACCAGATGGTTAAAAACTCTGGGTGCAGGAACACCATATATTAGAGGTTATCCACACTTCCAAGGGGGAAATAAGGTCAGAGTTGAAGTTATCAGTCACCACTTACCTGTTTTATCAACTAGCAGCCAGACTTGGACTTCATCAGCACTGAGACTGATCCTGACAAACTCAATTTGAGTTTAGGTAAGCTAATATTACGGGAGGAAATGTGAGTACCAAATCAATCTCAGAATGCAGGTTCTTCTGGGTGTATTTAGCCTGGCCAGCAAATGTCTGGGGCTGGGAAGAGAGGGGATTGTCAATGACATTTACAGGCATGAGGTGGGCTTCATCTCACCCCATTCAAGCTTCAGAAGCTGTGAGGACACATCTGTACTGCTAAATGAAAGTGGATCTGATTCCTGGCTCTGAAGCCAGGTGATTGTCTCAATTATTTTGCATGGGGACAGGTCCTTCTGGGGCCACATCAGCTCCACAGCACCCCAAGACTTGAGTCTCTGCTGGACTAGGTGTCATGCACCTGTGGACCTAAAATGTCATTATTCTTGTGTGTGTGTTCTTTATCAGTTCAAAGGCTCTGAAATAACATGAGGGCTGTGCTGCTGCCTGCCGTGCTTGTGCTGTTACATGCCAGCGGTATCAATGCATGTTGTGTGCTCTGGGGGTGCTGTGAGACATGCAGGGTACTTAAGGTCACAAATTCTGCACAGATGCCATTGGAGAAGAGAGGAAGGCAGAGGGAGTCAGACCTGGTGCTTTTCCTGGAGGGAATTATCCAGCAACCATGGCCACATTGGCCAGGAAAGGGCTGGCAGGGATGGCCCAAGGCAGAGCCAGAGCACGAGCCAGCAGGTTAAGGAACATTCTTAATAGTTTTTAAGTTTGTGATTCCTTTTCGAGTTGTAAAATAATTAAATATATATATGTAAAGATACATGTTTGTACTTATATGTATCTATATATACGCACACATACATACTGTGGTTGTTATCCTAGGTAAGTAGGTATCTGAGTAAGCAGATAAAACATATTGTAGGATACCTAACTGGCAAGCATGGGATCTACCAAAATATCTGTAAGTCTTCCAGATTATGCTAGTTTATACAAAAGAAAAAGCAGCTCCATACATTCAAAGAAAAAAACAGATTTTCTTACTATTTTTTTGAGCACTGACAGTGTGCTCATCTCTGAAAACCTTACCTCCAAGCATCTTACCAGTGAAGGACTGCAATCAGATCCTGATCCATATGAGAAATGAGTCACAGGGCTAAGTAGTAGTTAGACATCACCCTTAAAATGTGTGTATTCTTATTATTTTAATATAAAGACTGCTATGCATCATTATTCCTTTCTTTCTGTGTTCATTGTTTAATATTCACCTGTTCCTCACAGCTTGCTTCTCTGACGCAATATTTTTGAACAGTAAATAACATTTCAGAATGTGTGCACATTTCTGAAATAAAATAGGAAAATGGTGTATTTGAACAGATTTCCTTTTGCTTTAAATTTGCAGAATCTTTCAACATGGTCTTTTTCCAGGTCAGCCTGGGGTACACCTTCTGTTCATTTTGGTTTATTAATTAGTCTCCTATGTTCTTCTGGAAATCAGGATACACAGTTGTCTGATTTTTGACGTAAGACAAAGCCTGGAAAACAAACAAACAAAAACAAACAAACAAAAAAACTGATATTTCCTTAGTTCGTTTCTCTTCATTTAAATTAAATGTAATTTAAATAGCATCTGAAATAAAGGTATGCAACTGGCTGGGTGTAGGTCGTGATTCACATGCCTTTCATAAACAGCAGGGAAATAATAGCTATTCTGACTGCTATTGCATATATTTTTGGCTTCAAACACCCTTCTACCATGTCAGTTAATAGTCACTATTTGAGCCAAAAATAACTGTCACTTTTTCATTTTTAATTACTGCATCTGTTATCCTATTTAATCTTGGCATAATAACACAATAGGACATTGCCAAAAATAACGCCACAAATTATTTCCAGGCTCATGAAGAAACCACCAGTGGATTTGCATAGCAAGAAGGCAGACCCACAGAAGGGGTTGCAGTGGTAAACAATGCTTTTTCGGGTGCATAAATGTTACTAGTGAACAACCAGAAGCTTCTCTAAGTAAACGTGCTTTGGTGGCACCTCTGATTTGTGGCAGTCACCAGGGCTGCTCTGGTCCATGAGGGGAGGTGGGACGGGAGGTGATGATGTGCCCAGGCAGCACGTGGTAGTAGAGCCACAGTGCTGGCTTCCTCCACTAACTAAAGTCACTAATGACACCCATGGGATCACCCAGTCCTTTCCAGGCTCTCCAGCAGGAAACGGTTCCATTTTTGGAAAGGGTTGTGCAAAAGGTCCGTTTAGATCATGCTGAGTTGAGTGGATGTGGAGATGGGCTGGAAAGACGTGGGGAGGCAGGTGCCGCCGAGAGTCCAACCTGGCCCCTGGTCGAGCTGGTGGAGAAAACAAATGGAATAATTTTAGCATAGGGCTAGGATGGAGAGAGAATGTATAACCAAAATGGGAGGTTAAGTGGGTTCCTCTGATATTTCTACAAAGCTGCTATCAGTGTTCTTTCTATTCAAGAAAAGTTTAGGAAACCTTTTCTTTTGGTTTCCAGCATATGAAGATGCAGCAGTGTATGTGTTTAGTAGCTGTCTTCCCCGGCAAATTAAAATGTGTTTTGACAAAGCAACTAGCAAAAGCACTGTAAAATTTTCTAAGTATGGTTTAGGTTATCAGTAGTTGCTGGGTCCTGCTTGGATCATTATGTCATTTTAAATGAAAATATTCTTAGAATAATTTATGACACTTACGTTTTGTTTTCATCTGCCTTGGGGGTTTTGGAAGTTAATAAAATCAACCTGCATATCTCAGTAATTTTGTTTACAGAAAGCTAGTCTGTAAATTCAGATTTCTTGCTTAATATTGTAAGATTACTGTCTTCAATTGCTCAATTAGCCATTCTAAGCATTTTCTTTTTTTTGCTGGAAACTTCAAATAAGTTAACAGATTTATCTGTACATATCAAGTATATAAGATAAAGTGTTTATTTTCCCTCCTTTTAGGATAATAATGTCTGTGGGGAATGCTGGAAGCTGTAATTTAAGATGTAGCAGAGCACAAGCAGTGAGAGGGGAGAAACCAAAGCATTGAGAACACAGCAGAGAGAGACTGAGCTTTATTCAAATAATTGGCTCCCAGTGGCAAGAAAAAAAAAAAAAAAAATCAGAACCGCCTTGCTGACAATTTAGAGGTAAAAGCTTTGAGAGAGTTGTGCCTTCATTTAATCTCAATGTCAGTCCCTGCGTGCTGAAGCCAGCTGAATTACACGGCCATATCCTTCACACGAGCAGCACAGCTGTATCTTTTGCTGAGTAGTGAACTGTAACAGGTTGATGTTGTATTTGAATGGGCCGCTCTAAGGTGGCAACATCACAAGAAAATAAAACATTCGCTAGCAAACAAAACTAGTAGGTCTGACCCAATTGTGCTTTTATAAATATTCTCCAAAAATTCTGGGCTTGATTTACAGTGATTTGAAAGCTGCTTTTTCTATTCATCAAATGAAATTATCAGAAGGAAACTACTTCAGATAAATACATCACTTGAAATGCTGATGAGTGCATTTCTGGAATTTAGGGAGCATTTCAATCAGCAAAAACAACATGCCCCTTTTGGGTATCTTGCAGGACAGATTACAAAACTCCTCTAGCATGCCATACCAAGAAGATAACTAATATGAACTGGATCATCTTTGAGGGTGCCAGCAATAATGTTATGGACTGAAGATTAACCATGAAAAACATATTCAGTAAATGCTAGAAACTGTGCATGTTTCATGAGAGAGAATATCTTAAAAAAAAGAGGATATATTATGGAAACAAGATGAAAATGATGAATTTTAGTGCTAAGCTGATTGTCTGCTACATTGTAGAGTATGACTGGAAATCCTCTTCATAAATTCATCCATTTTGATCAGACAGTGGAGAGCTGTATGTGTTTGACCTCTTGGCTGCACTTAATGGGATCATGGTGAGTGCGCCCAAGCACCCTCATGTAGAAATGCCATACACATTGTCACTCCTTCTCCCCTGGTCTCCCACCTCATCTTCATTCAGAGTCCCAGCCTCAACCAACATCATGTGAATGACACTGCAGTATGGACCTGTGCATACACAAACTTTTCCCAGTTTTCATTGCTAAGATTTTTTTCACGTAAGGCTTTCAGAAATTCTTACAAAGCATTTCTCATGTATTGCATCTTGTTCTTAGCAGTAAGGACAAGGTTTGGCTAACCTGAGCAGTGAGGGGGTTAATTCAGCCTGTGCAGTGGGGATCAGTGGGGACTGGGGGTTGGTGTCCTTTGTCCTGCTGGCCCTGGGGTCAGCTGATTCTGTAGAGCTGCTCCATGGACCTTGTCCTGGCCTTGTTGAGGTCTAAGGTGGTTGTGCAGTTCATTTAGCAAACAAATGATTTTCATTTTCTTCCTTGGATAGGGCTGGGTACCATCACCCTACAGCATTGCTAGGATGGAGGCTGGGCTGAAATGTGGTCCTGGGCCATGGATGGGGGCAAGGCCCGGGGCGGGTGGGCAGGGACATGAGTGCCCTCAGGGCCCTGCCGCAGACAGAGGCCTGCCTGTCATCACAGGGTGATAAAAACAGGGCTATAGAAAACATGATCTGCTGCCTTTACCATGGAATAAGCAATACTTGCTCTTACTTCCAGCACATGAGAAATGCAGAGGATTGTGGAGCATTTTGCTGGGATGCTACCTGACTACCTCCGTGATTTTTTTCTCTATGTGATCCCTTTTTAAGTTACTACATTTCACTGAGGCATCTTCACAATTCTGCTCTTGCCTAAATCTGCTCTTTGTCATGTCCCGCTGCTTCCTTTCTTCCTCCTTGGCTGGACTGTCTGATCCATTACCCTAACAGCTCAAATCAGAGGCTCCTTTGTAGCATCCGAGTTGAGAGCATTCCTGCTCACAGAGAAAAGTCTTTGCTGGGCTTTATCCATCCCTGGAAGCTGTTATTCTTTTCTTTTTTGCTTGCTCGTCTATTGAAGAAGGATTTTTCATCTGTTGCTTTTCTAGAGCTACATAACAGTTACTAATCCTAGTCCATTTCCTGCATGGAAAAATGCAGGAAAATAATAAGACTTTTAAAGCTGCTTCTGAAGCCTTTGAGGGGTCATCAGAGGGCCCAGGTAACTGGGTCCTTCTGCTAAAAGACATTTTTTCAAGATTTTGGCAATGACTCCATAAGAAGACGAAATTTAGAAAGTAAAAGCATTAATTAAAACCAGAGAAAGCAGGAGAATCTTAATGTAATGAAATCACTAGCAAATATTTTTCTTGGTAACATTTCACATGTTTTGTCCAACATGAAATAAAATGATCTAGAGGAGGTGACTTAAAAAATGCACACAAACAAAACCCAACAGTCTGAGGAATAAGAAAGCAATGATTTTCTTTACATAAAATGTTTAAATAAATTATTCTGTACTCAAAGGTTCAAAAGACTCTTAACATGCTAAATTTCTGTTGCAAACATATCAAGGACATACAGCATAAATGTTCTGATTACTTATATGTTGGCATTTATTTTCTGGGAGCAAATTCAAACTTGCTGGGAAACTCTGAACTTTTTTTTTTTATGAAATTGAAAAAAGTTCCCCATAGTACAAGGTGCAATAGCACCAGTAAAAAATCCATAATATAAAACAGCTGAAATAGTGGTGTTATGAGGTACAGGTGTGGGTAAGCTCTAGTACTACTAATACAAAGAGATTTAAATATGGTTTTAGAAGCAGCCAGAGTAGAGGGCCCATGCCTAGATGACTTCATTTGAGTGCCAAGACGCTTTTTCCTGGTCATCTGGTTGTTACATGTTTTAACAAAAGGATGCTGGCAGAGTTTAGGTAGAGTAGAAAGAAATTAAAGGCAATAAAAGGAGCAGATGCAAGGCAATACAAGGCAGCCAGTCAAAACATTGATTCCTGTCCATGCAAGTGAGTCAGCTTTTTGATTTTTCAGGCCAGTGGGTCAAATCAAGTTAAATTATTCCATCTTGTTGCATGTTCCAGAACTGAATCCAAAGGTAATTTTAAGATTTCTTGGACAGATCCAGTAGACAGATTTTCAATTTGTTTTAGCACAAGGCACTTGCTATAAGGCTTATTAAACTTCTGCATTCTGTACAAACTTTCTTAAAGCAACTCCTTTGTTCTGTAGAGACAAGTTTGTAGTCTCAGAAATGGAGGTCCATCAGTTTGTCTGAAAAGTACTTGCACAACCAATGCTCAGACAGTCCTGGCACTAGTCCAGGGCAGGATATGACAGCTTTGGAAGTCAGTTTTGAGTCACTTAGTGTCACTAAGAGCCCTGTGTGTCCTAACCACCTGTGACTCATTGGGGAGCAAGTTCACTGTAGGGACCAGATTACAGGAACCGAGGTGACCCTTTAGTTCTCAGTTATGCCCCAAGGCAACCAGATATTTGCACAAACACACACCACCAGCAACTGCTCAGGGGAGCACACAGAGTGCAGCACACTCAGGTTTTGCAGGGTGAAACATCTGCAATGCATCAGAAAGGTGGAGGAGCAGCATCTCCATGTGCTCTGCAAGCTTTCTGCAACTTCAGGATGCTGTGCTCAGCTCTGATAATAAATTTTAGGTAGATCTTGTAAACTTGAAACCTGTCAGTGACAGATGGATTTCTTTCAGGACAAAAGAGCCAGCTCCCAGGACTCAAAGCCACCAAAGCAGTCTGGTCGAATACAGAGGGATCTGCTTTAAAGCATTTGTGGTAGGACAAGCTCTTAGGAGGAGAGGCTCAGCAAGTACAAAGGGAATATGAAGGGATGGAAGGAGTGCATATTTCTGTCACACAAAGCACAGTTTGTCTCTGTTACAACTGTCTTCAGTTTTTTGTAATAAGAGATTAAACCTATGTTAAAAAAGTGATTTCTAAACTGATGGCTCTACAATCCTTCTACTGCTGCATGCACATAAACAATACCAAGTACCAACATTAGCAGGAATAAGTTTTTTTCCCTGGCCTTCTCAGTGAAAGAAGATCTTCATTGGAATAATAACGAATGTCCTGTTAGCCTCTTCGGCCTTCCCTTCCCCCTGTTACCTTGAAACCTGATGTCCCCCTTCAATTTGTTTTACGGGATGACATGTAGCTTTTGACTCTAACCAGAAGAGAAGCACTTCACTACAGATCAAAGGAAGGCTGCTTTCAGAGGACTTATTTTAGATTTGCAACCACAGGCTTAACTAAGGCAAAGCAAGAGCAGGAGGTTATAGCCTGCCTTGTGGTGGGTATCTCATCCAGGGTGCTCAGCTGAGGGTGGAGGTCAGGCTACCTGTACCACCACTGGCATGAAGGCAGCCAGAAAATAGAAGATGTTCACCGTGACCCAGACAGACTGGCTTAAAAATTACATATCCATGTACTCGAACATGCATTCCCAAGGTCTGGAATTTACTGTAGGCCACTTAGATATGGCTGACAAGGTTCCTGGCCAGAGCTGATCTCATTTCTCAGGTGTGCAGAAGGGCGACTTTCACTCCCAAGTGCAATCTGCCCCACAGGATCTGTTTATCTTCCCTTTTTCATCCAAATCCTGCAGTAAAGCACCACTTACAACCTTTGTAATAATCCAGAAGCACAGCCACTGCCTTGAGTGTCCTGAATTCCCCAAGGAGGGTCTGCTCTTTCACCAGTGACCATGCTGGAGCCCACCAAGACCAGCTTTCTGTCTCCTTCCATGGTTTGGGAGCCTCAGGACAGACAGCACAGAGCCCCTCTCAGCTGTGCTCTACACTCACACAAGGTGTTAACTCATTTTCCTAAATGAGGGATAAATATGCGAGTGGGTGTTCTTTCTGACCTATTTCTCCTGTCAGCTTACTGTCTGTCACCATATTTTCAAGGCAACGCCTGGGGTCGTGGCTGCGTTATCCCTGCTTGAGCCGACGGAGAACGTGAGGCAGCCTTTGGAAATGCAGCAGCTCAAGTGCCAACATCAACACAGACTGATTTCATTAGTCTGCATAAGCTGTCTGATGCTATTTAAAGCTCTCTTCAGCAAGACCTATGGACAATAGGCATGCTTGTGAAGGGAGGTTATTTAAAAGTACACCAACTTTTTTCACCTGGCAGCATACCCTGCCTCACCACCCAAGGAAAGCTCCTGCATCGCTCCCCAGCAAGGAACGAGGTGCCTGTCCCCACAGGGCAATGCCAATGTGGTCCTCATAGTGCTTGGATGAAAGCCTGGAGGGACCCCAGTTCCCAGCAGAGCCTTTTGGCACATCTCCCTGAGTCCTGGGGAGCAGAAGATGCCTTTTCCCTTCCCACTCCAACACTCACAGGGGGCACCACTGGGGAGATGGGTCGCACCTCCTGCAGCCTGAGGGGCAACCAGGGTGCTCAGCAGCTGAATTCTCGTTAGCAGTGTACTAAAATGAAAGGCAAACCCCTTTCTCCATCCTTACGGCCAAGATTAGGAAACTGAAATACAAATTTCAGGTCTCTCTGGTACAGCTTTCCACCTTACTCATGCATCTTCCTCAAAGCTGAATCTATTTTTCTCCACTTCATGCTGTTAAAAATAGCTCTGAGAATGTGGCTTTTAAGTGCTATAGAGAGGATGACACGATACAATACAGGGCACTTTTTTCACTGTTTTGTAGATGATTAAAATAGAAGATCCGAAGTGCTACTTACTATAATTTTAATCTCCTACACAAAGGCTATTTATCCCTCCTCCCCCAAAGTAAATTGCAGGCTTCGTTACTAAAATAGTGGATCAATTTGTAGACGTACCAGAGTCATTGATATCTTTGCAATCTTCTAACCCAGCTAGGATTATTTAGGGTATATTTTGGCTCCCAATTACCACAGAGCATTTATACATGAGCTCATATTTCTTGCAAGTCTTTGTTATTTTATATCAAGAATAGAATTATCCAAGCCTTCCTCTGGGATCCTGATGCTACGGGCAAACTCTTTATTATTTTTGGGAAGGTGTGCTCTCTAGAAAAAGAATACCCCATCAAAGTTTTAGTATACATTAGAGTAAAGAGAAATTATAATTTTAAATGAGAAATAGAAATGAAAATCCAATCATTTTTTAATTATAGAATATGGAGTTTCTCTTTGCACCGTGATTGCTGTAAGATTTATGGGTCAAGTAAGAATTTACAATAAAGTAGATAAATTAGAATTAAATATGGTTTGGGCCAGATACTGCAATATCCCGTGAATCCTTACAGGCTAGCAATCAACAAATTGATTGTGATGGATGCTCGTAACATTAACGGGGAAACGTTATGACTGTTGATCACCAACTGTGTCATCATCAGCTTCAATTACAATAATTTGTCTCTAGTCAGGTAGATCAAAATCTGAGTGATTTTAGCTATGAAAAATGTGCATGCCTTCAACTAACTGTTAAAGACATTCTAATTAAATCCGCATGGCTCGAATCAGACTATATTGTTTTGGTTTAAATCCCAGGGGATCAGAAGGCTCTTTCTCCCTGGGCTAAATCACAGTTGTTTGTGAGCGACTGATATACTGATATAGAGAACTGCTTCTGATCCATTGCTAAGATATCAGGGGAAGAACTGAACACAAGGACAAATGATAAAGTTAAATTTTCCTTTAAGATGAATATCTTTTGGAAATTTGGGCTTTTTGGAAACTAGTTAAGTCATCAGCTATTACCTCTCCCTGGATTCTGATCACAAGAACATGACAGACTTATTTTCTTTGCATCTTGTTTAATTAACGTGCCTTCAGAGGAGCAGTGGCAGTGGCAGCACGGACCACCCCTGACACTCACTGAATTCCAATCAGCATCTTCTGTCCTCCTGCAGACAGCCTTTATTTGACAAGCTCTTTCTGGCTGACTAATGCGCCTTGGGTCATGCTTATGGTTAGCATAGATACTTGTAGAGCAGATATGACTTATTACAACATGTGCCACTTGTAATGAAAATCTCATACTCTCAAGGAGAGGGAAAAAAAAAAGAAAAAAAAAAAAAGGAAAGAAAGAAACAAGCAACAGCTTTATAAAGGAATGTCTTTCGAGCTGTTCTGTTAAGGCAACACCTAATTCCACGCATACCAACATTTTATTTTCATTCAGACAAAAATAATTACTTTTTGAAGCAGGATTGCTTTGTGTTAGAGAAATGCTGTATTAAAATGCATTAAGTTTCTTGAAATGCCAGGGATTAAAGAGAAATACAGCACCATTTGCAATGAACTGGAAAACTGAAATGAAAGAGTCAGTGCTAAGGTCTCAGCTTTTTCCTTATTACCAGTGTTGTACAGTAATAGGTGAGGTGAAGAGCAAAAAATGTCAGTGTTTGAATCAGGAGTGCCCAGAGCTGTGGCTTTCATCAGTAGGTCACCTACTTGCTCTCAAGTTTTAAATCATCAGCAATTATTTTAAAGTTTCCATGAGGGAAAATTGTCCCAGATAATCACAGAACAGGAAAACTTTACATTTGCTAACACGGCATTGTACAGTTTTGTGAGTTTCTTGGACTCACTTTGACATCAGATTTATGTCATCACTGCACAGCTATTACAAGGACAATTGGAAGAACAGCCTCATTCTTCCTGACTCTTTAATACTGGGCTCAATAAAACCTTGAGCTGCACAGTAACTTGTCCACCAACAAGCACAAGCAGAGGCATGGCCACCTCTCCCTCCATCCAGCCACACCAATTGCCATGTCTTGGTACTGCTTTTCAGGCAGAAACACGTTTGTGCTTTGCTGTATGAAGGAATAAACCTGGCATGCCCGCGATGCTCCCAGCCGGCTGCCTGTGTGCAGTAGGGCTGATCTGCACACAGGACTGAGTTCTCTGCCTGTTTCACAGCTGGTTTTTCAAAGTGGGCTGTAGATCACTTGGAAATCCTACCCAAGTTTTTCAAATCCTCTAACACTATGTGAGTGACACTTTCAGCTGGAGAAAGAGGATGTTCCTGGGAAAACACAGGCATGTGCTCCATCTCTGTATCCATCTGGGCTCCTGCACAGCATCAAAATCTTCCAAAAACATTTGATTTTCTCTCCTGTGCAATGATTTGTGAAGTGCAGAGAGATAACAGGTAGGTGCATCTACCCACAGAGCAGGTGCAGGGGTAGCTCCAGCACCTCCATGAAGAAGATGTGTGCTTTTAACAGTGTGCAGCCAACGTGCTCTGAGAGCAGCACCTCAAGGACTACTGCAGCATTTTTAGGCAATCACAGCAAGTCTGTGCCAGAGTTTATAAATACAGTGCATTTTTAACAGGGAAAGATGGGGTAACAAGTGCTAGAGGAAAGGAGGAGTGTGGGAGGAAGCAGGATGTGCTTCTCCTCTCAGGCTGCCACCAGCAGCCCCAACATCTCGTTCAAACCACAGTGCTGCCAGCTTCCCAAACAGCCAGTGCTTCCTTCCCTTCCCCTTTTCCTGTAAATATTCAGGGGCTTACTGGTTACTGCTGTATCACCCCTGGTGTTTCTAATTGCTGAGACACAGTTGCTTACCCTGCAGCAGGTTGGTGTGGTGCAGGCTGAGGCTCCTGCTCCTCCCTTGGCTGCAGGATCCCGCAGGTGTCACCTGTTTCTGTGATGCTCTGACATTCAAAGCAAAAACACCAACTTCAATACCTATTGCTGCCTTTTGCACCCATGTTTTGCCTTGTTATACATTTGTTTGTCTCTAGATGCAAGGACTTTCATCCCTGTGGCTATTTATATAGTACTATTTATATATGTCTTCATTATAGTGTTAGTAAGAATATTCATTCAATAGTAAAAATGTTTTTTACTATTATTTCAACAAGTCCAAATCCAAACCTTGAAGGTGTTGTCCTCTTAGTAATGTTCATTAGGCATTTTAATGTAATTTTTAACTTTTTTATAGGCATTCCTTTAACAAACCTGAATACTCTGGGCTCTCACTCATGACTTTAAGAAGTACTTTAACTTCTAACAATCAAATCCTGATTTATTGTCTGCCATTACTACAACAGGCATGTCATCCTATTAAATACAGATTTCATTCTTGAAAGTCCTCATTTACTAGAGTGTTTTCTAACAACGTTATTTCTGAAAAGTAACAATAAGGTATTATATGTATTTTTCTGTTTAAAAAAAAAAAAAAAATCCATGTTAGCTTTGTGTCTGATACATCTAGAATTCCCACTAGAGGCTATATTCCTTTCCAGTAGCTTAATTTGCCTACAGATATAGCATAACACTTGCTTGAACTTTTCCAGTGATTTCCTGCCCCCCTTACCATTTCCAGCTGCTGCAGAGCCCTGTTGTAAGCCCCATAGTCATGTTTGACCCCAGCCAGTGGCTTCTTTGCTGTTTTTGCCCCGGTTCCATTAGCAGATTTTGCTATTCAGCATAACTTAGCTATGATGGCAGAAAATGCCAGAAGAGATCAGAAGAAATAGCTACTATAAAAATGCCAAATGGGCAATTTGCCCTGAACCAGGGCGAGGTGAGAGCAAGATAAACTTATAATCAGAAAAGCCAAGGTCTGGGCTCAGCTGGTGGGAGGTCAGCTCTCCAGGAAACACAGAAGGTATTGCAACAGGTGTGTGGACTTCTTGCACACCATCATGGCAACCCTGCTCACTCCTGTGAAGGACCTCTTCAGATGGCAGGAAATAACCTTATTAGAATGCTGGAAACTCAAAGATCTGTTAACAGCCAGCACTACTTAATACCCTGGCTTCTCTTCATTTACCCTTTTTTTTTTTTTTTATTAATTGTCCAGAAGTGTTATTTTTTGTATATGTATTATTTGCAAATTATTTTTAAGGGGACCAATAAAGTGAAGGTTTTATAGGAGCAGCAGAGATTAGAGGATATTAGATGATTCTGTGATTCTGTGATATTGACTCTTGCCATCCAAGAGGAGAATAACACCAGTTTGTGCCTTGTGAGAGGAGCCAAAATGTGAAGGTCAGTTTTTACAACCTCTCTATTTCCAACCAAAGTGTCTTTTATCATTAGTGATAAAAGATTAATCTTCAGTCTAATGTTTTTCCTTCAGTGAGGACTTTTCTTTTTTTGAATCCTCAAAGGAAGAGAGCTATACAAGACATTTCCTTTGAAAAGCACTGGTTATAACTCTTCATTGGGATATATGTACCCTAAACAGATTTTAAATATTGCGAATTAAAAATAAATAAATAAAAAAGGAATGAGAGAACAACACAGTTCTACCTAATTAACTCTTATCTTCACTTTATACTAAAACATTTGTTTTTGCCATAAGATGTAGGAAAAAAATAAAAGGTAACACAAAATTGGAAAAAGTACCCTTCTCCAGTAAGAGGAAAGACAACGAGACTAGTTTGCCACATATCACAGATGAAATACAAAAAGAAGAAAGCAACTAGAAATGAAAGAAAAAAAGTCATTTCCAAATGCCACTTATCCTCTAACAGCAGCTGCACTCATGCATTTTGAAGAACATCAAACTATAATGGGCCACCGAGAGAATCTGTCTCACCAGAAAAAAAAAAAAAAAAAAAAAAAAAAAAAAAGTTTTGAAAATCTTTTACAGAGATACATGTGCATGGAGAGCAATGAAAAGTGAAATATATTCTGTAGGCATATTTCTAGTGAAGAAATATCCTTTTGTGCATTATCTCATTCTGTCTCAAGCAGCTCCGGTGGGACACTGCACAGCTGCACAGAACAAAAAAGAGCACCTCTGAAAAAGTGTTACAAGGTCATCTGGCATACTTCGGTTTTCCATATCAATGCCACTTTTAACAAAACTACATTTAGTGAATCTCTGAGTCTGAGACATTCGGAACACATCACAGAAATTGTCCTTTCCTTTGGTTTTAAGCCATAGAACTTTGGAGCTTCAATCATAATAATTCAGTGCTTGTGACTGGCAGGTATGTATTTGTGTCTTTGAAAACATCTTTCAGCGGTGGTTTAGTGACACAGTTTATACTAGATCTAGTCTTAGCAAGTTCTGAAAACACTGAAAATATTAAAACATTAGCAAGTTCTGAAAACATTGAAATGCAGCCCCTGGATCTTGGGTTGCTCAAGAGCTACACATCTCCAGGACGAGTAGGTTGGGACACCACAACATCTCAGATGAGGAAGCCTAAGGGCTCGGGCTAACAAGTGACAGGTAATTTTGGGGCTGTCTGTAACACTTGTTGAGGGTGGAGCACTGCAGTCTGCTGAGCTCAGCCACTTTGTAGCTGCCATCTCAAGACAAGGCCAAAGAGCTGTCAGCTCCTCCCAGCTAAAACGGTGCGATCATCTGGAGAGGCCCTACCACAGCTGTGAAAATCAAAACCAGCAAAGCCCCCCTCTGCAAATTTTGCTTCCGACAGCTAGGCAGGATCATCACACATGGTACAGCCTACGTTTAGATTTCTTGAAGTCCTTGCCAGAATGAACTCTGGATTCTGTTTCTCAGCAGCAAAAATGAGGCAAGGGGATGGCCTCAGCATGCCAGGTGGTCAGTATGAGGGCAGTATGAGTGCAGATGGCCTGTGGCACATGCTTAGGTGAGGAAGAGAAAGTTGCACCAAAGGAAGAACGGTCGAGCAGCTGCAGCAGGTGTAGGAGCCATGATGTGGAGAGACAGGGCAAGAGAAATGGGGATCTCCAGAAGAGGGGGATTTAGGAATGAGAATTGAGGGCTTGAGAAGTTCACAGCATGGAAACCAGGAATGAAAGGCCTAGGGAGCTCTGCTTAAGTGATAAAACGTGCAGGAATTTGCTCAGTTGCTGAAGGTGGGTGGCAGGAATGAAGGGTCCTTGGGTCAGGCAAAGATAGGCCTGAGGTGGGAAGAGTGATGGCCTATGATGGGAGGAATGGGTTCATCCTACAGAGGGATGAAACTGCATTCTGAGGGTGAAGCGGGGTTGCCATTACCACAGAATATATTCCTGGCCCAGACACCCTGTAGACACACGCAGGATTACTTTAATCTTTCTTCTCCTTCATGGGACCACCAGGCACAGCCCTCACTTCTTAATTGTTATCAAATATGTTATCATAAATAATGAAATCAAATTTGCTATCAAAATACAGAAGTCCTAATGAAGATTCAAAGAAAAAGATCAGATTTGTTAAGGTATTTAGGCCCATATAAATGTTGATGAACACCTGCACAATTAGGTCCTACTTTTTTAGATTCAGTGCACATCTGTTTTCTATTGTCAGCTCTGATAAGGTAGAAAAAATATTACAAAAAAAGCTTTTCAGCTTATTTCCCTATATTGTTTGATTGTTCTAAATATTAAATGGTAGATTTGTATTAAGAAGTAGTCACTACTGTGAGTTTTATTTCATTTCTTTAATATCATTATGCATTTTACTAAATATCCCAAATCCAAAAATCTTCAGGGTCTTCATGACTGCTTTTTCGGTTTGTAAGATTGAGAGTATGCAGTTGAAGTGTTTGAAGAAGGCATTATTATTTCTTTAGTGTGCAAGTTCCTGTTGATTTAGATCCTCTAGATAGTGTCCTTGGAGAATGCAGTATTGAAATGAAAATAGATCCATCTCATGAAGTTGTACTTACAACAATTTCAATTAACTTAGTGTGTGAGTAATGGAAAAGAGTTAGATTGTAATTATCTTCCTCAACTCTGCCTCAGAAGTATATGTTCAAAGCACCAAAAAAAATGTCAATATCCATACATTTTCAGAGTAACATTAAAGGTTAAATTTGATTCCCAATTATTCTGCTTACTTTATGTTAGATTTAATGAGAAAATAAAGTATTGAATGTAGGCTGTCAACAAGTGCCGTTGCCTGCATTTCCATTACAGTGTATAGGTCCATTTCTAACTCTGGCATTAACATTGCAACAGCATTGCAGAAGCAGGAGTAGGGATCTTTCTCAATGTTCCTTGCAATTTTGAATAACTACCTTGGTGTCATGTAATTAAACATCTTACCACATATGCTGATGCTACAGACTGCAAGTTCCTAGCTGTTAAAAACGTGTGCAGAACCACTCACTCACGTAAATGTATACTCTCCTTTACCTTCGTTAAAAAGACCCCCAGATCAGGTGTTCATTTAAGAGCTAATAAAGCCAAATACAGGATAGAGGATCCTACAAAAATAAAACACAAAAAGGGCTGAAGAATGTTTATCCTGAGATCCATCATAGCAAAAACTACCAGAAATCTCTTAGTGCTGCTTACAGAAAGGTGTTGACTACCAGCTGATTTTGACTTTTTTTTTTTTTTTCCTGAGTAACTGCAGACTATCAAGATTTTATAGCTGACTTTAAAGCTTTTTCTTGTTTGTTTGCTTACTCTCCAGTAAAATGATGGGCAAGAAAATTCAAGAGCATCAACTCCTCTATTATGTATGACTTAAATAGCAAGTTGGAATCTTTGCAAGTGTTTAGCATCTTTGACTCAGATTCAGTCACAAACAACTTACATTAACTGATCTGTGCCATAATTGTATGCCAAGGTTTATAGAAGCCTTAATTGCTGACAAGATTGACATTTATTTTACAGAAAGGCTCCCTGTTCACAAAGTTTTAATTATAAAGCTAGGATTTGAAAACGCAAGAGGAATGTGCCCACCAATTTTGGTGGCAGTGGAGTTAATTTGGTTTTAGAAATCAAAGGTTTCTTGCCAAGTTAAAATGAATCAAACAAAGCCATAAACCCTCAAGCGGACTGGCTCTATGGGTTAGAGAGTAGTTATAGCACTATCATGGCAACTGCAATTTGATTTAATCAGTCTAAGGAAAAGGATAGGTTGTCTTCTTCCAGAGCTGCCCCGTCTTCATCATCTGGATACCTCTACTTCAAACAGGACAGAAAACAAAAAATGATGTGCTCAAGCTCCACAAAGAAATCCTATCTCAAGGCAAATAAAAGAAACTTCTCAATGCAACTGCAAGCTATCCAAGCTAGCCCTGGCTCTAGAGACCAAGACAGCAGACAGTCTACCCAATTTTCCTCCCTAAGCATTTAAGAAGTTCTAGGGGAGGGGAAACAGCCAAATCATTAGCTGCTTGGCCAAACCTCACCTGCTGTTCCCTTCTCTGGCCACAGCAAAGCAGTTGTTATGGGTCTTGTTAGCAAGTTTATGCTAAAAATACCCAAAAATCGCACTCTACAGGTACCTGAAAGGAGGCTGTAGCGAGGTGGCAGTTGGTCTATTCTCCCATGTGCCTGTTGACAGGACGAGGGGGAATGGGCTAAAGTTGCGCCAGGGGAGGTTTAGGTTGGATATTAGGAAGAACTTCTTTACTGAACGGGTTGTTAGTCACTGGAATAGGCTGCCCAGGGAAGTGGTTGAGTCACCATCCCTGGAGGTCTTTAAAAGACGTTTAGATGTAGAGCTTAGGGATATGGTTTAGTGGAGGACTTGTTAGTGTTAGGTCAGAGGTTGGACTTGGTGATCTTGGAGGTCTCTTCCAACCTAGACTATTCTGTGAAAAATACAATACTTATGCTAAAAATACCAAAAAATATAATATGTTTTGGTATTTTTCCATTACCATGACCTTAGAAGTCCAAAAGCAATGCTTCACCTATAAGATAACCAGCACGCTGTTCAAACTAAGGGTATCCATACAAGGTGCCATGGAGCTTGCCTTGGCTAAGCAGAGCAAGGTATGTATGCCTACATTGATGATACTGCTTCTATACAAAACAAAACAAACAAACAAAAACAGAATAAAATAGGAAGAAAACCAGAAAAGCTCAAAAGTATTGTTCTGTCATCAGTTCTGGTGATCATGTTTGTTCACATGCTGGGGGAAAAAAAAAAAAAAAGAGGAAAAAAGAGGAAAAAAAACACAGAGCCACAAGAAAAAAAAAAAAAAAACAACCTGGAAGGCAAGAGTCCTGCAGGTCAGTAGGTTAAGACATTGGTGGGTTGTGATCTGCATGTAGAAGCATAAATGGAAGCGACGTTGTGTATATCCAGAGGTACAAGACGAAAACTGGGAGATTTGTCTGCACACAGATGTAGCATAAAGCCAATAACCAGAGGAAAAAAGTTGTTTGGCTTTTTTACTAGTAAAGGTTATTATATCTTTGAAAAAGTTTGTCAGAGGGTATAGGAAATTCATCACTACTTGATGGCATTAAATAGAGTGTGTTTTCAGAAGATGTGCTCCACTTCAGCCACAAGATATTAAACTCCACGGGACTCACGTAATTTGGAAGCTAATTCCCTCTCGGTGGAAGTTGCTGGATGAAGTTCGATGGCCTGCTGCCATGCATCAGCTGGATTAGGCCATTACAACGCCGCCTCCTCCGCCGCCCCCTCCAAAATTTAAGCAGTGTATATGATACAAGCAGCAAAGGAGGGAGGAGGGAAATTAATAGTATTTATCTTGAAGGCAAACTTAAAGCTCCCTCCAGACATCAGATAGCCCCAAAATCCCAAACATTATTTCTTCTTAATTCTTTAGGAAAGGGCAAGTTTTTCTTTTGGCTTTTTAGCAATGAGCTATTGCTCTTCCCCATTTCAGAAAAGAATGCAGAAAATGTTTCCATCTTAGTGATAATTAATTGAACAAAACTCGCTGTTCTTGAAGCAAATCTGTACCAGTCTATTTTTAGCACAGACACATCCAACTGTATGCTGATTATAGTAATAATCAGCAAATAAATTCCTTTTCATTTGACATGTTGCTGGTTCTTCTGTGAGACTGGAACTGGACAGGGAAAGTTATTCCCCAAAATGTCTTGAGACTTTGAAAACACGCTAACATTTCACACTGAGCTGAAAGTTTTCACATTTAGCCAGCAGAGTGGTTGCCAGGGAAATCAGCTCAAACCTTGGTTATTCTGGCCTAAATGCTGGCTGTGGGGGCCTCCCCAGCTCACAAGACACTGCCAAAACACACCAGGCTCTGGAAAGTAGGTCCCAGCAGCAGGTAGCTTTGACAAGAAGTCTGGCAGATGAATTCCCACCTTCACAGCTATCCCAATGGACTACTACCATAAAATAATGCCCTTGGTAATGAGAAGCATAGGGTGCTATCACAGTGCACAAGTGCGCGGAGCAGTGAGTAAGGAATCCTATATGAAACAAAGAAAACGTTAGATAAAAAGCAGGCTGGCTGCTCCTTGTCAGCACTACAGTTTTGAAGTGCCTCCTCCCACCCACCACCAATGCTGTGGCATTTGCTCAGCACTGACCCAGAGGGCAAAATGCTCTCTGTGAAATCAGTAATATTCCTGGGCGTCTCTCCTTTGTTCTTTTTGAGCTTGTCATTTAGATTCCAATTCAACCAGGCAATGTTTTGTTTGAGATTCGAAGGGAACCCAGGAAAATGCAGCACAATTTACGTGTCTGAAATGTGCAGGTCTGAAGCAGTGCCCTAAAATTAGAGACTCTTGTCAGCGATAATCACCATAAACATTCCTTTTGCACTGCGTATGCACAAGATTATTTCTATGACAATACTTCTAGGACAGTTGATATGAAAACACGGAAACCTAATCTTGTTAGAGAAGAGCTGAAGGTAGCTAAGGACACGAACTTCTGCAATTACATCTTTGAAAAGACATAGTGCTACCATTAATACCAATTCATACCGATTCCAGTCAAACGCACGGTGTATTATTTTACATCTACGTCAAACCGGGAAATAAAGCACATGCAAAGACTGTTTTCAAAGTGTTTATTTTTTAAGATATGACAATTGTTGCTTTATAAAAACAGCAGAGTATCTGGACAACGAACGATCTGAAAACAAAAGCAACCCCTTCCCCACTACCGACACAGGGGTGCAATTCAAGAAGGCTCACAACATTTCTTGAAGACATTAAGGACAGCTTACAGATCCACATCTAAGTACCAGAAACATTGTTTGATAAACCAATTAATTCTCAAGTTTAGCAAGATCATTCTACCAGTGATCAGGCCAGCTCCAGCAACAAGCAGCCTCACCTTCCAGCTGGAGAAGACATTTTCCCTCAGGTACAGCAAACCTCTCCCATACCACCACATGCTTAAAACCAAGCTACAGAGCACTGCTAAATGCAGCAGTGCCCCAGAGCATCCCATCCATTTCTGCTGCTGGTAGTGTTGCAACAGCAATTGTCTGTAGCAGTCCTTTCCCTTTTGCTTCCTGCTCCTGAAATTCCAACTTTCCCTGGAGCTAAGGAACAACATGAGGTCCTGAGCACGCTCTAAGATTAAGCACAAAGCCCAGTGACGAAAACTCACAAAATAAGGACATTTTAGCTACACGCTGCTAGCTAGGTTAGCATTTCTGTCTCATGGAGAGATTCCTTTTGTCTGCAAAATGATGCTTGCTAGTAAAAACCAATTCTCTGGATTCATCTAAAGCATACTTTTGGGAGGGATATTTTTTTTTCCTATAAAAGATGTCTCAGCTGACATACAAATGTCACCGAATCAAAAATAAAAAGCATATCCAGTCCAACAAGGAAAGCAAAGCTTTTTTAAGGAGGAAAAAAATAAAAATAAAAATAAAACAGGGCAGTGAATAGAAACAAAGAATCTGAGGTAATTGGAAGCAGTTATTTTCATGGACTCTGGCTATAGGCTTTTTCATTACACAAAAAGCAGATGATGCATTTAAAATGCAGCGTGTCAGCTACTACAGGGCTGTGAACATTAGTACTTTATATGCGCATCATTAACAAAGAGAGCGAATATTTCAGAAAATCACCATGTGTCAGTCTCAGAAGTATAATTACTTTGCTTTCCTCAGTTTGTCCTTCAATTTATTTATTTTAAATTACAATGAATGGACCACGTGAATAAAGTAAGAATCTGTAAAAGCCAGTAATAAAATAGCAGAAGGAAATCCATCTAACTTTCTAAGCAACTATATTGTTTAAAATACTGACATCATGTCAAGAGTAAGCTTTCAAATTTCATTTCTGTCATCTACCAGACACAAAAACTTAATAAATAAATAAAAATATCAAGTACATTTTAAAGATGAGCAAAACCAGTGCTTCTTCTAAAACTTATCATACACTCTAAATTGATAATTAAAAACAAGGACATTTTAGCTAAACTAGTTACTGAGACAAGCAATCAGCCATGACAGAACTTGAAGTTTTCTAATTCTCAGGAAATAGCCAGGCTAAAAAACCTGATGCTGTGATTTCAAGCAGCATTACATTAAGCAGTTGGTCACGGAACAGGACGGCACAAGGCTGCCACCTTGTGAAAAAATGCAAACCAGCATTCCCAGAACAAAAATCAACAGTCTGCCTCTAGACTTTAGAAGACTTTTAGACTTTAGACTATAGAAGACTTTTTCCTACAGTATTTTTAACAGCAGTAATCCACCTGGTTTATCTACTTGCAAACAAAGTAATAGATAAATATATATATATAATTTCTGCATATTGCTTTTGGTGTAATATTCATGCTAATTTTAAACAAAACATGTTGTCAAAGGACTTTATAGGAACAAACACAATAGAGAATACTCACAAATAACAGAAAATACAGATTACAAACTGTTAACAAACAATCAACCTACCTTCCCAAATAACCACCTATATGTAACTTTAAAAGTCATCCATTACATTTCTTGTATTTTTCACCTCAAAACAATTCAGCCATACTGTGGCTGTTCAGTTCTCTGCTTGGGTTCTTCTGAGAATGACTGAAAAATCACCTTCTTTCTGTCTCTGAAAGACTGAACCTGAGCCTTTATTTTTCCAACAGCAATTATAAAATTGTTAGCTACATTTTCTTTTAATCTCAGACATTACATTTCAACAAATGACTGCAGCTTTTTCTCTAAATGGATAGCTGATTAATAAAATTTACAGTAATAATTGTTTTAATGCTGTTGGAAGTAATTTCATTGCCAATTTACACCAGCGCAGGAATTAACCAGAAGTAATTCCTCCTGAAGCTAGAAGACCATGGCAACAAAACCAGGATAAACACAGCCCTTTCTGCATGTCTTTACACCGAATAGGTCATGCATTGCAAACAGCTACAGTGGAAATATTGCAGAAGTAAAATACGAAGATGAATTTTCCAAGAGATGCTCCTAGATTATAAAAATATGTTAAACTAATTCTTATATCTAGATTTTAAAACTGCTACTGCTATTTGTGAAATGTCTAAGAAACACTTTCTTTGTGATTAATCACGATGTAATTACAACCATCTTGATTTATGAAACTGGATCAGACTAACACTGAATGTTACCTGTAGAGTCCCTCTGGCTCATCAGCAAAAGTGAAAATACAGCTTTACTCCAAAAGCAAATTTCTTGTTTCATGTTTTAGTAATCTATGGATTTTCCTATTTATTAAAACTTATTTCAACCCAGCCTGATTTAACTTAGCAAAAAACATTGAGAAGAATTGTACAGTTCAATTAAAACATACAAGTACATTGATAAATCCCATTATAAAATATTATGCTGTCTTATAACATTCTTAAAAACCAAACAAACTAACAAAACAGCTCACAGAAAACTCTGTATAGGTGATTTTTCTAGTATCTTGTAACATGGTCATTAGAAAGACATTTTATTCTAAATTTTGTAAGCCTTTTGCATTCACTCTTCTTTACGAAAGAAATGTATCGTTGCATTAAATAGTATTTATCTAAACTCATTTCTTTTCACTGGAAACGTGGCTGCTATCTCAGTTGAGGGTAAGTATGTCATCATTAACAGTGTTGATTATTTAAGGCATTCAAATACCAACGTTGACAGACATCATGGACAAAATAAAACAGCCATGCCCTATAGAAGTACAGTAGTGTTTTCATTTTGTCGAGGGGACGAACAACAACTCCTCTATATAAGCTAAAAAAATAAAAAATCAGAGATCTAGAAGACAGGTCAAAATTCAGTCCAGAGCCCCATCACTTCCCAGGTTACCCTTCCAACTCATTCAGTATTACAAGTTGAGGACACAAATGCAGTTGTACTGAAACACGCATATGCTCTTTACCTTGTTTACATTTTCACTGGAATGTTATACAAAAACAAACCTGGATGCAGAAGGCATACAAGACTTCCCCCCAAAATCCATCACAATAAAATCACTGCACAGCATCCTGGCTTCTGCAAGAACCATGCTAGATGCTTGAAAAGCAAGCCAACTCAGGCTTCTCTTGGCCTGTCAACTTGATATAAAGCCAAACAGGGAGTGATGGAAAATTGCTTTCCCTATTATACGCACGTTGTCTACAAATTACCATACTGGCAACAGGGCAAAAAGAAAGCAGTGACCTGGCAAATGTTTCAAATGCAATATAAATAAACCTACTCATTGAGTAGCTTTAAGGTTTCCTTAGAAGAAACGGGGCCGTAAAGACGGTGGACAGGAGAATCCGAGCCAAGCATGCTCCTCATGGTGTTGGTAAAGAGAAGGGCTCAGAGCCAGAACATTGATCTGTATACTATAAAGAGAAAAAACAGTAACAGTACTGCTGTGAGTACTGACCTTTCGAAGCGCAATTCCATTTCAGAGTGACTGGAGTGGCAGTAAGATAATATGTTTGCATAGATGTGACTGCAGTATTTTCATTACAGGGCAAGAAAGACCTTAGAGATGTTAAACAGTATGCGACGCTTTGGATCTCCCCAGCACATAATTTAGTTATATTTATAAAACCGCTTAACTGTTAACTTCAAGTGATCAAATATTTTTTTAGTCTAATTAAAGACATTTACTGACAGGAACCATTACAGTTCTCAAACTTCTTTTATTCTGAAGATAATGCACTAGGTGCTTTAAAAAAAATCATATACATTGTATTTTACCTTTGTAAAACAAAATATATACTCCCTTGTTCCATTAGGTTTGTATATATATAAGAAAAACATTTAAAAGAACAATTCAGTAATGCCATTAGTGCTTATTTAAGATTGCATGTCAAAGATCTTAGAAACACTGAGTTCAACTTGGGAGTGTACTCATATCCTACACTTCAATACAAATCTGCAAGCACAGAACTTCAGGACATAAAAGCCTTATTATTTAAAAGGGTATTCATTATACTGCATTCCACTGTGTAGCGACACATTTCAGTCTGACACACATAAATTGCTCCCCTTCTAATAGGCCACATTATCAACTGCAATTTATCTTTTGTTGTACAATAACATTTATTCCCCCAAAGAAGGTACACGCATACAGCTTCCACTGTATTTTCTAAATATCAGTTTGAAGTAAAATTTTCAAAATGTCCTAATCATTAAAGAGCCTACATTCTGTTTGCAAAACTAATGTAAGCGTTTATTGACAAAAAAACTCATGAAAATTCAGTGGGACGTAGGTGTTTTTGAAAACATTCTACTTTAGCAGTGTTTCATACCTTGACCTTTAGCAGCCGTAGATGGAAGCGGCCCGTTCCAATGAGTAAACATGCACCCAGAAGTAACAAGAAGGTTAAACACTTAGATATTCTGTCTTAAAGAGAAGCCTCTGAAACATAAACTGTCATATCTTCAAGTACAGTAGAGAATATATTATAATGTGAAATGACTGTAAACATCCCCCATATTTCACATTAATTACTGGAAAGTGTTCTTAAATTTCCTCTCCTACTGAATTTGTTAATTCCAGGAGCTCAGAAACTCAATATTTGTATTACCTTCACCTTACGAGGTATCAGACCTCACATTCAGTTCCAAGAACAGAAGCAACTTCCTTCCTTCCCCGATCCTCACTGGGGAAAAAAAAGGTTCATACATAACGCAAAACACAGTACTTCATTCCAGAGTCCACAGTCTTGAAATGGTACTGGGTTTTCCTAAGGGTATGAAGGTTAAAAAAAAAAATGTCACCACATAAACCTCTGGGCTTCCACGCTATTTGGCCATTGAAATGTTTTGTTTAGAAAAAGAGAAAAAGCTACCACGTTCACAACAATATAAAAAGCCAACTCAAGGAGTTGTCTGTAAAGAGAGGGAAATGGAATATTGAGCCTGTATATTAAGAATGGCAAAATAAAGTAACGAAATTCTAGGAGCTTTTGAGGAACAGTGACTGCTAATAAACATACAAAATACATTAAGGTCCAGAATACCGGTTTTGTTTTTAGTGTATCAAAAAAACTCCAGCCAGCAAATATATAGGCTGGAACTAACGCATATTTAACAAGCTCGTGCCTTTGGAAGATTTTTCTCCAGACATAGAACGTGTAATGTCTGTTATCTGCTAGTAAATACTTATGAACGTAGGTAAACTTCCAAACCAGGAATAAAGAGATGACGGTGATTAAGCTGTACCGCATGGGGTGCTTCCGCAAGGACAGCAGGAATTTGCTGATTTTAGTAGGGGTCAGTAAATGAGGGAAGGAAAAAAAGAGAGTAAAGGACAGAAAATAGAACAGCTGAGGAAAGTGCAAACAGGCTTCGTGGCTACTTCTGTCACCAACAACTATCCCACCATTGACGAAGACAAAAACAAAGAACGCAGTTACTAATATGATATACGGCCAAGTTAAAGCAACAAGCGTAAGTAAGTTTTTAGGCGATGTAAGATATTCAATAAGAAACTTCAATACTCTGATCAGATCTGAAAAGGATCCTTTCCTGGCAGTCATTTTTTCATCTTTCTTTTTCAGTAACTCTGTCTTCCAGGCTTCATTTAGCTTCTCTGCAACAACATTTCCAGCACAAAAAACTGTCCACACAATATTTGTCTGACGAAACATGAAGCCACAAAATCCGAGCAGAGCTGAAGCTTTATGGTTACCGTAAAGGCACATTAAATATGCAAAGAGAGTAAAAAATACTGATCCCGGGTCCGTATAATAAAGGAATGTAAAAAAATAAAGGGTGGGAAATGTTGCAAGAGTTAATGAAGACAAAATTCTCTGGAAACCAGACACGGCCTAGAGAAAAAGCAGAAAAATGTGATTAGTAACATCCAATAAATTTATGTATTATTTGTGAGAATTCAATTACCACAATACAGCATCTCTAATGCTCTTTGATTCTATTGCTGCACAAGCACACACTACAGTTTTGTTAAGCTCCTGCTGTGTTAATACAGAGTGCTGGACGATACAATGGTAAAAGACAAATGAGAACATGGCACATTATTGCTGGTGAGATAAAAACATGGCAAATAAAACACACCAACTCCTTTCATATGTCAAGTGTTCACATATTTGTGGTATTAAAATTATTGAGGTAGTATAACTGCTCGCATACCTAGGATAAAAGCACTATAATAACAACCAAAAGAAAAGGAGGGGGGGTGGAAACTGTGCTCTATGCCCCTGCAAATCTCATCACCAGGTTCTGTTAGTGAGACAGCAGAACACATCATTCTATGCTTTTACTATTGCATCTTCTGAAGCCAGCACATGAAAGGGACTGTTCAAGTTCGGTGAACTAATCTTCAGTGCAGCTTTTGTTTTTTATTTTCATTATAATTCACAAGTTAAAAAAGAAACCTTAAAGAAGGTAGGAGACCATACAGTTAAAAACTCCCAATTATGCCAATCACTACATCACATGATGCCATTCACAGTCTTAAAAAAATGCTGCATGTTTTTGAAGGATGTAGTGTGGCATCAGTCACCACCATACAGAAAGAGAACAGAGAAAACAGAACTCAAAGATGTGGCAACAACACAAGCACATTTCCTCATGCTTATACTACTATCAAGAAAACTTCTGTTTTCTTACATTTATTTTCCTACCCCCAAACATAAACTTGAGTGTACCAGAAAAAGAAACAATTTATTGAATTTGACCTAGTTCTGTTGTCTTATGCTGTGCTTAAACATGAAGAGTCTTCTGTAAGAAAACACAGAGGAAATTTTCTTTACAGTAAAGGAATGCTTGAATTATCAGAGAACGAGAAAAAAGGTTCTTACAGTTAAAAAAGAAACTAAAGAGCTTCCACTAAGACAAAAGGTTTTAAATAGGCCATTAACCACTGTAAAAATTTACCCACAACAGTGGCAGATACTCCACCATTTTAAAAATACAATAGTCTTGTATCCAAGTCGGACTGTTATGGTCTGGATGGGTGGACAACTAGACAGATAAAAACACTGGCTGGATCACTCTATCCAAAGGTAAGAAGAATATTGCAGAGATCTATACTAGGACCTGTCCTATTTAACATCTTACTTAATGATCTGAAACAACAGAGAATAACTTCATCACATTTGCAGATGATGCTGACCTGCGGGGACTTGGACGGAATGCTCAAGGGAAGGGCTGCTACACAGAGAGATGTACACAGACCAGAGAAAGGGTGCAACAGAAATCTTATGAAATTCAACAAGGGCAAATGTAAATGCCTATATCTGGGAAAAAAGAATGCCCTACAATGATACAGCCAGAGCATTAAGTTGCTGATGATCTGCTGCTTTTTGGAAGGTGACCTGGGAGTCTCAGCAGGCAGCAAGGTGAACATGAGCCAGCAGCATGCACTGGCAGCAAAGAAACAGCAAGAACCTCTTGAGCTGCATTAACAAGAGGGTAGCAGCAGATCAAGGAAAGCGACTATCCCTTTTTACTCTATATTTGTCAGGCTGCATTTAGTATACCATGTCCAGTTTTGTGCTCCACAATAAAAAAAAGCCATCACTAAACTGGGCCAAGGACAAAGGGCTACCAGGAGAGACAAGGGCTGAAGCACCTGGCCCTGGAGAAGAGGCTGCAGGAGCTGGCCTTGTTCAGCCTGGAAAACAGATGGCTTTGGGGTGTCTGAACGGCAGCCTACCAGTACCTAACAGGAGGTTAAGGTAAAGCAAGGTAAATGGAGCCAGGCTCCTCAAATGGTGCATGGTGGGAGAACAAGAGAAAATGAGAGTTTCAGGATGGCCTTTAAAAAAAAAAAAAAAAAAAAAAAAAAAAAAAACACCACCTTTTCCATCATGAGGCCAGTCAGGCAGTGGAACAGGTTGCCCACAGAGGTTGTGCAGCCGCGCTCCATCCTTGGAGATTTTTCCAGTCCCCGCCCTGAGCAACCTGGTCTGATCTCAAGGCTTGCCTGCTTTGTGCTAGAGACCTCCTGAGATCCCTTCTAACTTGTATTATTCTCCATTTATAAAAATTAATATCAAATGTGGTACATTTCTAAAGAACACATTTTGGTTCACACACAGCTTACAGGGCTGCATTCAAGATTTGGTGGCTGATGTTTTCTGGAGACCCTTAACCAACTAGATGAGTTATTATCTAATCATTTTATGTGCATTCAATGGCACTACTTATAGTAATGCATAATGCTAAAGCTTTAGAGGATAACACCCTGACAGACAAAAAATACTATTTTTTTTTAAGAGAAAATGAATGACCAAACTGGTAGGAGTACCTGCAGTTACTTAAAACTGACAGACAGTAGCTCATATATGTAGTGAAATAAACACACACAGTCAACAAGTCTTTTGTACTAGTACATAAAATTATCCCACTCTGACCGTACCTTATTTTTCTGGTGGATCTTTAAGAGCAGTAAATACAGCAGGTAGAAGTTGCCAGCGCTGAAAAGGAGGTTGATAAACCTGAGCATTCCTGTGGAGCACACGATGGCTCCCGACCACCCGAAGAGCCAGGCTGCGGGCTTCACCACGCCGACCGACAGCAGGTACAGGCCCGGCAGGGTTGTGATCATGGGGTCCCACTGGAGAACAGGGACAAAGAAAGAGAGGGTCAAAGGTCCGTGACAGAGATCTGTCACGCGACAACCAGACCTGAGACATGCAGCAGGGTTGGGATATACAATTCCAACCCATGCCCTGTTTCATCGTGTGCATCAGGGAATCGTGGTTGGAAAAGCCCTCCAAGATCTCCTGGTCCAACCACCCCCTACCACCAATGTCACCCACTAACCATGTCCCTAAGCACCACGTCCAACCTCTCCTTGAACACCCCCAGGGACGGTGACTCCACCACCTCCCTGGGCAACCCATTCCAATGTCTGACCACTGTTTCTAAGGAAAAAAAAAAAAAAAAAAAAAAAAAAAAAGGCCTTTTACTAGACTTCAGGCGTTCTTAGCCCAAAATCTTCTGGGATGACCTCGCGTCCCACCGCCCTCGCTCGTCCCACCCGCGGCAACAACCGGGCTGGGCTCGGAGCGCAGCCGAGCCCGGGGGAGAGCAGGGAGCCGGGGCACCTGCAGGAAGCGGCCGTGGCAGTAAGCTTGTGCCTGGGGGACGTGGAAGACCTCGTCCATGTAGGGCTCCCGCAGGCGGCGGTTGAACGCCGCGAACAGCAGGGAGGAGACGAGGAAGGCGCCGCTCATGGCGGCGGAGAAGCCGTACGCCTCCACGCCCTCCATGCTGCCGGCCGGGAAGGGGCTGCCCTTCCGGGGAGGGGAGGACGGACAGAAGGAAGGAAGGATGGACGGAGGAAGAGGAGGAGCCACGTGCAGGCACCCGCTGCTGTGGAGGGGGGAGCGAGGGGTGCTGCAGGCGGGTCGTGGGTTTTGAGGGGTGCCGCAGCCGGCTTTTCCCCCTTCACCAGCACCCGCAGAGCACCCGAGGGCTCTGTTTGCCGTGAGAGCGGGGCGAGAGGGCCCCGTAGCCCTGCGGGCAGCAGCCCCCCGGCCGCCCAGCCTCGGGCAGGGCGGGCGGCATGGAGGCGCCCCGTAAGACGGGGCTGGAGCTGCAGCAGGAGCTGGAGCTGTTCCCCGGCCGCAGTGTCGCCCTCCTCCTCTTCAACGGCGTGCAGAACGCGGCCGCACTGCGGAGGAAAGCCATGGAGGGGGCTGTGGAAGGAGCGCTCCTCAACCCCGCCATGGTGAGGGGGTCCCCGGTGCTAGCGGGGCGCGGTGCGGAGGGCCGCTGGGGGCCCCTCTGCAGCCGCCATGTCGGGCCCGGCACGGGCCTGCTGCCCGCGGCAGCCCCTGCGGGTCCCTTCAGCGTCGTGCAGGGCTCCTCTGTGTAAAACATGCCGCCCGGGAAGGATGAGAGGCGTAAAAGAGCGTCTTCTTGGTTCCCGTGGCATCCGATTTCCTGTAGTTACTTAAATCTAACTCGACCTGCAAAATGTAGTATTAGCTCCTTAGTGCTCTTGTCAAATTTCAGCGGTGGTTGGAGCCTTTTTTCTCATTCAAACTCCTTGCTACTTTCTGAGCCGATTTTTTGTCATTGCTAGAATTAGCAAAGCAGTATTCATGAAGAAAAAAAAATGAATCTGTCAACTTGCACATAAAAGATTTAATAACGTGATTGTTTTTCAAAAAAATTTCAGTAACCTGACAGGGAGTGTAGTCATTTTTACATCAAGCGTTGTCCCTCTCAGTAAGCAATCCCATTCACTTTGGAAGAACAAGAATTGCTAAAAACTTGCAGAATACTGTATGGCTCACTCTTGCAATTGCGGACTCAGGCCATCAAAATCAGTTGGTCAGATTTTTTTTTCAGAATTCAAAATACGTTGAATTTCTACTTAACTTATGTCGTATTTTACAGATTGTAGATCCTTTTCAAGTTCTTGTGGCAGCCAACAAAGCAGTTCATCTACAAACGATAGGTAAAATGAAGACCAGATCTCTCAACGCAGAAATTATTTTCAGCCTTTCACCAAACAACAACGTAAGATTTACTGATCAAATATCATTTTTGCCAAAGAAGCTTGCTAATATCCCTGCAGCCAGACTAAATACAGGTATCCACCTAACAGTTTACCTGGCATACTAATAGAAATTACTGTTATTTTTACTAACGCTAATATTCTGTAATCTCTTGTAGCTCATCAGAATTCCATTATCATAAAACGTTTGTTAATTTATACTTCGGGTTTATTTGATCCAGTAACCAAAAAGGTTGCTTAGATGTAGTGAGAAAATGACTTGTAATGTTTTGATATTTTTCATCTTTTCTTAGATTTCAGATGCATTTAAAAAATTTGGCATTTCAGACGGTGACACAGCAGTACTTGTTGTACTGGTTGTAGACAGAGAAAAACCTGTAAATTTGGAAGATGTAGCATCTCACATAGAAGGCCAACAGGTTGCTCTAGATGAACTTTCCCAGCTGACAGACACTGCCAAAGTTAAAAAGGTATGTAACCAAAAGAGATGACGGGGTAGAGAAAAGAAATAACGTATATAATTGTCTATTTGTATGCTTCAAATTACATAATTCACATAGGGTTTGTTTTTCTTTAGTATGACTGAAAACTTGTTTTATGTGCAACTTTTTCTTGTAATTCTTTTTTACTGTGGAAAAAAAAGTTGTAGTCCTAATGCTCTGACATCACAAATTTTAAGTTATCAAATTCTTAATGTTGTCAGGAAATTGAAACATAAAAATGAATTCCAGATTCATTTTTATTTTCAAGGGGGAAATCTTTGTGTGTGTATTTTTTTAAATGTATGCAATGAACTTTTCTTCCTTCCACAGCTTTCATGTTTTTCTTGTTCTTTTTTTTTCCTGCAGATGTACAAGATTACTCCACAGGAAGAAAAAATGGGTACCTTATTAGACAGTATTGTTTGCAGAATGTCAACAAAAGATGTTTAGCAAAAATGTGGAAATAAATTTATTTTGAATGAAAAAGTGGACTTCTTAAGATGTAAAAACACGTTGCAGCTCCCCATGGATCTCAACAGAATGTGGTGTAGAACTGAGTTGTTTCATCACACCTGAGCTTTAACCATAAATGAGCAAGCTTGGATGTGGGGGTAATCTGGGCTGTATTCTAAGGGCAGAGATTATCTTGGCTGTGCTAAGCAGAATTTACCATTGCCATTTCTGTCCATTTTCCTAATGAGAAAAAATGACTTTTGCCAGTACCTTAAGCTGATCATCAACAGAAAGTTTGGAAATTTTACTTACTTTTTCTTAACAAATGTTTTGCTATCCCTCAATAGGTTTCAGATATTTTTTATCAACCCTACCTTGATTTGATTTGACACCTGAATTTGAGGGACAATATGCTTTTAATGATACTACTGCCAGCTTTTTCTGTCTCTGTAGTGTGGAGTATTGCTGATGGCCTAGAAAAAAAAGGAAAGTTTCTACAAACTGTCTGCAGTGCTCTGTTTCTACTAATGGGATAGTCATTGCCCAGCGTTTGGGAAAAGGAATGGGGGTGCATCATGGCACCCAGCAATGTGTGCAGAGGTGCAGTGTGGAGCAGAGGTGTCAGTGATGTGCCGAGCAATGATTAAGGTCAGTTTGGATGGTGCTACGGTGGGGTTAGCACCAGACTATCTAATGTCATCAGATGCAATGTAGTGCTGAGGTATTGCTGTATTGCTGAGTTACTTTAGCGTTAGGTTTAAAGGATAACGAGAGGTTCTTTTACTGTGTAACACTGAGTGGCAATGGTGACATCTGAAGGCTTGGTTCCAGGTACAGAGTTCATAGAGAACTTTGCACCATAGATTTACTCACTTTACATTGTGGGTGTAATTTACATGGCATTCCAAAAGAAATGTTGAACTAATTTTGCTTTGCAGAACCATCGTTAGGAAGGAGCATCAAAGGGAGCTAAAGAGAATGCTGATTTCCAGCAGTCACCGGGTCCAAGTGCCCTGTGTGAGTATCATTTGATCACAGGCATCCTGATTAAGACAAATTACTGTCCTAATTAGGTAGCAGTCTGTAGTTTACTGTTATGCTTTATTGTTTCTCTGGGACATGTATAAAACTGTATATCTGTTTGTATTTTTTTCCTGATGTTCTGAGGTTTTAGGTCTTTTGTACTGTAGCCCTGTGATGGAGCATTCTTATGACATAATAGTGGATTCAAATCCTTCTTCTGGAATGTTGTAACCAATCTTAAAGAATTGGTTAGAGGTCCCCTGCAGCCCTTTTTTCTAGGATCTAGCCAATACTTAGCAAATACCAAGGGAATGACAAGGTTTATAAAAATAAACTATTCAAGAAAAGCGGGTGTGCTGATTTCTTGATAGGAAGATGGTTTTACGGAATGTGTTACCCTTTCTAAAGGGAAATGTGTGGCATTCTTAAGAGATGAAGCTGTGAAAGGGCTCGAGTCTTTTTGAAATAAAATGTGAGTAACATCAGCATGGGAGAATGACTGTGGAAAACAAAAGACTTGTTTTCATTTTCTGACAGTCCAATTGGTACCTGGAGTATATCATCAGGTTTGCTGGCTCAACTGCTGACATTGGTTTTAGTAGCTTAAAATAACAGCAGACAGGTATGCTTAAACCACAGCCTTTTTTGAACATGTGTAAATCATCAGTTTGGTCTGGTTAATATAAAAGAAATATTAATGAAAAGATCGCTGTGTAACAACTGATACACACATTCCAAACCTGGGTTCTCAGTTTTTAATTCTAGTGAGTTTACTTCATCGGTGTAGAACTTGTAACTAGTTTGTTACTGTTGTCTTGTACTCCGAGTTAAATTATGAAAGTGATTTACTGTGGGAGCTGTTTTCCTGGGTGGATTTACTGGGAATGATTTCAAGAGCTGTAGACTCCATAGCATCATTCAGTCAAGGAGGTGATTTAGGTCTGTTGACAGAGAGGGACTATGCCATCGCCCTACAGGACCACATTTTTTCCCCTCGTCCAGACTGCTTTGTCAGACTACACTAAGCAAATTATTTACAAAAATAAAAACAGTAATAAATGTAGATTCTGTTGACCCTGCAAAGTTCTGTTTGTCTTTCTGAATACATTAAAAATTAGTAAGTTTAGGCCTATAATTTAATTGTTAATCAACTACCCCTTCTATCCAGCAAAGCAAAAGTTTAAGGAGAAATAATATTTAACGCTTTGTAGCTTAAGGTATTGATGCATCCAAGCCAGCCTAGATATATTTAACAGCTTAAGATACTTGACGGTACACCTAAGCCAGTCAGAGTTTGCTCTTGCTGAAAGGCCATGGTCTGATTAGCCCTTTGATTGGCATTTTCATGATTTTCCTCGTTTGTCCTAGCGTGCATTGGGCTAGCTACGTCAAGTCAATTTGCAGAACAGGAATCCAAAAAAGAAGTGGGTTGCTTTCTGCCTGTTCATGTGCCAAATCAGGAGAGCCAGCATGGGAGCCGGGAAAGGGTATGTCTAAAGAGAAGAAGACCCCAGCTGTCCCCGCATTTCTGCAGCTGTTCCCAGCGCTGCCTTAGCCACCAAGTGCCACTCTGCTTCTTTTTCAAAAAACTTGGCTAGCCAGTGGGGGAAAAGTGAGCCACCAGTTAACATTTCTCTCTCAAGGTGGTGTCATTTGTTCCACTAGTAATCTTTTAAATGACTTCTTTGTTTCATTTCACAGAATCACAGCAAGGTGAGGCTGGCAGGGCCCTCTGGAGGCCAGCTGCTCCAACCCCGGCCCAAGCAGGGACACCCAGAACAGGCTGCCCAGGACAGCGTCCAGGTGGCTTCTGAGTATCTCCAGGAAGGGAGACTCCATACCCTGTCTTGGCAATTTAATTTCATTTATTGGGAAATTTAATTCTGTACAGTCTTTCACACATAAAGAAATCTTACAAGTATACCTGTCCTAACTCTGAAAAGGACAGTACTAGATTGCTTTCAGAGTCCTCTGTATAACTGAGAGTACTTTTCCACGAAGCTCAATGATGAAGTCTGAGAGATGATTATGGAGGAATCTGAAAGAGATGTCTTGTGCTCAGCATGAGTGCAGCAAGTGATTTTTCCCTGCTCTCCTACTGCATTGCAATCCTTAGCTAAGGAGAGTGGGGAAAAATCATAAAACAGGAACACATTTTTTTTTTATAAGGAAGCTGTGAAAGGTAT
This sequence comes from Oxyura jamaicensis, assembly GCF_011077185.1. Taxonomy (NCBI): domain Eukaryota; kingdom Metazoa; phylum Chordata; class Aves; order Anseriformes; family Anatidae; genus Oxyura; species Oxyura jamaicensis. Next base: position 15,511,955 of record NC_048893.1, read on the forward strand.
GTTCTGCCTTCTCAACTTTATGCTGAAACACCCCCCCCTTTTTTTTTGGTGGTATCTCAGACTCCCAGATATGTCTCTATTTTCTTGAAGAACACACATTTTTTTTAATCAAGATGAAAATTTGGTGGTTTTCGTAACATTGAATGTTCGGCTATCTCCTCTGAACTTTCATGTTTTCATCTCCTCTATCAGAAGGTGAGAGAAAGCCATTTTCAATACCCTATTTGGGTCTCCAGTGCTTCAGAGGCAGGATTATATCTGCAGTATTTACAAAATCAGTGAACAAATCCTAAACCCTGATGTGCAGCCAATTGCTCTAGCCTTGTGTGTGTGGTGTGCAGCCAAATGCTCTAGCTTTGTTTGTGTATGTGTGGTGTTGTTTCTTTTTGTTTGTGCTGCCCTTTCACGGGGCATGACATGGATTGAACAAAACCAGCAGCCCGTGCTTCTAAAAGTTGATGACTAAAACCTGTTCCACAGAACTCACTTTCCTGATTGAATGTTTTGCAATACATGAGTTTCTTGGAGGGGGATTATGTAGCAGAATATACAAAGTTGTATTTTACAATGAGTTTGTAGTTCTTGCTAAAGCCAACAAATCATTATTGTTTGAGTTAAAGATGATGTCAAGCTTTCAGCCTAGGCAGATCTGATACGTGACACGACCGAACCGCTGGCCAGTCCATTGTGTAACAGATATATCCACCTCTGGGCATGTGGTGGATGTGTACTTCAGGAAAACCTCATGCTGTCACGGCTGAGGCAGTTATCCGCCCCTAAAGGAGTTGCAAGTAGCCTTCACCTGTGGGATGGTGCACGTGTGCAGGATCAGATGTATTACCCACCACATGGCTGGGGAAACATTTTTTTTGGCATAAGATGTGAGAGGTTCTTCAAGGAAAGAATCTGATGACAGATTTTTCAAGGAAAGAGAGAAGCAGAGGGCAGGCTGCCTCCACATCCATCCAATTCCTCCTGATTGCTCTCTGGCCATTTCCAAATGCAACTGAAGAACAGCACAAGTGCTCGAGATTCATTTTCCTCCAGTTCAGTTTATAAACTGCAGCCTGTGCACTTCTGAACTGTGTTTAATACCAACAAAAAGTGTGTTTCTAAAAGCTGTGTAGGTAGCTTAAGATTCTGTATATCAGATTGATAGAACAAGTAGCCAGTCTGATGTACAAAATCTTAGGCAAAGGAAAGAAGTGCTTCAGCCCCTGGTTAAGAGTTCAACAAGTTAATTCCCTTCACCTTTAAGTGTGCCTGCCCCTCCTCTGTTCAGTGGCTTCCTCTCTTGTCATCCTAAGCCTCAATTGCCTGGTTTTCCTTCCCAAGCCCTTCACAGTTTACGTCTGTCTCCTCAAGCATAAGCTTGTTCTCTTGCTTTGTTATGTTTTCAAAGAAGCAGCGTCAGGCCTCCTTCCGTGCCTACTTAAGCCAGGGGAAGCTCTCTTCATCACTTTCAAAATAGGTGATTATGGAGGACCACTCCTTGACCTCTTGTCATAACTGTCTCTTCCTCTCTCCTATAAAAGCTGTCATGATGGTAAACTTCCAGAGTGCTGAGCCCGGTGCCCATCACACAGCCCCAGTAGCCTGTTTCATTTCACACCGTTGTCAGGACATGTAAATCCCTCTGTCTTCTCTTGTACTTAAATGGTACATTAACAAGGGAAGGGACGGTGCTTGTGCTTTCACTTGTAATAGTAATTCATCATACGTGCTTTATGACTGGACCCGTGTGTTCTATGGCAATGTATTTAATACACTAAGCATCTATTTTCTTACTGCTATTCCTGTGTGTGCTGTTTTTCAGGCAGCATTATCAAAGCCTTGCTCTCATTACAAACCACAAAGAGGTGCTACCTTAACCAGGGTGTTTTCCTGAAGGCTGCAGGAGCACTGATTCCACACACTGGTCAGCTTACAGCAGACACGGGGCTCTGCTTGGGGCTGCACTGAGCTTTGTAAATACCCCTTGAGGTATTTCATGTAGGAATTCTCAAAAGCATTTCAGTTTCCATACCCCTCCTGATTAAGTATAGATATCAGAATGAGGTACACCGTGCTTACAGGAATTACGTGAAAACAGTGGTGGCTTAATCTCAATTTCCAATATCCCCTTTTTGCATATCCAGCAATCACAAACCCTATGGGGTCTAGTAGCACACTCGGAGTTCACATTGAATTGTTGTCTGCTGTAACAGCCAAAGCTTTGGGTGTTTTTTGTTTCTTTTGCATTGCTATTTCCCAGGACAGAATCCTCTGCCCTTTAATATGACTTGTGTTCTCCCTACAAGCATATCGTCTGCCCAAATTCCAAGGAGGAAAGCTGTCTGCAGCTACTACTTAAACATGTATATATCCCTAAATATTAAAAATGTCTTGCAGTTCTTTAGTTATTGCAATATTATTTGTTAGTTTAGGCAATGCTGAAATCTGGACATTAAGCTAAGCTTGAGCTCCAAAGGCTCAGACTGTTGTTCCCAACAGCTACTGCCCTTCAGAGCTGCCAGTCTATTGACCTGAGCTCATCAGGACTAGGTAACCTTACAAAGTTGAAGACTGAGCCAGATGGTCCTGCAACAAAGGATGCTTAGAAATGCCGTTTATTTCGTGGGTTCATTCCTGAGTTTACACTAGAAGTTGAACACATGCAGATGCAAGCCCCATCATCCATATAAACTCCCTTCAGCAACTGAGATGAGAATTTGATTTGCTCAGAAGTCTTCCTTTGTCTGCAGGATAGCTGTTTTTATTGATTCTTTTCCTGCGTTGTTGTGACAAGGCAGATAGTTGCCTGTTCATATAGCATGTTTTACCATGGATTTGGACAGGTAATATTAGCAGAGGTAGAGACTGGACAACATAAAAAAAAAAAAAAAAAAACCTGCTATGATATACAAAACACTGACAAATAAAAATATTACTTGAACTCTTCTTCCCGAGAGTGTATTATTATGCTTAAAATGTTTCATATACATGCAAAGGGTAATACAAACATGTCTATATGTTATATACAAACAGTTATATTGTTCACAAAGTCACGTTCTGTACATTGCCTATTAAATCGCTTCACAGCTTCAGTTCCACAAGTAGCAGTAGTCTAAGCAGTTTCAAGTACACCGTAATAGGCAGGGACCATTCTTTTTGTACCTCCTAGGTACGAATAATCAATACAAGTATTTCTTTAAATATTTCACAAATAAAGCATACTGCTACTATACATATGAATCCTTCCTTGTCCAGGCTCCCCAGATTGCCATTAGAAGGACCATGACGATCACTGTGTAAAGCGTAAGGACTGTAGCGAGTTCATCTCCACGCTGTTGCTTGAACCCAGAGGTACTGTGCCAGTTCTCATGTGTGTTGGCATTGTTTCTCTGTCTGTGAGCACGGAGCGAATGTATCCTACCACAACATAAAACAAGATAAAAACAATTCCGTTTATTAAGAGTTCAATGGTGTTTATAGTGAGTCCAGAGTGTGTACTGAATCACAGGCTAGATTTGGGAAAGAGCTCTTCAAAGTGTATGGGGCTTATAAAGTAATTTCCATAATTGGAAACGCAGAGCATTTACTGGCCATTTGGTATATCTCTCCCACTGACATGCAGAGAGATTGGACACAGGTTTCTGAGAGGATGCACAGCACTCTTATTCTCCATTGTTGATACAGATCAGTTTTATGAAAAAAAAAACACACCCTTACATTTGGCAATATTATGCAAGTGGCACAGTGAAAAAGAAAACAAACAAAAAATACCAGTTTCTAAAGCTTTAATCCATGAAAGTAGGCACAGCATGTGCTATGTGGGTTTCCCATTCTGCTCTGATGATAGGTTTCTCTCTCTGCTTTTCAGAGCGGATAACCCCCAGTGATCTATGTCACCGTATTCTTTAGCCAGTGATACCAGTCAGGAGCAAATACACCAACAGTATCTCCAGTATTCTCTGAAGCAACATTTTTTTCTCTCTGATTCTGATTCTGCATCGCTTTGCCACCTTTCCCAAATGGTTTGAAAGTGCTAGTCTAGAGTAAGTGACCTCCAGTTATTTTTATCTCAACTGAAAAATTGCTTGTTAACCTCCAGTGAACCTGCTTTATTTATTTATTTATTTATTTAGAGATAAAAATGTTGAATGCCTACAGTTTCTCTGAACTGGAATGCCAAAGGGAGATCAATCAGCCTGTGACTTTACTGTATCTTAGGAAGGGGTCTGAGAAGTATTAGACACATTACATCTCTGGTTCAGGCATTTTTCTGCTGTCATTATCACAAAAGAGTAGGAGTTACCAAGAAAAATGTTATGGCAGATACAGCCTATAAATAACGAGCTTTAAATACAAATTATATTTAGATACCTATGCACTCTTGGAAGAGAGCTGCCAGAACCGAAAAAATGAAAAATGAGGAAGTGCAATCTGCAAAGGTAATTCATCAATATAAGAGAAGTTCTGAAGCTGAGATTTTACAGAAGGTAGTTTTAGAATAAGAAATACACATTTATCACCTGTATGAGGACACGGGCTGCCTTCTGTGTAATCACAAATCAGGTAACATAGATCATGATTATGATCTGGCAGCATTACGTTAAGACTGCAAGGGGAATATTGTCAATATTTTGCTTTCCCATTTCTACCTGCCCAAGGTGAATGCAGCTTACCTCCTGCAAGCATTCATGGTATCGTAGTGATTATGTTCCCAATTAATCAGATTTCTTCTCGCAAAGAGGAAGAAGTAGTCCTTGTTTATCCTCTTCTCTCCTTTCACAAAAGAGGAAAATCAACAAAAAGAATCTTTCTTCCAACTCTACCAACAAAAAGAATCTTTCTTCCAAGCACACCAATTTGACCAACGCTGGTCTGGGAGTGCCTGATATGTGTCCATCAAAGCTCTCAAATTGCCGGTCTTCTAAAGCTAATTTTGACACAGTTCTTCAAGAAATTCCCTGAAGCAGCTCACAAGGCAAGTGATGAGTAATCCCAATGACTGACTTCTAGCTGCTGGGATCCCTTCTTATAAACAGTGGCTAGCTGCTAAAATGCTGCCAGATTCATAGCAACAGAAGTAACGCACAGATGGAGGGTGCTGGTGGTGAAACATGCAGGATGAGCTGTAACTCAGAACTTTCTATTAGATCACAGGCTATTTTTGCGTAAAACTTAGTTCCTTTCTATAATTGTAATTGGGTTTAACTTGCCTACAGTGAAATTTCAAGCTACCATCACTTAGATGTACTCTAATATTCGAACATTTTTATGAAAAAGTAGGTGTCTTCTTTAACAATTTGTTGATTTTTATTACATAGTCATATTCTGTAAGCAGCCAATAGCCAGTATATCAGCACAAAACAAAACATTTGGACATTTAGGGGATTAATAACTAAGTCACATACATCCTATTCCTCCCTGATCACTTGGAACCATAATTAAGAAGAGACTGTGCTAATATAAAAGTTCTCCCAAAAGTTGTGCATAGCATGATTAGCTGGGTTTATGATGGTTTAAATATAATAAGTCAAACAGACCACCAAGCATTTGTAGGTCTCATTAATAGAGAGGATTTTAATTCATAGTTTAGAAAAACAGGCAAAAACCCTTCTTTCCCAAAAGAAAATCTGAACATCACGCATCATCTTTAAACTGCCACACAAATAAAATAACCTTACTAATTTAAATGTTACTGTAAGCTTAGTGTCGCATTTAATTGCTGTTGACTTAAGACACTTCCAAACTTGTACTTCTGGTACATTTGTAAAGGTTTTTGCCTTTCTTTCCCATGGCATTTTATTTTGATATATAATTCATATTTGATTCCTTTAGTTTTACTAAAACCATTAGCAATGCCCAAATATCTCTTGGGATATCACTTACACTCTAGAAAGTCTGTTAGATAAAATTTAAAATACAAAATAAATGTTCAAGTTTACAGGATTAAATGTTTTAAATCTTAAGACTGAGCTTGTTTACTCATGCTCTCATCTATCTTAAAACTCTATTCCATGAATACCGTTTGTAAAAAATGAGCTATTTTGTTCTTATCAAGACTGCACCAGTTTAATAGAAACTGATTCGAGTCTCCATTTCCTTTAAATGAAGTCATTGCAACTATAAAGGCAGTACATCAGTGTGCACTTCTACAGGCGTGCATGTGCCCTTTATGTCTAACTGCTATGTGAGGGGTAAAACAGTGTCTCTGTAACCAGTGGAGTTACTGAGGATATCATATTTTTCATTATTGAGAGTATTTTAACCATAGAATAATAGAAATATTACAGTGGCTTCAAGGTAGAAATTCAGACTTCAGTAAAAAATTATAGGCTTTCACTGACTTTAATCACTTACAGCTTTTACAAATCTCATTCTGAGTATATAGGCAGTTACAACTTTCGGATTCTTCAAAAAGAGCTGGATGCCTGTATTCTTAAACCTTATATGCAGAGTGGTGGATTCCACACTAAAAGCTGTACACTATTTTTTTCCTCTATATTTTTAGTTTTCATCATATTTTTTTCCACTTTAGTCCTAAGATCTGTAACACTTGAGGCTTATTTGCCCCCTTTCTCCATTAGTTTCATCTCATTTTTCTGTTTCTTTTTGATCATTTAATTTTCTGACTGATCTAAGCTAAAATAAATATGTGCAAGCCTAATATTAGAAGTGTGAGGTTGATGATTTTGGACATACAGTAAACTTTTGCGATCTCCTAACTTTTCTTCTCTTTGTCTCTCTGTCTCTGTCTCTATCTCTGTCTCTTTCCCAACCAGTATCATAATTTTCTGTGTGGAATGTTATCCTTTATAGTGCACATGGCCTAGTTTGGTTAATACAGCCACAGACACTTGCTCATCTTTGCTGAAAAATAATCACTGTTGAGCTGTTGGTGAAACATTCTCTAGGCTAAAGCAATGCAAGAGAAGAAAGGTAAAAGCATAGAATTGAAATGGTTACATCAGTAATAGTAATTCAGGGACCCATGAGAAAAACATCAAAGGGAGCAGCTATAAAATCCTGAGAGACAAAGCCAGAAGCTGGAAGACAGCAACACTCGATTATTGAAGATTGGTCCATCTCACAACCAACAAAGCCAGACAATTCCCACCTCACTGACAAGTCCTTGCCAGGAGAGACTCCTCAGGTACCTGTGCTGGGTGATGGGGAGGGAGGGAGAGAGGGAAAAATGGAGAGAGGGAAAAAGGGAAGGATATAAGCATGTTAATTTTCAGCCTGGTAGCCTATTACTCCCAGTCATTTTCTGGGCCCATAAGTCAACAGGACATTTGTTATACACTCAAGTTGCAGATATACTGCTTTGAAGTCTCCATCAACAGCGAAAGATACCAGAATAGGTGGCCAGGTAGAAATAGAGTTACAAAATATTTTCTTTGCCTATATGAAAATCTGCAGGTCATGATTAATTATTGTTATTCAGCTCCTAAATTCCAATCCAATGATTTAGTTAGTCATACTCGAACACTCAGAAAAGAATACACCACTTGACTTTTATTTCTGAGGCAATGTAAATCCATATATATCTTAGGAGACAATCCTGAGGGCTGTGTAACAGGATTATATGTCAAGAGGCAATGAACACGACACAGGAGGTGCTGCCTCAACACCAGGAGCACTTCTGTGCTGTGCGGGTGACTGAGCTCTGGCACAGGCTGCCCACAGAGGCTGTGGGGTCTCCTCTTTGAGGATCTTCAGAAGCCGCCTGGACGTGGTCCTGGGCAGCCTGCTCTGGGTGTCCCTGCTTGGGCAGGAGTTGGAGCAGCTGGCCTCCAGAGGGCCCTGCCAGCCTCACCTTGCTGTGATTTGGTTAGAACTGTTGAAAAGTGGTGGTGTCCTGGTGTTTCTTATTGCCATCGGCCTGCTGTTAAACCTACTGCATTGACCAAACAGCCCACTTCAACTGGCACTGACAGGGACTGACCTCCAGCAATGTCACTGCTCCTTGTAACCTCCCTGCATGGAATTTTTCCCCATGTGTGTATGCTGCTGGGGTCAAGCAGGTGAACAAGAAGTGGGGATGACATTTCAGCCCCTGCACTTCAGGGGTGGGAAGCGTTGAGGGGCAGCCAGACGTGCGAGCCCAAGTGGAGCAGGAGGAGCCACTGCCTTGGGCATGTGTGCCACAGGTACCCACAGCTGACCCTGTGACTCTCCAAAGGACCCATCCTAATTGTACGTGTCCGTGAGTAACTACGTGTGTTTAATCTACTACACATTTGCCACAGCGAGTGCCTGAGGCCTTCACAGCGAGAGCCGTCGGGGTCCCGCGGCCAACTACAACCCCCACAATGCCCTGAGGGAAAGCTGTATCGTTCGAACGGGCCAATGAGAGCGCGCGGGGCGAGTCACGTGAGGGGACCGCCATTTCAAACGGCAGCCCCGCGGAGGTGAGCGCGGCTGGGGCGGCTGAGGGGGGCCCGGCTGCGGGGGGCATCCGGTCGGTGAGCGGGGGCTGTGTGGAGAAGGGCCTGCTGAGGGGAGCTGGGCTGAGCCCCGGCTGCTTTATTGGTAATTTAGAGCTGTGGAAGGTGCTCGTAGCCTGGGGGGTGGCGGGATTCTGGTGCAGGTGTCTGGGCGCGTGCCCCTAAATTGTGTTCGGGTGAGTCTAGCTATTAGAACTTCGAAGTTCGTAAGGAATTTCATTTAAGGAATTAAGGAATTTCGTGAGTCTTGGGCATCGCTACGTGTTTGAAGGCTTTTTATAAAGGTTGCAGCACCGTAAGTGTCTATGTGGTCTATATCTGTACGGATATATGTTTACATGTTGAAACATATGTTTGTATAATCAGATAATTCAACACTCGATTTCAAGAGAGTGTAGTGAGCTCTCATAAGCCATGCTTATGTAGCTGTCACTGACCATTACGTATAGGGGTCTGTGATGATTTTACCCAGCTGGGCAGCTGAGCTCTGCCACAGCTGCACTCTCACTTCCCTCCTCAAAGGGAAAGGGGGAGAAAATATGATGGAGAGGGCTCTACAGGCTGCAGGGATACTTCTCTGGTGGGTGGAGCACCTCCTGCCCTCCTTCTGCACAGACCTTCGTGTCTGCAGGGCTGTTCCTCACTCCTCACTCCCAGATGCTGTTGTGTAGCAGGTTTTTTTTCCCTGTCGTTAAGTCTGTCCTCACAGAGGCACAACCATCTTTACTCACTGGTTCAGCTCTGGCCAGCAGTGGGTTCCTTTGGAGCTGGCTGGAACTGGCCTTTATCTGACATGGGGCAGCTGCTGGGCACTCCTTGCAGAGGCCGCCCCTGCAGCCCCCCACTATCAAAACCTTACCATGTAAACACACTAGAGGGTCTTCAAAGAAAATGTTTACCTCCTTACTAAGTTGGTGGTAACAAAATATCTGTGACCTAATTGTTGTTTTTTAAACCCAGCTGCATAGCTAATTCTGTGTTTTCCAGCCACTATGGAGGAAGGAAAGGAAACAGTATCCCATCACTCAAGTCACGTGACTGAAGAAAAACTGGGTATTTGCATGAGTGATGGTAGGTGGAAGAGATGATGGGATATTTTCTAGCTATTCCTCATTAAAAACTAAGTTCAGATTGTTAGATCTCTTGTAATTGCTTTTCATCTTGTTCTGTGAACTTTTTTCTTTGTTACCAGTTTCAGACTGAAGTGTCTTCAGGATGTTGTGGAGCTCTGATTTTTAGAGCGTGTAGTGATGTGGGTGGCATGAAGTTATCAACTTCTCCTATATATCCAATCTGAGCTCCTCTCTTCTCACTGTCTGCCCGCTGCTGATTCAGTTAGTATTCAGTGTATATATTAGTTAACAGGAAAACAAATTCTTCTCATTGCCTCCTCTTAATGTTATGTAGTGGTCTCAACTGGAAGAGAACTGACTGACTAGATGACTGTCTTGTCATCTAGTTTTGATTATGTACTCTGTTTTCTTGATTGGTGACTGCTGATAACCCTTTCCCAAAGTCAGATCCCATGCTTCTGTTATGAATGCTTAGAAGTTACTGGCTAGATATTTCATGATATTTGGGCATCTGCCACATTAATGATATTTGTAGCTGTACCTTTAAAATAATAAAAAAAGGTTCAAAGAAATTACATAAACCTGACACCTAAAACTTCCTTTGCCATCTGACATCGGCTTCACAGAGTTACAAAATCATAATGTAGTAACTTTTATCACAAATCCACACTGACAAAATTCTAATGAAATTGTTACAGTTTCAGACATTCCTCTTCTGACTGATGAGAAGTTCGATTTTGACCTTTCACTCTCTCCTGCAAGGTATGTTAAGTGTATATGGGTAAATATACCTTTAAAATGCATGTAATGTAAGCTCTTGATTGACTTATTTTTCTTTATAGTGGAAATGAAGATGAAGTTTTTGTTGGACCTTTGGGACACAAAGAAAAATGTATTGCTGTCAATATTGAAGCAAAAAGAAGCACTGAAAGGAGCGTACCTGCTTCTGATGAGAAACTCATGTGGAGCCCACTGACAGGAGAGAAATTCGTGGAAATTTTCAAAGAAGCTCGCTTGTTAGCACTGCAAATAGAAAGTGGAAGTAAGACTGAACAGAATAAAATACGCCAGCCAGAAGAACAGGAAAACCAGATTATAGAAAAATTTGTTGAGGACTCAAAGTCAAAGTTGAAAATACTGAGAAACGAAAATACAGAGAAAAGTCCCAGGGCTGTTAAGAGGGAGACGTACTGCGTGTGGGAGAGCCCAGCATCAAATCTGCCGCCTGGTTTTCAGAAGGGATCAGATAAACTTTTGTCAGGTGACAAAACATACATTCTTCATACTCCTCCAAACAGAAGCCCCGTTAAAATTCATTTATCTCCTGTGAAAATCACTGGCTCCCCTCTGACCCAAGAACAGAAAACTAAAGAAAAAAATAAGAAAGCAACTGGCAAACTGCCAATGGCTAAGCCTTCAGCTGCTCTTGGAAAGAGCATTATGTTGACTGTAGAAAAGGTAAAGACATATCTGGGTAACAATGTTTTCCTTAAACATGACCTTTGTTATAGGAACACTTAAACTGCCTACAAGATTTTTATTTTTATAAGTTAGCTTTAATCTTACGGGTTTTTTCTACTTCTTAAAATCCTCAGGCAGGAAAAGCTGCACATTAAAAAGAAAAGTGGGGCAGACACTGTAGTGTAGAAGCCAACTAGTTTACCTATTATGGCAGCGTAGAGTAACTGCTGGCAAACTTCTTTTCCATTGTGTTCTGTTTTGGGGAATACCATTATTTAAACAGAAGCCAGGAATAATACTGTTTTGGTGGTTTGTTTTTGCTTGTAAAATTACAGTCTATTCTTTGCAACTTAATGTGCAAAAATGGGTTTGTATGCTGTTAACTTTTCAAAGGAGCTAAAGGAAAAAGCAAATTATTTTGATATGACTGGATTTTTTAAATTCTGGTTCTGTCCATATCTCTTCTCCAACCTGGGAACGGACTGATTTAGTGGTATAAGACTTAGGCTATGTGACAAACTGAAAATAGAATCCTAGGGAAAATGATCAGAATTGTGATGAAACAGCTGTTTGCTAGTGACTTTGCACATACAAATCCCAGTCTCAAGAGTACCTTCTGGATTTTATTGCTCCATTTTTTATGACTTAGGTTCCATTATGTAATCCAAATTTTACTGAAAATGGGAAGTTTCCATCATCTGTAGAAAATGAAAGATTTCTTGATATTTTTTCCAGATGCTTTAAGAAAAAGCACAGACTTAATGCTTTAAGTAGCCAAATTGTACACTATTACTAAATAGGCACTTCAGATGATGCCATCTACTATTATAGTCTCATCCTTTGCAAGTTTAGAGTAAAGCAGAAGAGTACGCATTAAATGGAGATCTTAGAGTTTTAAAGAACAGCCATTACAGCATGCAGGTAAACATGATTACATGAAATGTGCTGATGACAGTTTCAGAACTGTCTTTTGGTTGATTTCTAATGTGTCCAAGCCTATTCTAATAATATATTTACTAGTCTAACTTAAACTATATTAGCCTAAAGACTAAGGGCTTGACTGGGTTCAAAGACGGCTTTATTGACTATTGTCTTGGCTTCTTAACAAAATCAGCTTGAGCAAAAGTTTTATAGTAAAAAGCTTTATAGTGGCTTCTAGAAACACTTGCAGCTTTTAAAATGTTGCATTGAAATTTGCAGCCCAAACAAGGAAAACATAGTATTTCTGCAAAAAGAGATGTGACCAGCATGGGATCATCTGAAGATCTAATTTCTGATAAATCAAGTGCTGCTTCAGATGTCTTTGAGTCTTCGTTCAGTGGCAGTTCCTCAATGCAAGACAAAAAAGTCCTTCCTGCACCAAGTAAGGTAATGGTAAGCATTCTTAATATGAAACTGATCTTTGTGATGTTTCTTTAAGAGGAGAAAACTGAATATAGTTTGCTTTCTTATTTAAAGCTGTATTTCTCTGTGTAATGGGTTCAAGGAAAAGTAGTCCCTTTGCTGTAATTGTCATCTTGACTGTGTCTTCTGTGTCAATAACACAATGAATATACTTGAGAGCAACTAAAAATGCATTGGAGTCATAAGCACTGCCTTGCTTTTTAAAGCACTAGCTGCATGTAAGGGATTGGCAGTTTGCTGTAAGAAGCAGTGTGTAGTACCACCTGAAAAGGCTGCCATAACTTCCTAGAAGGAAGGAAACCCATAGTTGTCAGTTGGTTTGGACCTGTAGACATCTTAGTCCTGTGTGCCACTACTCTGCTGCGGTATTGCTTTACACTTTTTTCAGTATAGTGCTGCAGTTTCCTTGAGGATGGTGTGGGTGCTGTAGAAAGGTAGGAGGAAGAAGGCATGAGGTGTGTAGCAGGAGACAGAGATCAGTGGAACTTGGTGTTGGGCTTGGCTTGTGATGGACTGGTTGTCATATAGTCGGCCTTTCTGTAAGTGGCACTAGCTTGCTTACTTCTAAGTAGGTGGCAGCATATCTAACAGAAGCTAATCGTCCACCCTCACATGACAGCCCTACAGTGCTGAAAAGTTGCATCGTGTTCTGGCATCTACTTAGCTTCTTGCAGAGAAGTTTCTGCTGTAGGAGTCCTGTATAATATTAATATGAAGACAAGTAAGATACAGGAGGTCCTTTTAAGTCTACGCTCAGGTTTGTGGAAGAAATAGAAGTCCAGTTCCTAGATCTTGTATTCCAATTCTATATAACAACTGAGTTATAATGAACTGTTTCCAAGAAAGTTCACTCTATGAACTGTAATTTGAGGAAGGATTTTTTCCAATGCTCACTAGCAAATTACTATAATGCCCAGCAGAAGCATTGCAAAGTAGTATGTTAAATACTCTTTTTGCTTAGAAACAATATTTTCTGATTCAGCCTGATCTAAAGAAAACACATCTGAAACTTCCTGGTGTTGCCAGTGGTCTCCCAAGGAAAACTAGTTCGTCATCTTCATCGTCTGTTTCCAGTCTGAACTCAAGTTTACCCATTTCTCCCATAGGAAAGAATGGTAAATGCTCTTACTAAAGAAATCAATTTAAAGTACATAAGCATCTCTTGGCCTGTGGGTTTCAATGTTTTTAATGGTGTCTAGCACATACAAGCAGTAAGAAATGTTTTGAGTGGAGAATAACATTTTGTAGGCTAGCCAAATCCCTGTGGACTAAAGATAAAATCTTAGCCTTCTCTTGCTGGTAATAAATAGATTCATGTATGCCTGTTACCTGCATGTGAGTGACACAGCTAGAAAGTAAGCAATGCCTCAGGAAACCTGCTTTTGTTGTGTGCCATCTTCTATTATTGCCAAGCATGTGAGCTTCTGAATGTTGTAAGGTTGTCCAACTTGAATTTAAAAAAGAAAATAATACAAAACACCTGGAACCACAGAAGCGAGGTGGAAAGCCTAGTTCCAGGTACTGAGTTTCTGTAAGACTAATAAAAGGGTGGGCTTTATTCAAGCAGATTGAAAAGACTGGAGATAATCCTCTTGGTTGTATTCAGTTTTGTATTCCTTACTATAGTAAGGATATTAATTTGACCCTTACAGTAAGCCTCAGAGGATCAAGAAAAAATGTCCTAAAAGCACTGACAGATGTCATACATTGCGTGTAGATCTAGCAAGATACCAAATTAGAGTAAATCTTTATCATGTACTTTTTCTGAACAGATTATAAGGTATCACTAGAAGTTAAGACTTGGTAAGAATCTTTATATGAGAGGAAGTATCTAGTCAAGATTAATCTTAGTCTGTAGTTTACTTTCAGTAGAAGAAGTAAGAACCATACTGAAAACTGAGAAAAGCACTTATGGGGTAGTTCAGGCAGTGCTGTTAATCAGCATAACTTAAACTATTAACCACTAAATGCCCGTTTAAGGGAATGATCCCAACTGTGCAGAGCAAAAATGCTGAAAATGTAACTTGGATCTGCTAGCTGTTTTGCCATTCTTTGAAGAGTATTTGATTTAATTGCAGTAATTTGGGTAGTTGGTGAGAAGAGTTTACAAAGCAAATAACATTGAGTGCTCAGGGAGTAAGTTTTCAATAGTTGTATATTTTGTCCTTAAAGCTGAGTTTGAATATAAATTGCTGTTTTCCTGTGTGAGCTTAATCATTTTGATTAGTCAAAAACTTGTTATATTTCTGAATCATTGCTTGTTATCCTTCTATTTCAGGAAAATCAAGTGCATCTTCAAAAGTTAGTGTGAGTGGCTCTAAACTTTCAACTGGTACAAATAGGCTGGCTCTGGTCAGACCTGCTAGGGTGTCATCTCTGCAGGCTGTCAGTACTGAGAGATCCAGCAAGCAAGAAAGATCAGCTAGTACTCCCAAAACATCTAGTGCTGTAAGCTTGGCTAAATCTTCAGCTTCTGCAACATCATCCGATGCTGTAGGCAATGGAATTCAGAGGATGAGCTCTCTTCCCAATCTGCAGAGGCTATGCCAACAAAGTAAAGATGGAAGTGTGGTAAAAGGAAGCCTGTTCCCAAAGCCCAAGACTAGAGTTTTGTCTGTTTCTACAAGTCAAAATAAGGGTCCAGTGAAAGCTGGAGGTAAGCATATGCTTTACATGGCCTGTTTTCTACTGACTTGGCTGTTAAATGTTCCTTTGATTGCTTGTTCATTTCACTATGCTTCTATCTACCTCTTAGTAGAAACAAGTATTTTAACTGAAAGGTATCCATAGTTCTGAAACCAAATATGAATGTGAATAGCAATTAACAAAGCATTTCTTTTTAGATGCAACACCAAACAAGTTGGCATCAAAAGTAGCACCATCTCTTGGATTAACATTTTGTGGCACACTTGGAAGGTAGGTCCAGGTTGCATGTACCAAGGTATTCTTAGAATGCAATATGGATGGTTGTTGCAACAATCTTGAGAAGTTCTAACTTCTTTGAAAGCAACTTCATCTAGTCCCTTAAGACCCTCCAGGTTAGGCTGTAGTAATGGTTATCAGAACCAATTTCAAAATTAAAAAAAAAAAAAAACACTACAACCAAAGCACTTCAAAAACAGGATCACATTTGTAGGGCTAAACTAGAGTTGTTCAAGAAAGGATTATGAAATCCCTATAGTGAAGTAGTTGTCAACTTCATAATGAATACCATTTCCTTGTTGACCAAAGGCTAATTGACTTCTGTTGTCTGGTAAAACTACATGAATAAAACTGTTTCTAGGTACTTTTGGATAGTGTGTGTTCCTTTCTTAGTGCCATGGCAGTCAGCACTCCCGTGAACGCTTCAGAAGATGGGACATTTCAGAATTCTGGTTTTCGTGAGAGGTCTGTATCCATGACTCCTGCCAGTTTGAAACGGTCTGCCTTACCTACGCCTGTCCGTCGTATCTCGGGATTTCCAGCAGCGACTCCTAGAACTGCACCAAGAATGGCATCTTCTCCATATGTTGCATCTGTTCAAAGCTCTAGCTTTTCTACCAAGAAGACACTTACAAATGGGTAAGGAACAACACCACCATTCCCCCCACATCAAATAAGTATCGTAGGCAAACTGCCTGTAAACGAAGTTTAATGATTTTCAGGCTTCAGGGTTCTCTAAATGGGAGAGTATAACATTTGAGCATTTAGATGCTGTATAGGACAAGTGTGCGCATATATATCTTGTGATTGGCAAAATACTGCCAGCCTTCAGATGAGCCAATATTAACATTAGAGAACTGTAGGAATTAGTTGTATTACTTGAGCTAGTGGGCAACTTAAAACTTGTCTGATGCTTTGAAAACTAGATTTTTTTAGCTCGTGGTTCTTTTGCTGTTGTCTTTTGATGAAGGCAAGTAGGTAGATAAAATTAATTTGCCCCATGCTGTTGCTAATGGTTCTGTAAAGTTACTTGGAAGCATCAGTCAAAAAGTCAATGATTTAGTTGACAACTTCAGTTTGAGGAGACTTCCATTTATGTAATGGCTTGTACGAAGGGGGAATCCTATACAGGTAGCTAGCAACAGCAGGTTTTCTGTGAAGATAATCTTATTGCTTTCATATTAACCCAGCATCTTCTCAAAGTGCCATATATACACTTGCAGGCTTGCTTCAGGGTCGGTGGTGATGAACGCTTAAAGTAGGAATGATGCTGGATCACCTAATGTTGTGTTACTGAAGTTGAATGTCCAAAATAGTCTTTTCTCTCAAGGAAACAATTTGTCTTTATGATAACTCTATCATACTAAGCAGACTACAATTCCTTACAAAAACTCGTGTGAAACTTAGCATGTATATGTCAATTTAAGATTAAAGTCTTCACCATCCTAGCTCACTTCTTTGTGTGTGTAGGCTATACATCTATTGCAGCGAGATATTTTGTATTTTTCAATTAACCAGCATGCTTTTGGATCAAAATATGGGAAGCCTTATATCCATTAAAACTTGGGGTGGTAAAGAAAAGGAGAAAATGAAGTTAGGTCGCTGCAGCGTTTGAGGAACAGTTTGACTTTATCTGTCTTTCATACTTCCTGCTGAGTAAAGAACTCAGCCCATGTTCTTCTCCCTAGTTCTAAACAGGTGAAGGATGCACAAATATCTTCAGAAGATGATATATCTCCTCCACCTGTGCTACCTCTTACGCTTGACTTCTCACCAGAAAAAGCTGTGAAAGAAGTAGAAGAAAAATCAAAAGAGGCTGAAGTACAGAATCAGCTGGCTGAAGAGAAACAAACTAAGGAGGTAAGAAATGAGAACCTGTTTTTCTACAGAACTAAGACTGCTTGAAAATAGATTAATTCAAGCTGAGGGTAACTAGGAAAAAACACTTCACTACACACAGTTAAAATGGTTTAGCTCCAAGTGTGCACCCTCTAGTGCCTACTCTTAGTACTGAACATCTAGGTTTATGCAGGGTTTAATCCTGTATCAAAGATGAGTGGTCACATACTTGAAGTATTAAACTCTAGATAAATTCACTGAAGTAGACTAATACAGTTGCTTAGCAGCAATGCATATCTACATAGAATGCTTAAGGATTAAACCCCGAAGTTCATGTACCAGTGAACTTAGATAACTGTCAAATACTTAGCCCAGCTAACACTGTTCTTCCCACTCTAAAATTAATCTACTGGCTTCATGGTGAAAGCTGGCACTCCTGAAAGTTTTTTTTTCCTTAATACCTGTGAAGTACCAGTTCAGAGCTACTAACCTGACAAAGTGTGGCTATAGACCTCCAAGTATTCAGGTGTAGAATAAAAGCTGTAGATGAACTACGTGTTACTGTGTCAGTTTCTTACTGCATTATCTGACCTACTGACAGGCTTAAAGTATGTTACAGAATTACTTAGCACATGGATAGAGAAGCTAAACCAGACAAACTGAAGTCTGGAGCTCTGCAGAATTGTTTAAATATTGGAATTGGCTAAGTAACATTGCACAATAATCGTAGTCAAGTCTTTTAAATATTGAGTTGTTACTCTTATGTTTTAAGTTTGACTTCGAACAATTTTTTGTTTGTAAATTATGTTCCAGAGTTCTTTTGCTTTGTCTTGCTCTAACTTCCCTATTTGTGATGCTAGCCATTGGCAGAACAAAGGCTGAGGTTTTTATACTGTGCGCGAACAATCCTGCAAGAAAAATACCCACACTATAAACTAAACAACTGTAAACTAAACCTGTTCTGTGATTATTACAGATGTATAAGCTAAATTGTATCTATGCTTATGAAGGAAGCATAGAAAACAGAAGAAAACCTTCAGCTATACTTTTTTTTAAAGGTGTTACTGGTAGATATTGAAGTAGATAAACCTCTCCCAGAAGCTTTGGAATGTGAAGGTAGACCTCTGATTGATCTTTCCAATACACCTGAATTCAGTAAGATTATTCCCCTAAAGCCTACATTCTCAGGACAGGTAAAGGTAAGTTGTATGCATGTCTTCTGGAGAAAAAAATAACAAAATGGTGCAGTTATGCTAGCAGAAAAATGTCAGGTGGCTACGTATGCTTGTCTGCAGAGCAGCTCTAAAGTAGTGTAGGAATTAATACCAGCTCAATATGTTCAGTATGATACTGAATGTTAATCTGCTCTTCAATAAAGAACATAATGTTTAAAATCTATGTGCGCTGAACTAGAGCTGAGTGAAGAGTTTGCAAATAAGGAGGAGGCTGGAGAAGAACCTTATGCTTAAGGTGTTTGTTAAAGAATGAAACTGTTCCTGAAGTAGAAGTGAATTCTAGAGTAGGCATGGTGACTCTTACAAAAAGCAAGTCTGTCTCTCCTGTTTAACTCCTCTCCTAAAGCCTTCCTCATCTGAAAGATGAGTTGGAACCCAGTCTAAATTTGACAAGAGTTTCTGGGCAATTGTTTTCTGTATGCTAGTGGCTTGAAGGTGCGTTCCTCCAGATGCTTTCAAATGTGAATGGTGGTAACTATGAGGATGCAGCCTCTGATGTAGTGAGGATGTAGTTGGGATCAATTCAATATCAGGCACATCAAAGTATCTCAGAAGGGGATCACAGAAGTCTGACTTCATCTGACTTCTGGGGGTTTGTTTAGAGGAGTTGAGAAATGCTCTGCCCTGCCTGGATGTTAGTGTCACTTGAATATGCATAGTAGTGAAAGCTAAAAGCCTTTTAGGTTTTTAAAGGTAAGCATGGGGAATATCTACCTTGTAAGAAGCTTTGAGAAGCTTGTGCTTGTCTAAGAATGAGATCTTTAAAAAAAAAAAAAAAAACTAATCTGAACCTAAATGCTTGAGCATGGTGCTTGTATCTGTACTTTGGATACTAATAGGAATCCTAAACAATTTAGAGGACTGTTAATAGAGATTAACACTACTAATAATGTACAAAGAGCTAAACTTTATCATTTATTTTCTTTCAGTTAATTGATTTGAGTTCTCCTCTTATCACTCTGAGTCCTGATGTAAACAAAGAAAATCTGGATTCCCCTCTGCTGAAGTTCTGAACTTGGGCTGAAATGAAGAATTCTTGGTACCTGTGATCTTTAAAGTGTTAGGTGCTACTCTTCACTCACGTAGCTTTATGAAGATGAATGATGAAATGCTGTAGCAATAGAACTCTAACAGTCCTTATACAGTAAAACTCACTCTGACAGTTTTCCTCATGGATATACCACAATGGCGTATTTAAAGTTTAAGTCAGAAAGGGGTAGTCTTTGTATTGGAAGCCTGCCTTTTTTTATTTCCTACTGGTTGTCCTTTGCCTCTTTACTTCCTATGTGCAATGAAGATTTAACTTAAAAATAAATGGGTTTAACTAACAAACTGTTGTACAAAATTGGAACTTTTTACTACAGGATTTGGTCAGACTATTTTAGTGTTTCACTAAAATCTTACAATGCAGGTAAAACTAATGGATTTCAGTTTTTAATACAAAACTATTGCAAGTCAGCAAATAAATTCTTAGTGGAATATACTAACATTAGTAGCTGAATGACTGTATGATTCAAAGAAGAAAGCAACAGCATTTTATTGCCAGGTGGCTTGGTCTTGACATTTTTCTGCTATTTGAAAGGGAGAAATTTAAGCCTTCAAATTTCTCCCTTTCAAATAGCAGAAAAATTAGAGTTTGCAACACTTTCATAATACACAAAGACTTTAAATATGGAGAGGTGAGTGGAAATGCACACAATAGTAGCACATAGCTGTTGAAGTGAGGTATCTGTTTTGGAGACCAGAAGCTTCTGCTGGGCATGTATTAGCTTAGTATATCAATTTATAAAAGTTCATCAGATTCTGGAAATATTCTACCCATTGGTAACTTTGAGACCAACAGTCTAAATAGGAAAAAGTGTTCAGATTAGCATGTTGAACAAGGCTGCTCTAGCTGGAGGTACTTTACTTTTTACCATGGCTGCCTTTTTTCTGTGGTTACTGCAGTGTCAGACTTGTGAACTGAGACTTTTGGCAAGGTTGTGAAGACTTCTGAGTCAGAGGGAACAACCATGCCATCTCCTCCTACTGTGACCCACAGTGATGTAGAATTTGTATAGTTTGCTTGTTCCTGCTTTCCCTCTACAAAAAGTGAGATGGATAACCACAGCATTTAATGAAATTTCACTTACGAGTCAGTGCTGCTCAGTTAAAGACATGGTTTGAGTGTTGCTTTATCAAACCGTTAAGCAGGGGGCAGAAATTAGTTCTTTTTTTCCAAATGGAAAAAAAAGGAGGCACTCTAAAAACAAAAACCACCCAGGAAACACCACATACACTTTCTCACATTATTGGTGTATTTGTGATTTCCTTTTAAATTTTGTTATCCTGTGAGAGAATCAACTGTTGTGTGTCAGTTAAGAACAGTTTTGGAGGATAACCATAACAACAACTATTTTTTGACAACTCTGAGTGGGCTGTGTCAGCTGCACTGCAAGCCCTGTCCCTGCATGGTCCTAAAGCAGGCATCTGGCCAGCTGAACAGTTGTGGGGTTCACTGAGAGCTGAAGGAGGAGAGCTAGGCATGTAGATATGTCCCCCTCAGCCACTCTGCCCCTTCAAGGAGCAGGTCACTTGCCCAAACTTGGCAGTAGTCCAGAACGGGTGGGGGCTGCCCTGACCTCCAGACCTGCACTGTGTGGTCCAACTGCTGGCTTATTAAGTGGTAAAAAAACATGAAGCAATCGAACCTAGGTGTTAGTATTTTCACTGGGTCTAACTGTGGCTTGGTTTGTCTGGTACGGCTCGAGTCCTGTTGCCAATGAGCAGCTGGCAGAGGTGGTTCCCACTGACTGCGTAGGGGGGTCAAAGGCAGGAAATTCGGGCCACCTACTCTACCTTTTACACCTTAATTACCTTAATAACGCCTCCTCCACCCACCTCACGCCCCACCTGTCTTCAGACAAACCCCCCGCCGAGAAAGGCCTCCCCTGCTCCCCAGACGCCGCCCAGCCCCGCTCGCTCCCCTCACACCAAGCCCGGCCCCGGCGCCATGGCGGCGGAAGGGGCGGGCTGCGGGGAGGAAGGGGCGGTGGAGCCGGGCCGGGCCGCTCCTGGCCGTGGCGATGCTGCGGGCGGCGGGGGGTCGCCATGTCGCCTGCGCCGTGTCCGGCGGGGTGGACAGCGCCGTGGCGGCGCTGCTGCTGAGGCGCCGAGGTGGGCGAGGGCGGCCGGGCCCCCCCGGGGCTGAGCGAGAGGGGGAGGCAGGGCTCGGGGCGCCGCAGGGAGCTGGCGGTGCAGGGGGAAGCCGGAGCGACTCGGCATTGTGTGGTGTCGCCGTGGGGATTTCATAAACGCCTTATCTGCGTGTCAGCTACCGCGCAACCCTTAGCGAAAATAATAAGTGACAGCCGTGCTGTGAAACTCCTAGCAGGGTGCATGCGTAATGCAGAGTTTCTCACATCTTCTGAAGGATGCAGTTGCCTTGAAAAACACAGTCTTAAGGCCCACCCTATAAGAGTTTCAGGTTGTCAGGTGTTCCTTGCCTTCCCTTGGCAGGCTACCAAGTGACGGGTGTCTTCATGAAGAACTGGGACCCTCTGGATGAGCAAGGAGCCTGCTCTGTCGACAGAGATTGCGAAGATGCTTACCGGGTCTGTCAGAAGCTTGATATCCCTTTTCACCAGGTTTCCTACGTGAAGGAATACTGGAATGAAGTATTCAGGTAGAAACCTACTTAAAACAGGTGGTCTTTCAGAAATAGATTAACATAGCGCCATGTTCCTGTGAAGTGAGGATGGCAAAGGCAGTTCATTGCAGTATTACTGGTGCTAAAAGGAAGTACTGACGCTCCTTAAACGCAGAATTGTTTTCTCTCTCATTCACATTTAACATCACAATTCAACCGTTGGTTTTAATACGCTCGTTAATTTTGAAAGTAATAGGTTTATCTC
The DNA here is from genome assembly GCF_011077185.1 of Oxyura jamaicensis. Classification (NCBI taxonomy): domain Eukaryota; kingdom Metazoa; phylum Chordata; class Aves; order Anseriformes; family Anatidae; genus Oxyura; species Oxyura jamaicensis. Next base: position 15,534,220 of record NC_048893.1, read on the forward strand.
CAGTTATTACAAATGTGTAGTAATTCCATTGTTGCAGCTCATTTCTTTTTCCTACATACTGGCCCAGTCTTATTGTAGGTTGAGGAAAAATTATGTCATGGGATGCTATTACCCTTGTTTGTGTAATTTATGCAGTGCATTGTACGTTACATTGGTTTATACTGAATCCAGTTTACCACAGAGTAATCAAGACTTAGCCTTCTTTAAACTTCTGACAAATTAGAAGTTGTTCTCTAAAATAGACGTTCAGATTTGCTCTTCCTCTGACTTCGTTCCACTGTAATGGAAGAAAGTTACGCGTGGAGAAAGCTGAAACATTTTCTTGGAAGGGAGAAGAAGGGAAGTATTGGTGTAACAACCAGATTTCTCTTCTACTTATTAAACATAACTTCATCTTCATCAACTCTCTTCTGAGAAGTGCTGTTGTTACCTTGTCTTAGAAGAAACTAAGGAACAACCTGCTTGTTTTGTTTCTGTGCCACATGGCAGTGGTATCAACTTAAGCACAAAACTTGTACGGTCAGTGAACAAAATGGTCCCGATCTGGGAAAGCTTGCTGTGTTTTTCCTCTTGGTGTGAGAGAATGGATAAATGGTATCAAAACTCCTGCGGGGTGGGGGATGGTAAATGATGAATCAAAGATCATAGAAGATCAGCTTTCCTTTTGCTTCTCTTCATTTATTAGTACAGCATTCCCAAACAAAATGTTGTAAGTATCTTGGTTTGTTCCAGAAGCCTTTTTTCCTTAATGTCATCGCTGAGCTTGAATTTATTCCCTGAAGTCTCTCTTTAAAGGAATATTAATCAAAAAGCACCTTTTATCAAGAGAACTGTCTCAAGTCTTGTCTTTCCCATGGTCTGTACAGAGTCTGTTTCATGCCTTTGCATCAGAGAGATTCAGTAGTTCTTTTAAATACAGGTAAAGATTCTTTTCTGTGCTCTGCCCTCTGTCCCTTTTGACTCAAGTGACCACTGAGGGCAAGCAAAGTAAAGCAAACATTGGGTCTTCTGCTGTCTCTGTGCATCACTGTATGCTAATTTAGTGTTATTAGTAGTTATTTAAATGTTTTCAAGCAAATAATGCTAAGCACGTCAGTTATGTAAAGAAAGTGTAAAAACTACAACTTGACTTTGAGAAACTATTGGCGGGGGGGGAAAGGCAGAAAAAAATGTCTATAAAGTTAAGGCAAGGTCCCCTGACTGCTTATGGTTTGGTGTTACAGATTAAGCTAGTGTCCTTGCAGCTGAAACACATTATCTTCTGGTGGGTGCTGCACTGCTCTGTTGCTTTGAAAAGTTGATCAGGCTCATTTAATTCTGAAAAGTGAGTATTTTGTAAGAGATGAGTAGGATGTGCACAGTGGGTAGCTGTGTCTCCCCTGAGTAATGGTAATTTAATAAATCAGCTGTACTGTACAGGATTGTGAGTGATGTTCTGACCATGCCCTCCGTCTGGAGAAAATCCTGCAAGCATCGTTTTCTACAGGTTAAACCCTGACAGATATTTCATCTCTTACATAAATTGCTTCATATGACAGGGTCTCAAGTTTTCACGTTTAACAGGTCTTCCAGTCTTGGAGAGTATTGTGCATTGTTAATAATGGTAATATACATGTGACTATTTTACAGTGACTTCTTAAAAGAGTATGAATTGGGAAGGACACCTAATCCTGATATTGTGTGTAACAAGCATATAAAATTCAACTACTTTCTTCACTATGCTATGGATAACCTTGGTAAGGCTCTTTGAAGTGTGTCAGTACACGGTGTATGCTGGGGAAATGCTAAAATAGTAGCAACTTTTGGAAAGGTGGGGAAAAACAGGAATTCAGTTGTATGAGTAAGTCATGCATCTCTGTGGCAGTATTTCAATATTTGCAAAGTATTTGGGTTTGAATTTACTTTTTATATATGTAGGAGCAGATTTAATTCAGGGATGCATAGTGACCTGAGCATTAAATCTTACACTCCTAGGTGATCCTCAAAGAAAAAAAAAAAAAAAAAAAACACAAGTTCCAGCATGCCGATGAACAGTTCACATTGATTAAATAGCAGGGGTATCGTGCCTGTCAGTATAAGACTTCTTAGGTTTTCTTCTTTTGCTGTTTTCTACTTTTTTCCTAGATGTTTATAGCCGTGCTTCACACTGTGAATTTCAACCAAATGCCTCTAAGTTTTTTGTTTATTTTTTGACTTTTTTTCCTTGCTAGGAGCCGATGCAATTGCTACCGGGCATTACGCTAGGACGTCACTGGAGGATGAGGAAGTTTTTAAACAGAAATACACTAAAAGACCACAAGGGCTTTTCAGAAACCGGTTTGAAGTTAGAAATAGTAAGTAGTTCTGTATGTCATCCTAGGTATGAAAGAGAAATTTAAACTATATTTTGTCACATAATTGGGGAAGTTAGTGACTTCACACATGGTGATTAGTGTTTAAACCCCAGCCTCTACAAGTCTGACTAGGCAAAACAGGAGATTTGCCTCACTGAAAAGTACACTGACCAGGCAAGTATTACATTTGCTAATCCAGGTACAGAGGGGTAAGAATAAGCATTTCAGTAGTAATCAACATTCTGGAGGGGCTGTAATGTAGATAAAGGAGACATGGCTATCTTCCATACCCTGGAGAAGTATTTCAGGAATTCTTTGTCAAGTTTTTCAGTGACTTCTGTAAAAATTATTCAATGTATTTCTTCTATTCTAATGAATGCATTATTTGGCTATTCAGTATATAGCATAGATAAACCTTATCATGGGGATATGCATAGGTAGTATCTTTAGATTTAAGACCTTTGAAACATTAAAATTAATAACATCATTTTATGCAGTAATTGGACTCCACATTGTTTTCCTGGGGGAAAAAAGAATCTTTCATTCCGTGTCTTCTCCATTCTCCTGTAGAAGCCAGATTTTCCCAGGCAGATTAAGGTTCTGCCTACATTGCAATTGAAAGGTACAAGCACAGCACGTGGAGACATTTTTAAGGCTGTAATTCCCAGCTCAGCAAAGGTTCTAACAGCAGCAGCAGGTTTTGCTCTTCACTTTAATAGCCTGCCTGTGGCTGTACATAATCAGAAGATGATACCTGCACCACAGTGCTTCTGTTGTTATCAGTACCTGAGCCAGCTTGATTAATGCTGTTCGGGGTCTGACTCTGCATGGAACTATTGCAGTTTGGATGGCAATGTGGGTATCTCCCAAACAGCTCTGCTGTGGGCCATAATGCAAGAAAGTAACTCAGCTGAAGCTCTGATGAAGCACACAGTACAGCCAAAGGGAAAGAAACCCGCAAACTACCTCTCTTGCAAAGCTGCCACAGTGATGTTTGTATATTACAGCTTCTTGACTTCCGTTTGTTTGTTCTGGACTTAAGGGGCTTTATATGTTTCGTTGTTTTGGATTTTATTTCTGGGAAGTTGAAATGGTTCCAGTGGGACCAATGGTCTGTCCCTGTGGCAGCCTGATTCACAGCTGTGATATCTTGTAATATTCTAAGCAGGCTTCCTGTCCTGTTACCGAGGATTTGTAGTAACAGTTGAGACTGAACTACTGGCCTGTAGTCAGTGTTCACTTGAGCCAAGAAATGCATCGGTATACTCTAGGATTTTTCAATACTCATCCTTCCTTTCACATGAAATGTGAAAGCTGTTTTCATCTTTCATGCTGTTAATATTCTTGCGGTAGTACAATAGATGGGACAATGCAAGACATTTTCAGATTCTGCATTGTACAAGATCAGAATGTTTCTGTATCTTCTCAGGGGTGAGGAAATACTCAAATGTTTTCAATTAGATTTTGAAAACCCTGAACAATGCTGTCTTTCATGTGTGTTTGAAAATAATAAAAATTGTCGATTATTGAACAAAATGCTAAAGGAAGTTGAAATATTGAAGGCAGTTATATTGAATTGTTTTTTGTGTTCCACACTTTGCAGCTGTAAAACTCCTTCAAGGAGCTGACCTCTTTAAAGACCAGACCTTCTTTCTAAGTCAGGTCTCCCAGGATGCTTTGAGGAAAACCATTTTTCCTTTAGGGGATTTAACAAAAAGCTTCGTAAAGAAGATAGCATCGGAACATGGCCTTCATCATGTGCTAAAGAAAAAAGAGGCATGGTAACACTTAAACTCTTTTGATTTGTATTTCTCTCTGAAATGGACTTCTCTGAACTTTCTGAACTTTAATCTCTGATAAATCAGCTTTTTACACAAACAATAATAGAATAGGTTGGGAAGCAGTTTTATAGTTGCCTGCCTGCTTAAAAGTACTTCTATGAGCTTGTGGTTAGTTCTGTATTTTAGTTTGCAGGTAATTTGTGTACTATTGTGTCTTAGAAGAACTAAGGTGAGGGTGAGTGTGATAGGAAGCCTTAAGGAAAGCATTCTCTGTTACAGCAGGCGAGAAGCCTTGATGTTTATTTCCCGTAGCTTTCAATGGCTTCTGCACTATCAGTGTTTTTGAATTGTCTTCATTGAGACTGGGTCATACAGGTCTTCTTTAGTCACTTTATCAAAAAAAAATCTGTTTTCCTGGCTAAGAACTAACATTTCATGATTTGATCCTAACAAACATGATGCAGGCGGCAACTGTATGCTGATACAGACTTGATTGCTCTAAATGTTTATATTTCTCCATGTAAATGGTTATCTGAAGAATGTAGGCAGTAACTGGAAGGAAAGCCTGTTTGTTTAAGTTTTACTTCAAGATGTAGACTGTATCTGTATAATTTATGTCAGTTTTGCATGTTATCTGAAAGAGACTTCTGTTTCTAATATATGAACAATGTAGTCACCAGTGGTAACGTGTGCCTTTACTGAACATGTGGTCTGTGTTTTATTACTTCTCTTCCGTGCTCATGGCTCTCACTGATACTGTGTGGGAGTTGTTTACATATGTTGGAGAAGATGTTGTGGGTTTGTTCATCGTATGAGATGAAATAAGTAATATACGTTATTTCCAATGGTTTTCCCTGCTTTTCCATGGATTCAGTACCGCATTTCCTTTTCAGAGTATGGGAGTTTGTTTCATTGGTGAAAGAAACTTCAAAAAATTCCTTCTTGAGGTGAGTGACATTAAATCTACGGCAATCTCTGTGTTCCGTTCTGGTTCTGTCTACAGAAGAATCTCAGACAGCTGGTGTCTGGCACTATGTAGCAACGTCCCATCGCAATTTGTAGTCCCAAGCCTACCAGAAGCTAACACTGGCAGCCTGGATGAGGAGGCTTGCTCCTCCACCAGTGCGTAGCCCTGCACTTTCTGCATCAGCAGGACTCAGTGAACTCACACTCCTACGCCTGCTAGGCTCTGACGTGTGACTGGGATGTGAGAGGGGCAAATGGTTGAAACCTGCTGTTCCCTGTCATAAATGAGGATGGGGGGAGCGAAGCACAGAATTAGTGCTGATAGGGACAGCCCCTCCTGCTTTTCTCCCTCAGGCAGCCTGTAAGCTGCTCAAACAGTGCTTGCTTGTTGAACAGCTATTTTCCAGCTCCAAGAGGATGTAGTGACAGAACTTGAAACATATTTTGAGTATTTGGGGGCCATCTTGTGACTTAAATCTCTTTCTGTTTGGTAGTATTTAGAACCTCGGCCAGGGAACTTTGTTTCCATTGAAGATAAGAAGGTTCTGGGAACACACAAAGGTAATTGGCTAACCCACCTCAATAACTGCTTTTAGAGAAATGGAGCAATATTGCTTACATTTAGAAGGACAAAGTTTGTGAAAATCTAAACCAATCTAAAGATTTTTTCCAGTTTGATAATCATGGCAAACTTGCTTTATGCAGTATGTAGAAATGTGAACTACAACTGATCCTTAATTTTTTTTGGTTCATGTTGCAAGGAAGCAGAGAGTAAACATTGCTAGGATTATTCTGTTGCTATGAAGAGATTGTTAATTTAGCAAGAGATCATTGTTCATGTAATTATTTTAAAAGGACCGTGCTTCAGTTCCAGATTCTTTAGTATCTAAACTTTGCAGAAAAATCATGGCCCTCAGTAATGCACAAGTAGGACATCACTAGAAATGGGTATGTTACCTCTTCCCTTCCTTCTGTGTACTTCCTTCACTCTCTCTTCAGTTCTGCCAGATACGAGCTCCTGTCCCAAGTAAGGTATGGAAGCGGGATGTCCTACTGCTACATACAGTAGTAAGGGGCACTAGTAAGACTGGTAGCAAAACCACAAATCGAAACTGAAATAGAGAAATGTTTATTTTGTAAGAGTACCACAATAGAGATGGCTTAGTTTGAAATCATGTGCTTCAGGTACAGATGGAAACTTTCAAGTAGATGTTGGCTTAACTTGTGATTGGTACACTTCTCTAAAACACTTGGCTCTTTATTCTTTGCTCAGTGGTAGAGATTTGGGGAAATGTTTTAATATATTTTTTGGAAGTAAAAGATTAAAAGATGCTAGCAGCATTCCATTTTCATATTTTTTAGGTTGGTTCCTCTACACAATAGGCCAGAGGGCTGGGCTAGCAAATGTGAAGGATGCTTGGTTTGTTGTAGATAAAGATGTCAGCACTGGAGATATCTTTGTGGTGAGTTAATTAACGCTGGTGCTGTGAATGCCTCATGCAAGCATTTCATGACTCCTGCTGTACGGAATGTGATACTAACTTGGGCAGAGTTCTTGGCTCTCTAGTTGGGGGAAACAAGTGCCAGCTAGCGCAGCATCTGCGGGTTTGAAACACCTTGTCCAGACTGGCTTCTGGAGAGTGGAAGATTGCCTTAGATTTTGGCAGCAAGCTTTTATTAATTAAATGGCAAACACTGAAAAAAGTCAACCAGTCTACTGAGCTCTCATTTTTTACTCCAAAAAGAAGAGTTTTCTGTAATAATTATGACATGGTACATAAAATGAGTATTGTCTTGGTTTACTACGTTTTGCTTTTTTGTTTTTTGGGTAAAGGAGGTACTAGCCAGCAATGCACCTTTATCGTTTTGAAAACTGAGGCGGAATATAATACTGTGAATCATTGGCGTTTTAATGACTAACCAAAAGAGGCGATTGGAGCTTTGCACCTCTCCAACTTCGTCAATGTTTCCTGCTGTTCTTAAAGTTGTTATTTTGATACTGACATGATTATAATGAGGTGTGTTGCTACTTGCTGACTTGCCTGAGGGGGGAAAAAAATGTAATCAAAACAGAGTTGAGAGGAAGCAGACAGGACCACTAAGAATTTAAGGCTGTGTGTGTACAACACCTCCCCAACACAGGAGTGACTGGGGCTTGGCAGGCCACCCTTTATACAGACTTTGATTTTTTTCAGTAACGATATGCAAAATATATGGGATTTACCCTTGTCTTCATACAGTGCTTCTCCCTGCCTTTTCCCATTGTGAGAAATGACCTGGAGGTTTTAAATTCTGCTTTTCTATAAGGCAAATCCTCTTGATTTCAGCAAAGGTGTCTGACTTGCATCTTCAATTTTATTTCTCATATGACAGCGGTATGTTTTGGAGGGTAAAAAAAAAAAAAAAGTATGAGGGGTTGCATTTATAATGTTTTTTCCTCAATTCTAAGGACAGTCCCTGTCCAGAAGTGGGATACTGAAGATTTGATTCGTAGCATAGCCTAGGTTATAAATATATGCTGTCTTGTGTATTTTTTGCCAAATGAAAGAGCTTCCTCATTATATTGCAGCACTAGAAATACACTTTTTGCTTCTAGAACAAAAGGAAGAGTGATACAAATCAACAAGGGATCTGAACTCAGCCTGAAGAAGGCAGAAATAGGATTGGAGAAAAAAATATAAGAAGCGACATGACTCTTGAGGTGTAGAAGACTGACAAATAATTCAGGCTTGCTTTAGCATATTACTTCATTAAAGGCTTCCATCTGGAAGCTGATAAATGCTAATAAATGCTTGGTTTTGTACTCATTTTGCCTTTATTTTGTTACGGCTTGATGCTGCTTCTGTATTTCATGCTTTATTTCACAACAGTCCTAGGCTCTTTGGCAAAAATGTCACCACTGAGTAAATGTTGTATTTTCAGGCACCATCAACAAATCACCCTGCTCTGTACAGAGACCTGTTGCGGACAAATCGAGTGCACTGGATAGCAGAGGAACCTCCTGCAGAGCTCGTTAGGGATAAAATGATGGAATGTCATTTCAGGTTTCAGCACCAGATGGCACTGGGTAATCAACCCTGTTCTTTTTTCTTGTCTTTTTTTTTTTTTTTGTGGCTTTTCTATTTTTTATTCAGTTTGTGAAGTAGTATTGTGTTCAGCAGAGTTTTGCAGAAACAGCTGAAATGTTTGGTTTGCCTTTCTGTTTCTGTAGTATCTTTATCAAACAATTCTGTGTGGTGGTGTGTTGACTTCGATCTGTTTAACCTGGTGATGAAAGTTGGTTTTGTTGTAATGTGAACATAAGGATTAACTGGCGGGTGTTTGGCTGTTTTCTGCTCCAGTGCCTTGTGTGCTGACTCTGAACCAAGATGGGAGTGTGTGGGTGACACTAGTGAAGCCAACAAGAGCTCTCACACCTGGGCAGGTGAGTTGTTAGAAGTGACTTTCTTTCCATTTTGGGGTTTTAGAATAGAGTAACTAGTAAAACAAAGAAGTGTTCTTAACATCTGGAAGAAAATAGATGATTTGTTTGCACGTAAGAGCAGTTAGGTCTGTTTTGGCAATTTATCCACTATGGCACAAGGAGTTTGTTTCCAGCTTACAGTAGCTGTTGTTAACCATGTGTTCTGAGAGGCTGGCTTACAAGTTGTAGAAGTATGTGAAAAGGTCTCTGGTGATCAGTTATGTATGCAGAAATGGTATCTGTTGTCCTCAAGAAATAGATTTTAGAAGTCATTAGGTTGTGTAATGCGGCTTTAGTGTTCAAATTTGTTTAGTGGGGATCTGTGTTCAGCAAATTTTGTTTTCCAGGATGGGTAACGTGCAATGATGCCTCTCAACACGACTTACACAAGGGTATACTCCATCCCACTATGAACCAGAGGTTTTCAAACATCTCCTGCATGCCCCAAAACTGGGCATCTGTGGGATACATCCTGAGGCCAATTGTCTGAGGGCTGTTTGTAACAGGGAGGGGTGAAGTAAGAGAAGTGAGCTGAGCTGCAGAGACTCCTGCCTGAATGGATGGTAGGTTTGAGAAACCCCTGAGTGCCTGGAGCCACGGAGCCTGTAACTGGGCTTTTTACTGAGAGGGACAGGCCAGGAGGTCTGCGCTCCTCCTTTCCTGCACAAACCTGCACGAGTCCCAGCTGCTTCCTCCAGGTGGGCTGCCTCAGTAGTCCTTGACATAAGGCTACCTTGGTCCCTTCCTTTTTTGAGGAGTGCTATGGTACCTGGGCAGAGGTGTCAGGGGAAGGTCCAGCAGAGGGGCAGGTGATGCCATGTGTCATCTCCCGTAGGAAAGGAAGCTTTTTGGAAAAAACCATTCCACCACAGTAACTTTCAGATAATCTTGTAGAAGTTCATGAGGAAATTTCTACTATCAGACTTATATTTAAACTCTCGTGAGTCAGCGATTCCTGTACTTGTTTCTTTTTTTTTTCTTGAGATTTGGTTAGAGCAAATATAAATGCATACAGTCACTGTCCAGCAGGCCTTGCACAGCCTGCAGTTGCAGAAACTGAAAAAAAAATTCCCTGTGTTCATCTTCTAGTTTGCTGTGTTCTACAAGGGCGATGAGTGCCTGGGCAGTGGGAAGATCCTAAGGCTGGGCCCGTCGGTGTTTACCATGCAACAGGGCAAAAACCGAGAGGAGGGTGCAAAGAAGGAAGACATTGATACGGTAGAACCAGCAACATAGCGTCTGGGTTTGCTTATTGAAGGACTGAAAAAATTGCTGCCTGAGAATAAGAAAAACAATAATAAACATATTTTTTTATTGGTCTGTATGTTCTGAAGGTCAGTTGACTATCTAGTCCCAGCTCTTGACTGTTAGCACTGAACAGGTTTAAAACAGAAGCTAGTTTGGTACAATGTTATAGAACTGGGTGGTGATATTTATGTTAATATGTATCAAGGAGTGTCTTAAAGTCGTTTGGTAATAGTAATTGCAAATACAAGGATTTTAATATAAAAAGCATCATGGCTGAAATTATGAACTTATCTTTTATGTCTAAGTGATTTTTTTTTCTTACTTGAAGATGCCTGTTCCTAGGTAAAGTCTGTGTGTTTTACAGTAAATGTGTGCTCATGCATTGAACTCTGGGAAAGGAATGAATGATGCTTAAGTCCAGTATTTTGCCTGAACACTGAGCAACAGATATTTATTTTTAATCTGATATAGTTTTATAAAAAAAGTTCTAGATTCTTAAACTGTACTAAGTAGTGTTTTAAAACATTTGCTATTCAGAAGTATAAATCTAGGAGCTTTAAAACAGTCTTAATATTTATTTTTTTTGCCACAATTGACTAATTTTTTGTTAACTACTGAGAGCAGAGGCTCTTTTCAGTCCTGGAAGAGAGAATATGTTGTCATGCTTCAGAAAAATGCAATTGCATATGTGTTTCCTTATTATATAGCTAACAATATAGGTCAGATAATAATTCGTTCTCGGATCGTGCCACTTGTCAATATGGAGTGGTTATTAGGAAGAACCAAATCCCTCTGTCCAAATTATACACAGTTAGGATTGAGTGTATATCGCGAACACCCTACACTTTCAATAACACTTCATTAGAGCAAGTCAACAAAAATAAATTCCTATATTTCCACACAGTAATAGGAGGTAACTCATTAAGGCACAGCTATGCAGGAGCAAGAGTTATTAAATTGGTGTAGAATTTTGAAATTGTATCCAGTTTGGGCAGTAGGAAAGCTCTAACATGAATAGATCTCTTCAGCAGATTTGAAAGCTTGCTGAAGTTACACATCACCTCCTGTCCTTTTCTGGTGTCTTAGTTTCTTTTAAGAATACATTTTATTCATTCTTGTGAGAAAAATTAAAAGGAATCACTTTTCTCCAAAGTGTGGAAATTAAAAGGGGGAGAAGACACTTCTGTGTCCAGCTGCTAATCTGGCAAAGTTAAACACACAGTTCAGGAAGTGTTGTGGGGGGGGACAGGACTGTTAAAATATTTGATACTTATTTGACATCACAAAAGATCTGTTTGAGAGCAGAAAAAAGCCCTCCTTTTTCACTGGTGCTGAAATCAATTCAGTTTAAGTCTCTGTTCAGAGTGCCTGGCCATGTGCAGATTAACAGTAAAGACTGTTGATGCTTCATGACTTGTGTTAGGGTAGTCATGTTATGGGTCTCGGTCATGATTGTGTTTTCCCAATACTCCCCTCGTCTTTTCTGAAATTTTTCTTTGCAAAATATGTCATTAATTGCTAACATGTTAATGTTCTGTGAATCATGTTCCGTGAAAATTCATCTGAATTTTCCAGCAAATGTCCCCATTAAAATCTTCAGAAATGTTTTGTGTAATATTAGTTGTGGTTTTTATTGTTACTTCACCTTACATCACTCACAGGTATGTTTGTTATTTGATACACTCCTCGTAGAAATAGTTAAACTGAGAGAAGAAAAAGGACATAGACATTTCCATTTCTTCAAAACTCCCTTTCTGTAAAATTCACGGGATTGCAAAAATGGGAAGGGATCGGTGGAGAACATGTAGAACTCCTCTGCTCAAAGCAGGGGCAACTAGAGCCTGTTGCTTAGGACCATATTGTCAGGTTTTGAATATCTCCAAGGATGGAGACTCCACAAACCTGCATTGATAAGAGCCCCCAGCCCTTCCCTTTTAAAGGCTGGATGGTTGCATCTTCTTGTGTGACAGACACTCCGATCCCCCCACACCTCATAAGCTCTTCCATATACATGTCAGAAAGTTATCATCAGCACTCTAGAGACCTCCTGGTGCCTCAGTGTTCTCCCTTCAGCAGGTATTCGGGTGGTTGAAGTCCACTATGGGACCAGGGCCTGTAAACATGAGGTTTCCAGTTGTCTGAAGAAGGCCTCACCTAGTTCTTCCTGATTACACAGTCTGTAGCAGACATCCACAACGTCACCCGTGTAGGTCAGGCCCCTAATCCTAACACATAACCATGAGGTAGCTCACTGTCCACCCCCAGGAGTTCCCTGCCTTCCTGCTGCTCTCTAATGTCTTGGGAGACCCCTGCTCCTCGCTTTCCCAGCTGTCCTTCCTGAAGAGCCTGCGCCAATCCATCTCAGCACTCCTGTGAACTACCCACCCTGTGATCCCATTGAGGCTGTAGCCCTACAACTGCACACAAGCCCCTAATTCCTCCTGTGTGTTCACCATCCTGAACTCATCGGTGTGCAGGCCCTTCGGAGGGGCATCCTGTCATGCTGAGCTCCCAGCAGTATCATGACAGCATCCCCATCATGCTCACTTGTGTGGGTGTGTTTGGGCCAGGGTCTCTTTTGCCTGTTTTGTTTTTCAAGGTCTTTTCTCTCTGGATCATCACGCCACGTTTGCTCACCAACCCAGTCCACCAGAATCCCCTGGTGAGCCTCAAACCTCCCTAGGCAGCAGGTCAGGTCAGCAGCTGGAGCCCATGTCCCCTGTGGCACCTGTGGCAGGGAGTGTTCCCGTGCTGTCACTTGCTGCTTCCTCCTGGTGCTGCTGCAGGGCCCAGGCTCCCCTGGCATGGAGGCTTTGGTGGAAAAAGCTCTCAGTTTGTCTGCTACCACAGCACTGGGCCTATTGTGTGGCTGCAGGGGGAGCAGCAGCCATCTTGGCTCCAGGGCTCACCAGTTCCCCATTACAAAGCCTACCACTTCCCAGCCTGATGAGCACACGAGGCCTGTCTCTCCTTTGGTACAGCTGCACGTTCAGGGTCTCAAAGTCTCAGAGGAGATCAAGTCAGTTTCTTTTTCACCACCTCTGACATGCCCTAGGCTGCTGGCCTCCCTGCTGTGGCTCCTGGTGACACAGACACTCTCAGTGACCACCTCCTACAACCAAGGACCCCATGTTCCCCATCACCAGCAAGAGGCACCAGGCATCTCCTCAGCCCCAGAGCTGCAACCCTCCTTCAGGAGCTTGGTCTGAGTCATGGTATTGGTATTTGAAGTCCTAAGGTTGCTGAGTAGCTACTATTGTGACTGACAGCACATGGAAACCAAAGGAACTGGTCTTCAAAAGCAGTAAATGATTTCAGAACCAGTGTTAACCCAAGGTGGTGACTCTCTGTTTAGCTTAAGGCTCTGTTTGACACTACTAGTTTCCAACCATTATTTTATTCTCTCACGTAAGTCCTTTGTGCTTTCATATTTCCACCAGGTAGTGCTTCCCTCCCTATATGCCTCAAAGAATTTAAACATACAAATTCTTTGGGATCTAGAAGTCCAAAATTTAGTTATTGTATAGCCAGCAACAAACCTTCAACTTAATAAAGTGTTCCTAAGTTCCCATATACACCTAAATGTCTGCTTCTGGCCGTGCCCCAAACCCCTCGAGGTGACATCAGGTCTTGGACATTGAGGTACTGAACTCTGCTTGGAGCTCAGGTCAAATGAACCAGGACACATACAGCTGCTTCCCAGCTCCCTAATTTTAAGCTCTCTTTTTCTTAGTCTTTTAAACCTGCTCTGAAAATGTTTTCTGGGTGAAACTACTCAAAAGTTTTGAATAGGCCCTGAAAATGCTTTCATAACAACAACCACAGGAAAAAATAAAAAAATAAAAATAAATAAATAAATAAATAAAAGTGCTCACTTGGCTAAGACAAAGTTGATGCAGAAGTCACAAGTGCTTTCAACGTCCTTATGAGGACTTCATCAGTTCTGGCAAAGAGATCCCACTTTTGCTCATGGCAGGAGAGCTTGGCCAGTGCTTCTTGTAGTGTAGCAGGTGTAGGTCACTGTGAGCAGCTACAGTAGGAGAGAGGTGTGCTTCCCTGCTTTTCTTTAAGCATTCTTAAAACTGGATACAGCAACAATCCAGGATGGCTAGCATAGAAAAGTAAGTAGAGATTCATTGTGTAAAGAATGGAGGCTGCAGTTTCAGTGCAGTTTAACCTTCATGCCCTGATGATAAGCAAAGAGCTTCGACACAGTAAAGCAATTGCTGGTATTGCTCCCAGTGAATCTCACTGTACCTCTGAGAGACAAATCAGCAGGCATTTATGAAATTCAAATTGCATGGGGTGTTTTACAACAGGTTGCACACTTGGAGCAACATGAGGTTGCATGTTTAAAGCTCAGCGTTTCCAAATAGCTTGCAGTGTTAAAGGGGACGGTACGTTTCTCTTCCCTTCCCACGTTTTTCCCAAGTAGGGATCTCAACCACTCCTTGCTCCTCTCCTACACAGGCTCTCTGGTGCAGTGAATTTTATTTTCTGAGGCATATTTCTAACGATGAGTCTAGGCTGTGATACACAAGCTGACTGCATTTGCACAGAGAGCCGTGGTTTCAGTGTTAGCAGGCAGCGCCAAGATGAGAGCGGTGCCCGAATCCTGCCCAGCCCTGAGGCTTGCAGCCCAGCCAGGCCTGTTGTGAAATGGTGGTGAAAACGGTGGAGACACAGCTGTAACACACCTTGGCAGCACCAAGGTAAGAGTTTGGTGCCCGAGGGCTGGGCCGCCGCGGTGGCAGCACCTGTGGGGCAGTCGGGCCTGGTGCTGAGGCTGTGTCTCACAGGAGACTTTTGTCAAGGCTGGAACTTGGCTTGGTTTGGATCGAATTTGATAGGAGCGAGTTGGCTAGCATGTGAATTTTCATTTTGATCTCCTGTGGAAGTCCTAAAGTAGATCAGTATCTGCATGCTTTTTAAAATGAATTGGCTTTTTGTCATTTTTCTCCCACTTCATGCAGAAAACTGCAAGCAGGTGATTTCACCTTCATGGTCTCATTAAGCTTTTTAGCTCTTGAAATACTTGGCTTCAGAGACTTCAGTGACTAACTATTTAAAAAAGGAAGTTTCCAGATCAAAGGATAACAAGATTTGGGTCATGGAACTGAAAAAAACATGACTTATTCCAGCTAACTGAATAGAAATTGCTCTTGTACCCTGTGAGCATGTTTAAAACCTGTGTTGCTGAGTCTATAATGTCTGAAAACTTGTACTTGGAGTGTTGTCTTTTTCTAAAAGTTTTTGTGTTAAGGCTAGTATAATGGCTCTCCTGTCTTTGCTCCTTTCCCAGTCAAGGGACAATGTGGCAGTGTCCCCGTCTGTGGCTGGTCCTGCAGAGCTGCAGGACGGGGATGTTACCACAAGCATCATGAGCAGGATTCTCCTCTAACTCTTTTTTCACCTGAGCAGCTTTTTGGAAAGGTGAGGCATCACTCAGGAGTTGTGAAGGGCTTAATTCACACTGCAGCAGCTCAGTATTTGGGGTCTGGCAATAAAAGCACTGGCTCCTAGTGTTCAAGTCAGCTTGAAAGGAGCTTTCATCTCTCTGCTTCAAAATTAAATTAGCTATTATTATTATTATTATCATTATTATTATTGAATAGATCTATCTTTTCAGAGTATTTGTAACAATGACAAAAAAATAACAGCTTTGGATGTGGTTGCAACATTTGGATTTGTACATCTATATTGAGATTCCTCCCCTGTGGACAGAGCTGAGCTCTCCTTGGGATCTGGAGTGTAGTAACAGGGCACAAGGCAATAGTTTTAGACGAAAAGAGGGAAGATTTAGATGAGATATTAGGAGGAAATTCTTCACTCAGAGGGTGGTGAGGCACTGGCCCAGGCTGCCCAGAGAAGCTGTGGCTGCCCCATCCCTGGAGGTGTCCAAGGCCAGGCTGGATGGGGCTTTGGGCAACCTGGTCTGGTGGGAGGTGTCCCTGCCCATGGCATGGGGTTGGAATTAGATGATCTTTAAGGTCCCTTCCAACCCAAAGCATTCTGTGATTCTATGTTGCCACTACATGTGCCACCTCACTCCAGCAGGAGAGGAGAAGGACCAGCGTGAAGACTCACAGAGCGGCCTTTGCTGCCTGGGTTTCAGGGTACTGCCATTTCAGATTTAAGCATACAACCTCCCCCTCCACTTTTATTTCCAAAACTGTATTTTCCAATTCCTTTTCCTTTGTCCAAACATAACAAACCAATTTTCAGCTTGGACATTGCAGCACAGGAAGGTGCAGTGAAGGACTGTGCTGCCACTTTGCTACATAGGAAGGTTTGGGGTTCTGTAGCAAGGGACAGCAGAATAAGCTACCAAGTCCTCTCTGTGTTACCAAACAGCCTCCAGGTCAGGCAAATCTGTAAAAGCAGGCCATGGCAAGCATGCAGCACCATCTTCTCTTCAGTGATGCCTTCTTCAGGCTGGATCCCATTTAAAGGATGGAATTGCTACCAAGAGATGGAGCCTTTCCATCTCCTGCCTGCTAGTCCTGATACTGATGAGCATTTCTTCAGCTTCTCTGGAGGCCTAGTGAGATGGAGACCAGGGAATCTCTTCTGAATGCAAGAGGCTGTTGGAGGGAAGGGGATGTATAGGAAAAGCTGGTGTGGAGGGAGGCTAACGTGTGTGAGCTGGGGGGGCTTGGGACTAGCTGATAGCTCAGTCAGTCTGAGCACAGAGCAGAGGAAGTGGGGTTGAAATTGCAGATTTCTCTGCATGTCTTCGGTGCTGGGTTCCTTAACTAAGCCCAGATTGTTTAATGTCTCCAAGCAAAGCAAATCAGACAGCCATGGATACTCCCAAACCCTCCCCACCACCACGGCAATACCACTGAAAAACTAAACCTCAAGCCCACACAGCTATATAAATGAAAAAGCTAGGTTATGTGCCCAGAACAAAGACAGTTTTCAGGTTTTGCTGAGCCGGTGTGTTGGAAGAGCACACAGTGTGTGTGTGTGTGCTGGAGGCAGCAGCAGGGCACACGCAGCAGCTTCTCAGAGCCTGTGCTGGCTGTTCGCCTCCACGGTCACTCCTAAACTTCATCCAGTTCTCCACCGGGGGAATGCAAAAATGAGATTTTTGAAACGAGCCCCAGATTGTTCTGCTTTTGTGCGTGTCTGATGAGCACCAGCCCCTGGGTAGGAAAGAGGAGGTACATAGCATTGACTGGAGAGGGGCCAGCCATTTCTGTGCATTAAAACCTTTTCTGATTTTAACAAAATTTGTCCAGGACAGAGATCAGAGGTTCATCTAAATCCTCTGGAAGAGGGAATGAGGCTGCCCACATGCTCCTCTCCCCTGGGGCAGGTGCTGGGAAGGTCCCTGTCTGTGTCTCCCAGTCTGTTGCTTGCTCCAGGGCTGATGCATGCCAGCAGAGCAGGGAAATCCTGGGCAGGATGCAACACACTGGGGTGTCAGTGGGAGAGACGGAGGGGCTGAACCATCCGTGTAACCTTTCTTTTCTTATTTCAAGCAGTTCAGGGAGATTTGCATCTAAAAATGAGAAGTAGTAGAAGAGATCTCTCTGACCACCCACACGCCTTGAAGGATGAGTCCCCGGTCCTGCTGCAGCTCCTGCCCGATGGCAACGCTCAGCCACCCTGGTACGGGTTCGTGCTGCTGGGTGAGGAGCTGTATAAAATTATAAACATCAAAGAAGGATGGATTATACATGTAAAAAAGACAGCAACGTGCCATAACTAGATATGATGAGGCATCTGGTGGATTTAAACTCGGTGCTGGATTAAAGGTAGTTTTTATTTTAATCTAGTTACTTAAGGTGGAAGGTTTTCTGCTTGTACACACATTTATCTATCGCTCCTCCCTAGGAGTGCATGAAGGCCTCAGCAGGTCGTGTCATGCCAGCCAGCTCCGTGGCAGAGGAACTCTGTTAGCAAATTTGCTGTGTGCAGTGAAACCATGCAATTCATTTATTTCAAGGCTGAAAGGTTTGGCTTTAAAGACATGGCTTTAAAACTGAAGATCACTTTTTTATCTCAAAGAAATATAGAAACCAAAAAATAGACATATATATAGAGAGAGAGATAGATGTTGCAAAAATTATAGAATCAGAATAGCCTACGCTGGTTTAAAATACTAAAGGAGGTTTTTTTTATGGGAAAATATTTTAACACTGAACAAGTTTTGCACCTAGCTTTTACAGGAGGAGATAACAGAATAAAAATCTGTGAACTGGTTCACAGCTGGGTGTTAAGCTATCTCTAGGTAACGTGGCCATTTCATGGAGCAGAGACCAGCCACGCTTGGTGTGACTTGTCTGCACTCAAGGCCAACACCTGTGTTTGACTTGCAGAAAAGAGAATGTGCTTCTTAGAGGGGATGTTTGGAGAGGTGAGGGCTTTAAGGTGGTTCTGTGCCACTTTGCTCCTTATTGAACCCAGAGGCTAAGCACCAATCATGGGGCAGGAGGAACGTGTCTGAACTCTAAGCCTAAAGGGCTGATCCCGTGAAGGATCTGATCTGATCTGTTGGAAGGGCTGATCCTGGCACAGCTATCTGAACAGCAATGGGCTCCAACAGTGACCGATTCCCGTAGCTAATATCGCTGTATTGAGCACCTCTCATGAAAATACAGCCCAAGGGCAGCAGGGCTTCTCTCTGCTTAGAGGGAGATGGGGAGGGTTTAACACAGATGGATCTTCCAGCAAATCCCAAACTTGTGTGGATCTGTGCCACTTGTTGTAGCAAGCTCAGCACCCTGTGCCCTGCTGGGGGCCAGGTGAGGTGTGGGGAGCCACCAACAAGCCATGCACCGTGTCCTGCTTGTGCCATGTGGCTGAGCTAGGAACAAACAAACACACAAGATGCTTTTAGCTTGTGTTAGGCACATCTAAATGAGATCAGTCACAACAATGTCCTCTCCTGCACAACCCAGTGGAGAACAGCTGTGTATTGGCCACTCAGTTGCTCCTGTTAGTTTGGCAATTTTGTGCCAGTGGTAGATTTTCAATATGGCCCTGCAGGGCTTTTTTCCTGAACTTTTCCACCCCCAGCCTCTTCACCCCCAAAATGTGCTACCTGTGCAGCTGGAAGGGAAGGAGTTAACCATCCAAGGTTTCTTATTTGTTTTATCCAGTGAATTGAAATGCGTAATAAAATTTACGTATTTTTCTCCAGGTGAACATGTGTTGCACAGGGGTGATTTACTGCTTCGCCTGGAAACCTGTCCGCTGCCTCCTGCCGGATTTGGTGGGATGTTCCTCACCTGAAGGCTCCACGTGGAATGGATCCAGGTGAGAGGGATATTTCTTTCCTTTAAAGCCAGGTATTCTTCACCCTCTTAAAACACGCAGGCCTTTCAGTAGCTACTTTTATAACTAATGAAGTTACTGCTGTAGGTTCCTTTTTTAAAAAAACAAATGTAAGGAGCATGCGCTAGAAGTGCAGCTGTTCTGATTGAAGAGCACTCTCATCTCTGTACCTTCAGGGTGCTCGCTCCATCACAGCTATTTTACGATGGGTGGCTTACCATGTGCTGTCGACGTGTTCTTCCTTCTTTTTCTTTCTGAGTAATCATGCCATGGCAGAATCTGCTTGACTGTGTGTTGCAGACCTCTTGGGCAGATTTGTACCTCGCTCACTAGTGCTGGAGGTTTTGCTGCTTCTGAGTGATTTTACAGGAACCTCTCCTTGGTGGTGTGCTGGCTGGTTGAGAATAACGTGGGGCATCGTGCACGCCTAACCTCTGCATTCCTCTCACCCTTTTATTCCTGCCACAGCCGTGATGCAGGGGATGCTCTGCCAAGCGCCACAGGGCAGCTGCAGCACCCTCAGCTGTGGCCCATGCAGATGAGAGAACTGCATCCCTCACCCTGCATGGTCTGAGGTCACTCCTAGGCTATAAATACTTTCACTGTGTTAAAAAGATAAAAGTTTATATATGCACAGAACTTCACATGCTCGATATTTCCTTGAGTCTGTTGATATCTAACGAAAGGATTTTTTAAAAACTATGTTATTTACTTGGGAAGTGCTATAGCCTTAAAACACAAACAAGATCATTAAAGGCGTACTTACAAAGAGTTGCTGTTAAATGACCAAAAGCAAGAGGTTTTCCTACATGTTAGCCAAAGAGACTGGCATTTTTGCAAGCTGTTATATTTGTACGGGGAAAAAAATGACAAAACAACCCCATAAGAAATTAATTCTGGAAACAACCCAGATGGACACACTGCAACTATTTTAATGAAAGAGAGGGGCAGCACCTGGAAAGCTCCAGCTTTGAGTTCATTTCTATTTCCCGAGTGAATCTGACTTAAAATACTGGCTTTGCACAGGTACAGATGGGCTCCAGAAGTGTGGATGGGGAGGGGGGGTCCCACTTTTCTCTCTTTTTATTTCTTTTCCTTGCCCTGGCAGCCTTTCAGGGCTTGATGCAGAGGAATTGCTCTCGGGTGGGTTTCCACCCCATTTTCCAGCAGCCCATCGGTGGCACTGGGTTTTCCCAGCCGGGCTCCCTCTGCTGAGCACCCGTATGGGGGTGGTTGGGCCCAGCTCAACCCGTGCCACATCTCCTGGCTCAGCTCCGGGCCTTGGCAGCCTTCACCAGCTCACACAGGCACCAGGCTGCTCTCCCTTCAGGTACAGAAAATATACTCAGAATATGTCAGAATCTTGGCCAGCAGGGCGAGGGAGGGGATTGTCCCCCTCTGCTCTGCTCTCCTGAGACACCACCTGGGGCCCTGCGTCCAGCTCTGGGGCCCCCAGCACATGAAGGACATGGACAGATTGGAACGAGTCCAGAGGAGGGCCATGGGGATGATCAGAGGGCTGGAGCACCTCTGCTATGAGGACAGGCTGAGGGAGTTGGGGTTGTTCAGCCTGGAGAAGAGAAGGCCACAGGGAGACCTTACAGCGGCCTTCCAGTGCCTGAAGGGCCTGCAGGAAAGCTGGGGAGGGACTCTGTCAGGGGGTGTAGGGATAGGACAAGGGGGGAGGGCTTTAAACTAAGAAAGGGCAGACTTAGATTAGGTATTTGGAATAAATTCTTCACTCAGAGTTGGTATGGCCCTGTCTGCCCAGAGAAGCTGTGGATGCCCCATCCCTGGAGGTGTTCAAGGCCAGGCTGGATGGGGCTTTGGGCAACCTGGCCTGGTGGGAGGTGTCCCTGCCCATGGCAGGGGTTGGACTTAGATGATTTTTAAGGTTCCTTCCATCCCAAACCATTCTGTGATTTTAAGTAATATTTGAGTGTGAAGGAGAAGATACCCTGTTCCCAGCCACCTCTGAGAAGCAGTGGAGGATGGAGATGGCTCCTGGCCCCACCAGAGGACCTGCAGCAGCTGCTGGCTCTGGCCAAGAGGACAGACACTGGCCTGGCACAGAACCCCAGAGGGGACACTTAGAAATACTTTGTAAATATTTCCAAGCCACTAATGAGTTAACGTGGGCTCTGCAACACACATCAGACTAATCTAATTTTCTTCTTTCCTGCGGTGCCTGGCACGTTGGGTAAAGGAGCAGCAGCAGATGGGACACGTCTTCAAGTAAAGCCTTTGATACCATCCAGCACCATGTTCTCTCACACCAAACACGGACAGTGTGGGCTGATGTTATTTGATATGAGGTAGGTGCAAAACTCTGTGGGCAAGAAGGAATCTTGTAAAACATCCCTCTGGGGCTCAGTTTTATTTGAAATTTTCATTCACGGGCTGGAAGATGAAATGGAAGGTAGCCTGTAAAACCTGCAGATGTTGCCAAAGGACTCCAGGCATCCTCACAGACAGGATTAAGATTCAAAACGAGTATGAGAAACTGGAGAATGGATCCAAAATCAAGAGGCTAAAATGGAAAATAAGAACAGTGCAAATTGCTTCTTACAGGGAGGGAAGGCAAACTGCCTAAGTGCAAACTGGACCGTAAAGGCGAGGCAGGAGAACAGCATTAGGGCCAGGGGCCCAGATGCATCGCAGCCTGGCCCTGGCTCTGCTGGCTATGGGCAGATATATTGGAATTGTCATTTAGGATTTTTAAGAATGTGTTAGACAAATCCACATGTGTATTTGATTCTGGGTTGTTGGAGGGGGCTGAGCTATGTGAGCTCTTTGGTTACTTCAGCCTTATCGTGCCATGTTGCTGCCACTGGTCCATCTTCCAGACTCTTTCTTCCTGCATTTTGCTTAGGCCAAATCTATTTTTTTTGGCTGTTGGTAGGCCTGCCTGTCACATTTAGTGGGCAGCTCTCATCTCTTTAGTCTCTATGCTATCTCCAAAAAGGATGCATTAGACCTGGGAAGAGATGGAAGAAGGGCAAGAAGGAAGGCTGAACACGTGTAAGAGCATTTCCTTGCTGCTTGTGACTGAGTCAGGCAAACCATTGTGCACCAGAAGTTTCCGTGGATCCAAAAGCAATAGGACAAATTATTGGGAGCTTCAGAGCTGCAGCTTGCTGGGGGCTCGGACCCCACTGGGGACAGTGGACCCTGCTGGAGCCACCTCACTGTGTAACTGCGCTGTGATAATCCTCTTTTCCTAAATGCCTGCTGTTGGTTGGTACTGGACACAGGACCATGGGCTGGTCTGTCCCGTGTCAGTCCTGCTGATGTGAAAGCCTGGGTCTTATTTATGCTTTTCTGCAGCAAAGTGGGCTTTGTGTAAATGAGAACAAACAACTATCATTGGTCCACCAAAAGTGAACTTGTACAATAAAATTGAAAAACAGTTTCCCTTTGGGCTAATTGTTTGGGTTTGTTTAGTGGTTTGCAAATCAAAGCTCCCCGTCTTTGATTTTGCCCCTACATCATTCCAGTAACCAGTCTCTCACTCCCTGACCTCACACGCTGCCAGGTTATTGCCTAATGTTTAGGAACACTTACAAAAAATCAGGCCAGATGATATTGGGAAATACTTTATTTCCAGAATGCTGGCAGATGCTTGCAGGACCCTGCTGTGCCTCGTAAGACACTGTAATGAAGAAGACCTGCACAACAGCCTAAAAAGTAGAGCAGGAGCAGGACCATGGCTTAACGCTAGTTGCTTTAAGAAAGGCAAGAATGGAGCCAAGAAAGTCAGATAAGGTTCTTCTCATCACAGGCTTGCATTGGCTCCCCTGCCCTGGCCAAACTCAGGGTTTGCTATACAGTGGTACAGCTGCGAGCAGATTTTCCCCTCCATGGAAACTGGGTGCCCAAGAAGCCTAGGTTTGGCTTGGGTGGATGTCAGCACACCAGTGTCCTGGGGTTTCATCAGTGCAAATTCTACAGGAACAATGAATGTGCTTGGTAAATGAACAGAAACCAAACCCCAAAGAAAACAGAAGCCCCCAGACCAAGCCTTCCTCCCAAACTAAGACTCAGCCTCATGGCATCTGCAAAACAGGAATATGAAGGTTTTTCCAGAACTGAGCATGTTTAATACCTGTCTGACCCAGAGCAGAGCCATCTGCAGTGCTGCAGGGAGGACGGGACACAGGCTCTGCTCCTCACAGCCCAAAGCCGATGCCTTCTGCACATCAGGAGCACCTGATTGTAAGGGAGTGGTGGGGGTGAAGCTTTACAGCCTCTGCTTCCTTGGCAAGAGCAATGGGTACCAGCACGTCTCCCCTCCTGCTACTTTGGAAATCCCTAGAAATGCCATTTGGGCCCTCAGCATCCATTCGGCACTGAAAATAAACTCCAGAAGTTCAAAAAAAAATCTTAATTTATTGTAAATTCTCCTTTCATCTGTGCTGCAATTCCAGTGTTCTGCACATTAATAAATACACATTTGTTAAAAAAAAAAAAAAAAAGAAAAACCCTCCAGTGTCTAATCTGCCATAAAGCTTTTAAAAAGTCATAAAAATAGGTTTTAATTTTTGTCATTAACACAACTGACCCTCCTTTACTGCAACAATTCTGATCAAAATAAAAACTACCTACATCTCACTGGGACAAAATATACATACGCAGATGTAAAAACAACTATCAGGGGTTATACACAATGCCTGAGCACACAGCCGAGTGTCAGGCACCTAAAACATTCAGAACTTTTTGTCAGCCAGAAAATTTCACACAGCATGTTGCATAATTTGTACAGGACCAGTACCCTTCCTCCCCCTCCCTTCCCAAAGACATTTCCTAAATGCATTTAAAAGTGCATAGGAATGTAACAAAGCCCAGATTGCTCTATATTTTCCTTTTTTGTTGCTGTTGTTTTGTTTTTCCTGATCTCCTGCATTCTATGTGGGGTGATTTTCTGTACCTTCCCTTTCACATATGCATTCATACACATGAAAATTGGTATTTTCCCAAAGGGCTGCTCTGGAGCGCGGGGAGCTCCCGAGAGCCCCGGTGGTCACGGCCGTACCATTGAACATGAAACCTCAATCCTTCCACGCACTTCTGGACACGCCAGGAAGGCCAGAGATTTCTCAGAGAGCTGGGAAATGAAGCCTGGCCATCCTTCCAGACTTGTGTTTCTGCTTTGATTAGCAAAGTGCTGACTCCAGAGGGAGAGAAAGCAGCACTAAACTAAAATGACTGCTCCTCATGCAGAGCCTGGGAGGAGGACCCTCTTCTCAGGAGGCTGTTTTGTCCCTGAGCCAGACCAGCAGTGTCCGAGAAAGCCACTCTACAGCTACACCACTTGTTTTCCTGTTCTTGCTATGGGAAATATTGATTTGACTTCTTCCATGCAAGGACTGTGTTGAAATCTTAAGACTAAGACATAACTTACTTTTAGCCCTGAAGTTCAGTTTCTGAACATTTCAATGCACTTGAGGGAAGAGGCCAAAACAACAAAAAATGAAAAAAAAAAAAAAATTTTCTTCAGTTTTAGAAGAGGTTATGAAAAAACATACTGTGTCCTTAAAGCGTTCCAAAATCTGTCAACAAAACTTATAAATTATATTCCTGGATTTAGAAAAAACCTTTACTGCATTATTTTGAAAACTGCATTGCATCTTAAGGTGGTTTCCATGCAAACATCAATTACTTTATCAAATGCCAAATTCAAGTAAGATTGTGCAAGGTTTATATAAAAAATATCAAAAACTCTTTTAATTGATTTCCTATTATCAAATTAAGAAGATCAGTATAAATGTAAAATATACAAAGGAACTTTTTCTTTAGCATCACCATACAAAATATATAAAAGTATCTACACTTTATATATATATATATAAAGGATTTTTATTTTTATTTTCTGAAGACGACGTGTCCATAGGGGGCTGGAGAGAGTTGCTGGCATAGAAACTAAAGGACACTTGTTGGGATATTCCTCCCCAGAGTCCAGCACGCCGAATGGTTCACGCTGTAGCTGGAGAAAAGTTCACGAGAGGCATCTCCTGGTGCTTGCCTTGAGGCAGACGGGTTGTCTTCCTGTAGGTCCACTGCAGAAACTTGTTTTTCCTTGTTTCTCCCCAGAAGCTGAGCAACTCCTGCAGCACTGTCCACACTGCAAGAAGGAACTCAACCCTTGCTGGGAATCCTTGTGGGAATCCTTGGGGCCATTTCCATGCTTTTTGGCACAGGTTCGCGTCACGTGCAGCGTTACCACAGAGCGGCCCCATCACGGGCAGCTGGGCACCGTGTCTCCGCTGCGAGCAGCCAGGAGTCTGCCAGAACATGAAACCATGCGGGAGTCAGAGCCACCTGTGTCCTCCTGGCTGTGCAGAGACTCCAGAGAAGTCCGAGGCACCCAGGCAGTCACCCTGCGGTGAGGAGTCCAGAACTCGCAGCAGCGCTCACAGTTTCCTGATGGTTCAAATTGAAGTTTCGTTACTGCCTCTGTTAGTGAGAAGAAGCAATCATGCAGGCTTGGGGTTAGACAGGCACAGGCGAACAACTCCGCCCAACTCTACCTAATCCCTTTTAGTAAGGGCTCATGCTCTGTGAAATTACCAAGCCTTGCCAGCCGAACACCCCTGGGGGATGCTGCCCTTGAGGACACGATCGGCTGGGAGCGTTATTTACAGGCGGTACCCAAGAGATGCACTATTTGCAGAAAAAATTACCGAGTTACTTTGTTTGGCTAACACTTAGGTGAAGATGTGAGGTTCACACAAAAACCTTGCAAGCTGTTAGAAACCTGGTATTTCAGACAGATTCATGCATTCTGCTGTCAGACAGTTTTACTGTATGCTAAAGGTGCAGAGAACAAAACAGTTGTTTGGTACGCCAAGTTGGCTAGCTTTTTCCCAGTAATCTATTACCTGGTAGCAGCAAGCAGCTATTGCTTGTCAAAGACACCTCTGTTTCCTGGCTAACCAGGAAAAATATTCAACAACCAGTCCCCAGCAATCCAAATTTCTGTAGCAAGCTGGGAGTGGTCTGTGCACCCCTGAACAGCATGGGTGTCTAAAGCATGGCGGGATAATGTTAGAATTAGAGATGGGTGAGAAATTTTCTCTGTGTTTGGAGAAGGAATGAGACTATTATTTGTGTTAATAAAAGGAAGACTGTGTGTGTAAAATGTTTACACAGACTTTACTTAAGGCCGTTCTCATTTTGAATGTGAAAACTGTGATGAGTAATGAGGTTTCTGAGAACACCCTTTGGTTGAAAGCTTGCTCAGCCTTTCGGTGGTGTTTGATTTCGTTTAGAACGGCAAA